>NC_047677.1:15490384-15790384 GCF_011762505.2 Arvicanthis niloticus
ATGGTAGTAGTAGCACACACCTTTGATTCCAGCACTCAGGACGTAGAGGCAGGGAATGAATATAGGCACGTTAGGAAGAAAACAGAGATTCAACGAAACCCCTCTTCCAAATCCATCTTGGGGGTCCTGACCTGAGGCTTAGGTTTAAATCATAGGAAGGGGGTACAGGTCAGCTGTCCAGGCCAGGTGTGGTCTGCCCATCACTGACCCACCATTACCCTGCTCTAGTGTGGCCTACAAGGTGGTCTGGCACGTTGTCTGAACTGTGTGACGTCACTTCCTGAGAGACAAGTTTCTCCCTTTTCCGGTTGGCACCAGGCTTCAGCCTCGTGAGATTCTTGGGACCAGCCCAATTTCTTAGGGGCCATTGTTTCAACAGCGTAATAGCCAAAGAGAGGGACACAAGTGTCTCTCTTTAGACCGTTTTCACTCCCATGGGGTGGGTACAGACTTTGACAAATTAGCAGAGAAAAGCTACTCTGCCAGATTACACCTTCCATTTCCCGTTTCTTCAGAATTCCTCTTCTGGTGACCACAATCTGGCTTCCTGGAATTCGTCTTAGTGTTCTCTTTTCTGGTGACACAATTGAAACTTTGTTTTCTCCTTCCTAGAAACTCCAGACTTTCTTGTTTTCCATAATTCCCAGCTAAATGTTCAGGTCTTTCAGATGGGATCCATGGTTGAAGGGTTTCCTCTTTTTTTTGTTGTTGTTAAATTATCTTTACGGATCTAATGTAGACCAGGCCAGCCTATGTAACTGTGTAGCTGGACTTCTAATCTTGCTATCCTCACTTCCCAAGTCCTACGATTGCAGCATGTGCTATTCCTTCCCAAACTGGTGAACCCTGGGCTTCCTGCTAACTAGGCAATCACTCTATCAATTGAGCAACACCCGACCCCCCTCAAACCCCCCCACCCCAAGGTCTTTATCTTTTGTTAAAAGTTAATCTTGTATGGACTGGAGAGGTGGCTCAACAGTTAAAATAAAGTGTAACTTCTGCAGCCGGCAAGGGTTTGGTTCGTAGCACCCAGGTCTAGTGGCTCACAGCTGCCTTTAACCCCAGCCAGCTCCAGGGGGATCAATGCCCACTTCTGGCCTCCAGAAAAACCTCTTTCAACATAGGGCACACACACCTAGACAAAAATATAATCTTCTTACTTCTCCACAACAGTGCTCTCTCCTTGATTCCACTATTTGTCTTTAGGGGCAGTTTTCACCTAGCCTAAGGGCCACCTGACTCAAATAGGGGCGATCGCAAATTCAAGTCCATTCCGACTACCACATCCACCAGATGTCAATCTGGGGCCTTTGGCTATCCTGGCCCACTTATAAGCTTCTTCAAAGCATGAAAGCATGTGCTATGTAGAAAATGATTTCTATTATTCAACAGCTCAAATAGAGAGTGGCAGAAACACATTTCAGGTACCCTTTGGAGACACATGTTGAACTCCAAAAGAAAATTGAGTCTATATTATATCAGATTGGACGAGGTAAGGACCCACTTGGCCACCTTCATATTATGCAGTCTTAGAAGGTTCAGGATTGTTACTACAAGCTACAATTAGTTTCTCAGGCCCGGAGAACTAGGGCGGGGTGGAGAGTTGGTCCTTGCCGCCTCTCAGTGGGGCGTGGTGCACTCACAGCTGTCAGGCCACGCCTCCTCCAGGCGCGCTGCCTTTCGGGACTTGTAGTCCCAAGGCCCACCGGAAGGCGTGAAGGGCAGGCGTTGCTGCCTTTCTAAGCTTGAGGTCACCTCTCTTTAGCGCTCCCTCGTTCTCAGGCGTGGCCTATGGAACGCTACGGCACTCGGCTGCCCCGTAGCGTCTTCTGGGTTACAATAAAGTTTTCCTCCTTGTACGGAGTTCAAGATGGCGGCCTCCTGGTCGCCCTTGGTTACCCTGCGCTCCGCTGCGCGCAGCCGGCTGACCGGGAGAGGTGTTGGGTGCGGGGCGCGGGTCATCGCAATCCCTCCTCCGGCCCCTGGCCCTGGGAAACCCCTTTGGAAAGGTCAGTGACCGTGTCACGAGCGGGTCGCGCAAGGCCCTGGGGTCACCCCACTGTCTGATCTCTCCCAGCTGCACCGTGGCTTCACAGGTTTTAAGGATCCTAGAGACGAGTTCTTGTCTATTGACCTTTTGTATGTCGTTACCCTTGAAGGCGTTCTGAGCAGCTCAGGCAGATGTCCAGAGTAACCTCCATTTGAGGGTCAGAGGTCAACCCAGTTCTTTCCCAGGCAGCTGAGACCTGGAGAGGGCAGGTGTGCAAGTGCCTGGCTTGGAGGGATGGGGTAAAGGAGAGTGGGGTGCTGTGTGGGGATCCTTTTACCCCACCCCATCTGTGTTCTTAAGGCTGGTAGCGGATTTAAAAGTCATGTTGGTCACAGACCCTGTGCCTCCCTTCCCGCTCTTTTTCTAGAAGCAGTCTCAAATGAGGATCCCGTTCTTAAGGTTTAAATTCCTAGAGGCATCAGTTCATCCATGTATGTATGTATGTATGTATGTATGTATCTATCTATGTATGTATGCATGCATCCATACATCCATCCATCTATCTGTTTTGCCCCTGACCTTTGATTCATTCGTTCCACTGTTGTGTGTCTGTGAATGAGTGGATTGTATTTTGGCTAGCGGAGCCTAGAGGCCAAATTATAATCAAGTGGTTTCACTGTGTGGTAAAGGCTGGCCACTAACTTGAGAACCTCCTGTTGATGTGCTAATTTTACCGCTCTGTTCACTGAACTGGTTACTCAAAAGACAGCAAACCCAGAGTCATTATTTCCTTGGCACTTAGGATGGTGAATGGTGTCCGATGAGCAGATATTTTCAAATGAATGTCGTTATTCTCATGGTCTTCCTCATTCCCAGTTCTGCTTTACCTTTTCTCATCTCCAAGCGCCTCTTTATATACCTTAATAAATTGATATAATTTAACAGAATATATATGTTAATGCTGATCCTCATCATCTGAAGATAGGTTTTTCTTTCAATCATTGAAATAAATACTAGAACTGTTAGCTTTACATGGCCCAGAGGGATTGCTATCAAGCCCGACTTCCATCTCTATGATCCATATGGTAGAAGGAAAGGACCAATACCCACCACTTGTCCCCTGTCTTTTTCTCTCTCTCACACACGCACAGTAACAATTTTTTTTTTTAAAGTAAAAACATTCCCTTCCATTTTAAAAACACAGAGTTTCTCTGTGTAGCCCTGGCTGTCCTGGAACTCACTCTGTAGACCAGGCTGACCTTGAACTCAGAAATCCACCTGCCTCTGCCTCCCAAGTGCTGGGATTAAAGGCGTGCGCCACCACTGCCCGGCTTCCCTTCCATTTTATAACAAAGAGAAATTCTGAAGTTTAAATCTCACCAGTTGAATTTGGATTATAGTTTCTGTCCTTTTCTTGAAGCCCCCCCACCACCCATCAAGAAATAACCCCGGGAAGGGGGTGTTTAGTATTCACACTGTTTTATCTCTATTTTTTCTCTCTTGTTTGAAGTTTTATTTAACAAAGCATCGCTTAAACAAAGGCAGGAAGGAAGCGCTGGGAGAGACTCTGAGGACAGGATGGGCGGGATTTGGCTTGATTTTGGGCAGTACTGTGCTTTGCACCCAAGGTCTCGTGTGCACTAGGCCGCCCTTCTGCCACTGAGCGATTGCTTCAGTTCTTCACACTTTTGTTTTGGGATGGAGTCTAAATTGCATCCTAGGTTGCCTCTGAATTCACTCTGCAGTTCAGAGTGATTTGGGGCTTGATGCCTGTGGTCCTCCTCCAACTCCTAGGTGGCTGGGATTGCCTGCCCGCACCCACCAGGTCTGGCTGGTCATTTCCTCATTGTTTCTTTAACACTTCCTTATATATTAGTGTTTGCCTGCATGTGTGCTGTGTACCACATATATGCATAGTGCCTGCAGAGGTGGGAGAGGATGTCAGGGCCCCTGGAACTCCAGTTACTGACAGTTACAAGAGACTGTGTGGATGCTGAGAACCAAGCCTAAATCCTCTGAAAGAGCAGCCCGTGCTTTTAACCATGAGGCCATTTCTGTAAGGCCTTTAATTTTGCTTTTAATGTCTTATGTTAATACTGGGCCTGGCTCAGCCATTTTGTAAACTCCGCCTTGAAAAGTTTATGGGTCCCGAAATGCTGCGACCCACTGGGTCCTAGGAGCACATTATGAATTTCATTTGGGGCTATGTATATTTTCATTAGGTGCATTTTGGTATTTTCTGTAATTTAAGTTCTTTTGATTTTCACTACCTGTTTTCTTTAGCTCTCAATAAATCTTCATTTAATGAAAAGTTGTAAACTTTTTTTTTTTTTTTTTAAAGACAGGGTTTCTCTACATAGCCCTGGCAGTTCTCAAACTCACTCTGTAGACCAGGCTGGCCTTAGAACTCACAGAGATCCACCTGCCTTTGCCTCCTAAGTGCTGGGATTAAAGGCCTGTGCCACCACCTGGCAAGGTTTTTTTTTTTTTTTTTTTGGTTTTGGTTTTTTGAGACAGGGTTTCTCTGTGTAGCCCTTGCTGTCCTGGAACTCACTCTGTAGACCAGGCTGGCCTCGAACTCAGAAATCTGCCTGCCTCGGCCTCCCAAGTGCTGGGATTAAAGGCAAGCGCCACCACCACCCGGTTTACCTGGCCAGTTTTAAACCTCTTAACAGTTAAAGGAAAGCCTTTTATCAGACAACAAAAAGCCAGACCATCACACGAAGTTTGAGGCCAGCTTTTGCTACATAGTGAGTTCAGGTCCAACTCTGTCTCAGCAACAACAGGGGCTAACAACCAAGAAATCACACTGGCCAATGTGCGGGTAGAAATGTGACGACCTTGTTAATTCATTTCAAGTCTTAAACTAAATGTAAGGAATTGTATGAATGAATTGGGCCCCAGCCTTAGGAGGGAGGCAGAATTACAGTACTAAATTAAATTAAATTACAGTACTAAAGTATTGTGATGAGTCAGCTCTTTTCTTTTTTCTTATTAAAAAATTTATATGCACATACATGTAGACACACGCTGCTTCTTCTTCTTTTTCTTTTTGAAAGAGGGTCTTGAGTTTTGTTTTGTTTGTCTTTCCAGCCAAGTGTGCAGAGAACAGCCTATGACACTTACTGGTTTTTATGGTTCTGGGGGAGAGGGGCCAGAAATGAACCTGGGACAGGAGCCGCCATTTGGGTTCAAAGTTCCACCGTGGACGCTTCGCGGGCTGTCTAGGCTCAGCAAGATAAGGTAGTGGAAGAATAAAAGTGGTCCGGTCTGTCTCCGCACATGCCCTCCTGGGGCTGCTTGGAAACACCAGGCGTTGGGGGGACGCTGAGACTGGAAGTTCAAATCGATGAGAAGGCAGTTTGGTCATGCCTAGACATTGCCGTGGTGAAGGACAGGGTGGCGGGGACGGAATTCAGAGATGGCTTCTTGATAGAATTGACAGTCCTGAAACAGATAAGGAAGATTAGTTAATATCAATGTGGAATTCCTAGTTTGAGCTATTTAAGGGTGTAAGAACCCCGAAGAGGGAGACCCTTGCTCGAGTCCCCGGAACCTGTGCTCGCCCCAGTCAGTGACCACTGAAATCGGCACTTGATGCAACCCAGCAAGAGGCTTTACTCAGAAACCAGCGCGCTGGGACTCGTCTCTTACCCTTGCAAGAGGAAAGGAGAGAAGAACCCCGAACATAGAATCACACAAGCTTATAAAGGCAAAAACCACAGGCTGGGAGGGGACTGGGGAATAGGGACTTCCTAGGCGGAAGCACTCTTGATTGTGTCTCTCATCGGCACACACAGCTGGGAAACTGAGGAGTTAGGACTCTCCAGGCTGAGTGCTCTTGATCGTGTCTCTTATCTGGGACACACAAAGCTGCAGTTTTCAGAAATATTCTGTATGTTCTTGCCCTGGGGCTCTTTCCCGGGAGTTCACGAGTTCAAGGTCCCATGTTATTCTGAGATACTGGCCAATTTAAAATTTTCTACTCTTACAAGGGAAACTAAGTCAAAGCGGAAAAGAAGCCCAAAGGAGCAGTCCCACTGTTTTTTTTTTGGCTTTAATTGTTGTTTTCTAATTAATTAATTAATTTTATGTGGGTACTTTTGTGTGCTTGTACCAGAAGACAGCATCATCAGACAGCTGTGAGCCACCATGTGGGTGCTGGGAATTGAACTCAGGACCTTTGGAAGAGTAGTGAGTGCTCTTAACCACTGAGGTTTTTGTTTGTTTGTTTGTTTTGTGTTTTGTTTTTTTAAATAAAACAACTCAGGTCCCTTAGAAGAGCAGCGAGCATTTATAACCACTAAGCCATCCCTCCAGCCCCAAGATTCAGTCTTGACTGGTTAAACTTGGGGTATTGGTGATGGTGCTAGTTTTGGGAGTCCAGCTAGTTTCAGGGTGTGAGAGGGAAGGAAGGAATAGGAGGCCGGGGGAGCAGGAGAACAGAGGACTTGCGTGGGCAGGTCTGCAGAGCAGAAAGGAGAAAAACAGGTCCCAAGGAAGACTTACACTTTATGAAAAGAAGGCCTCCAAGAAGAGTGGAGAAGGCATGGAGAACTGGGACAGATGCAGAAGAGGAGGGCGTCTCTGGGTTTTCCAACAGAAAAAAAACTCCTGCCTAAAATTCTGCTTTATTTGAGCTAGCCTAAGAAAAGTGTGTTTGGTAGGGGCAAGAGACTGTGAGGGTCAAGTCTCTTGATTTCTTTTCTTTTTGTCTTGGGGAAGGTACTGTATTTTTAGGTGTTGCTATTGGATGATACCCTGTTACGTTCAGCTCGCAACAGTCTCATCTTCAGCAGAGTCCTTCCTGAGAAGAGTGTACTTCTCATTTCTCACATAGTGACTATCTTATGTGAAATAATCCAAGGCCATTTGTTATTACTCACATTTATTATTAGAGACCAGCATTGTTCCCGCCCCCTTTGCTTTGTTTCTCAAGACACATTTTCTCTGTGTAGCCCTCGCTGGCTGTCCTGGAACTCATTTTGTAGACCAGGTTGGTTTCGAATTTAGACTCTGCCTGCACCTGCCTTCCAAGTGCTGGGACTAAAGGTGTGTACCAGCATTGCCTTCCAGCCCACTCTTGAGCCTGCTTTTTTTTTTTTAAAGATTAGTTTAAAAAAATACCATTATTCTTTTAAACACTAGATAAAGTTCTGGGATAGATGGAAGGTTAGTTGTAGTAGGGCTGATCCACAAACACATTAAAAAGCCCACAAACTTGGGGGCAAGGAGATGGCTCAGCAGTTAAGAGCACTGGCTGCCCTCCCAGAGGACCTGGGTTCGAGTCCTAGCACCCCCATGGTGGGTGACAGCTGTCTGTAACTCCAGTTCCAGGGGGATTCAGTTCCAGGGGGATCCAGTGTCATCCGTCCACAAGTGGGACAAAGACATATATGTAAGCCAAACACATAAATAAGAATTTAAAATAAAAAAAAACAAACCCTTGCAGACTCCAGGGGCCTAGAATAGATTACTTAAAAAGTTTTATCCCCTTAAGTGGCTGATGAATATGGAATATGAATGTTTTGGATTTGTCTTTTCATGAAAAGAACCACAGTAACAAAAGATACCAAAGCCTTGGGACACGATAGTAATACGCTATCTAAATTCTCCAAGGGGTGGGAGGAATGTCTGTTTCGGTTCTTGCGTATATGAAATACTAGTTTCCCTGTGCCGTTTGTTTCTTTCTGACCTGTGACTGAGATTTGTTCTGGCTTTTCTATTTTATTATTTCATTGTATGTGTAGGAATGTTTTGACGGCATGTATGTCTATGTATCACTTGCACGCCTGGTGCCCATAGAGGGCAGAAGAATGTGCTGGATTCCCTGGAACTGGAGTTACAATTGGTTGTGAGCTGCCTTGTGGGTGCTGAGGATTCTACCCAGGTCCTCTGTTAGAACAGCCAGTGCTCTTAACTGCTGAGCCGTCTTTCCAGCCCCTAAGTCTTAAAGACACTTTCATGTGGAAGTGCAGCCCTGTATTCTGAGTCCCAGGTTAGCCTGGGCTACACAGGAAGACACTATCTTAAAACCCCTTACCCCCAAACCCAAAAACAACAACAGAGAAAACAAAAAAAAAAAAAAACTTAGAAGGTTGATGAATTGACTCAGTGGGTAACAATGCTTGCCACCAGGACTGGTGGCCTGGATTTGATCCCTGGGATGCGGTGGAGGGAGAGCATCAAGTTCCTTAAGTTGTCCCCTGATCTCCACATACTCATTATTCCACCCCTCCCAGTCAAAACAGCCAACCAGTCAAAAGGTAGTCAGAAAGACAAAACAAAAAACGTGCCGTTTGTTACTGTTCCTGCTGTTTGTCCTCCTTGGCCAGGATGGTTTCTTGGGCTCCATCTATAAATTCTATCTCGAAAACAAAGGCAAGCTGGGTAGTGGTGGCGCACACCTTTAATCCCAGCACTTGGGAGGCAGAGGCAGGCAGATTTCTGAGTTTGAGGCCAGCCTGGTCTACAGAGTGAATTCCAGGACAGCCAGGGCTACACAGAGAAATCCTGTCTTGAAAAACCAAAAAAAAAAAAAAAAAAAAAAAAAAAAAAAAAAAAAAAAAAAAAAAAAAAAAAGTGCAAAAATATAAATTCCATCTCTTCGAGATGTCTGGCAAGGGCCACACTACTGTGAGTGTGCCTGGTCTTGTATGGATCTCTCTCTCTCTCTGTTATTTATTTATTTATTTATTTGGTTTTTCAAGACAGGGTTTCTCTGAGTAGCCCTGGCTGTCCTGGAACTTGCTCTGTAGATCAGGCTGGCCTCGAACTCAGAAAAATCCACCTGCTTCTGCCTTCCGAGTGTTATATGAATCTCTTAAAAACATCACACTGTATTGATTATTTCTTCTTTAGAAAAAAAACCACATTATTAATTGTGTGTATGTGTGTGTATCTGGTGTGTGGGGGTATGGCCCACACATGGAGCTCAGAGAACAACTTTGTGGAGACAATTCTCTGTCCAGCTTTATGTAGGTTCCAAGGCCCACTCAGGTGGTCAGGCATGAGCAGCCACCATGCTTCCCTGCTGGGCCATCCATCCTGCTGGCCCTGGTTAGCTTTTCCACTTTCTTTTATCATTGTTCTCACCCCACAGGATACTCACATCCGCATGTTTTCTGTCTGTGTTCTCTACCAGGTGGCAGGTTTCAGTTAGGAAGTTACAGACCCTGAACCTATAATTCTTTTTTAAAAATCATATTTTACATGTATTATTTGACAACTTAATGCATGTGTTCAGTGTTTTGATCTCTGCTCCCTGACCCCAGACTCTCCCAGTACCTTGTTCCCTTCTGCTTCCATTTTTTTTTTTCAGACAGGGTCTCACTATGTAGCCCTGGCTGTTCTGGAACTCACTATGTAGACCAGGCTGGCCTCGAACTCACAAAGGTCCATCTGCCTCTGCCTCCTATGTGCTGGGGTTCATGGACTGCTTCGCCCACTTTTTTACTTTTTTTTTTTTTTTTTAAATAACCCACCATGCCTATGTGAGCATAGTGCGTACACTGGGTAGTGGGCAACCTACCAGTGTGTTTACTACCAAAGAAAAATTGTTCTCCGTCAGTCCCTTAGCAGCCACAGAGTGCTGACTCCTCAGCTAGTGTTAGGGTCCTGTGGGCCCCTCCCTCATTCATGCTGGGATGTTGGCTGGCTTAATCTTGTGTATTTAACCACTGTCATGTTGCTGTGAGTTTATTCATGCGACAGCCATGTTGTATTCAGAATTGCTATTTTCTATCACTGAGCCCCCTTCCTCCGCCCTTCCGTTCTTTCTGCTCCTCTTTGGTGTTCTCTGAATCTTGGTGGGCCATGTGGGAATAGGTAGGTTGATATTGATGCCCTGTTCAAGCCTGATCTCTTAGCAGTGCCTTGTTCTCAGCACTTGGACCAGTTGGTTGAGAACCAGTTGGTTCCACTGCCCACTGCAGAAGAAGTTTCTCAGACCAAGTTTGAGAACAGCATTAGTTTTCAGGTGTACATGAACATATTGATTTATTTTGTAATGAGTTTGTTTGTTTGTTTGTTTGTTTTTGTTTGGCTTTTAAAAAATGTATATTGGTGTTTTGTCTGCATGTAGGTCCGTCCCCTGGACCTGGAATTACAGACAGTTGCAAGCTTCCATGTGGGTGCTAGGAACTGAACCTGGTCCTCTGGAGGAACAGCCAATGTTCTTAACCACTGAGCCACGTCCCCAGCCCCAAGTGAATATATCTAGAAGGCAGTTTGGCAACATGACCATCTAGCAAAACAAAACAATAGTAGTAGGTCGTCTCCCTGTCTTCCCTGGCAACATCCCCCATCACCATCTTTAGCTAGATTTGTAGTACCAGTCTTGAATTTCATCCTATGGAGGAAGCCTCAAATCCAGCAAGGTTGGTTACTCCAGTAACAGTCATGCCCACCACTACAGCAGACACACCTTGTCTGTCAGGTCATTATTGTTGCATTCAGGGTCCAGCGGTGTATTGAGATTACTGATGTCTCCTCCTTAGTGGCTGGGATAGCATCCAGCACTAATGAAAGCTAGTTGGCAGGAGGACACTTCTGGGCCAGTTGCTGTACAATTTTATTTTGTCCTTTTAAAAACTCTTTCAGTAATGCACATCTATGGTGTTCAGTACAGTAACTGAATACATAGATACAGTGTATAATGATGTATCAAGACAATTACCCATCCTGTCTCCTTCAACACTTCTCACTAGCTTCTGCTGGGAACCTCAAATCCCCTCTGTTACATCTTAGTAAGATACATAGTAAACAGTTACAAACTGTAGTCAGCCTGCTGTATTTTGGTGTTCATTACCTGGCCTTCTATCCTCCTTCATCTCTAGTAAGTTGCCAGGTATTCAACTCTCTACTTCTGTAAGTCAATTTTAGCTTCCATATGTGAGTGAGACCATGCTGTGAGCAACATTCACCTTTCTGTGCCTGGCTTGTCACACTTAGTGCAGTGAGTAGCATCTGTCTTTCTGTGCCTGGCTTGTCACACTTAGTGCAGTGAGCAGCATTCATCTTTCTGTGCCTGGCTTGTCACACTTAGTGCAGTGAGCAGCATTCATCTTTCTGTGCCTGGCTTGTCACACTTAGTGCACTGCCATTCAGCTCCATCCATGAACATGGAATTCCATGAATGTGGTAGTTCTCTCACAGGGTTATCATCTACTTTATATTTTATATATAACTCCAGCAGACTTCATTTAAAACTCCCCATTTATGTGTGGATGAATCTATCCAGTTTAAAATAAATTGGGGCTGGGAATGTAGGTCAGTAGGTAGAGTGTTTATGTAGCATGCACAATACCCTGGGTTTGTTCCCTTATAAAACCTAAGGTGGTGGCACACACTTGTAGCCCCAGCACTCAGAAGGTGGAGGCGGTGGGGTTAGAAGCTCAAGGTTATATTCAGCTACATTGTGAGTTCGAGACCAGTCTGAGTTGCATGAGACCCTGCCTCAATTAAACAACACAACAAAGCGATCAATCATTTTCTTTATAATTTGAAAGAAAAGAGATCTCTTAGTCCTCATTATCTGTGAGCACAGTGAATACTAAGAAGTTAAGCAGTGTGCTGGGCCATCCCTGTGATTACTTCAGAATGGTTTTATTCAGATTTTTAGGTACTGTTTTACTGATTTGTTATCATGAAATTTAAAGCACTCCCCCCTCCCCCATAACATTATACACATCGGCACATTTAAGATTAACTACCTTCTTAAGGAAAAGAATGATAACTGGGAAGCGCTTAGTTTTAATTTTCATAATTTTTCTATTTAAATCAAAAGCACCCTTTTAAAGCCCCTAAATCAGCCTTTTATAAATAAAGTAAATCATCGTGCGATGCATTCCTTGATGACGGCTTATGTTGTTTTTCTAAAGAAAGAGTTTAATTAAGATTTGATTTTCTTTATTCTGCACCCTGTTTACTTGTCACCAAATCAAACACGGGTCTTCAATGTCACCCAGGAGGCTTGACTTTTTGAGTCCTTTGTGACCCTTTCATTTCTCAAAAAAGAAGCAGAATGTTTATCTTTTGGGTATGATTAGAATGTGACAGAGCATAAAGGAGCTGCCTCTGACCCCAGGACAAGCTTCTGCCTCCGTAACAGGACATCGCTGGTCAGTGGCTACTGTTAACAGTTTGCTGGAATCAACACAAATGCACAAATAACTCAGGAATAATTTGTACACAGTATTTGAATGATGTTTAATAAATATGCATTAAAAATCTAATTACAGTAATGAAGTTTACAGCTGAAATTTTAATCCAGCCCTTTAGAAATATTAAATGTGTTTTTCCTGATTGTGCATTTTCCTCCCAGCCGTTGGGTAAACATTTTAAACTAGAAATCGAAATGCCTTATAGAGTTTTGATTCATTTAACTAAGCATGTGTTTGTTCCCCTTTGTGAAGAAGTGAAGCTTCTTCCTTCTGTAACTGGTATCTTGAAGAATTTTCCATGCCGGGCAGTGGCGGCACACACCTTTAATCCCAGCACTTGGGAGGCAGAGGCAGGCGGATTTCTGAGTTCGAGGCCAGCCTGGTCTACAGAGTGAGTTCCAGGACAGCCAGGACTACACAGAGAAAAAAAAAAAAAAAAAAAAAAAAAAAGATTGAAGAATTTTCCATTAGCTCTGTCTGGGGACCAGTGGACATGTGTGATCCTGGGTGACCTGGAGAGATTTGACTGCCATCTTGGTTCCATTCTGGGTCTACTTCCTCATCTTTGAAATGGGACTGATTAGCCTGTGTGGTCCTTCTTCACCATCTGCGAGGCTCAGATAGCTGTTACGAGACAGTCCCTTGAAAGCTGTCAGGAAGGTATGGATGTGCTGGTGGCAGTAACTGAGCCTCTGACACTGACCCGGGGACGGTGGCCCTCGGGCAGTGAGGACTCCAGTTCTGCCGATGCTGCTTGGATTTTAGAGAATGCTCAAGGTTAACTGTGGCGCAGGGATCCACTGATGCAGGGACTACATTCTAGAAAGTAGCCTTGAGGAGACAAGGCCACTCTAGCCTTGCCTGTTCTGGGACATGCAGTGATTCTCCTGCCTCAGCCTCCCTGGTGCCCAGTACTTGGATCGCAGGTGGGAGCCAGTCCTAATTCAGTGTTTCTTCACTTTTTTTTTTTTTTTTTTTTTTTTTAAAGACAGTCTTGTTATGTATGTACACTTGGCTGGAACTTACTATGTTGTGGAGGTTGTCCTTGAACTCACAGCAAGCCTCCTGTGTCAGCTGTCTCAGTGTTGTACACAGGCATAGACCACCACCTGTGGGTTTCAGCAAAAGAAAGAGAACATGTATGCATCCCAAGGCTTTGATCATTACCAACCCTGTCCCAGGCACATTTGACAACTGGGTTAGAATACCATAGGTTTGTCTGTTTCTGATTTATGTGCTGTCTGGTTATGGTCAATTTGATACAAACTAGAGAGACCTGGGAAGAAGGAACCCCAACTGAGGAGCTACTGTTGGACTTAATGATCTAAAACCAGGGGACACGCTCCCCCAGAGACACTCATGGATGTGGGACTCGCTGCAATAACATGAGGTTTATTAATAAATTGATAAATTGATAGAAACCAAGTGCACTGGGGTTCCCTTGTATGCCAGCAAGAAGAACCCTGAATTATAGCTGAGGGCAGCTTATATACTATTTTACAGAATTTATGAGGGCAGTTATACAATTATTTCTTAAACATTAACCATAAAGGCCAAACTCTAACAGCCATTCTCAGGCTTGGTATCTATCCTCAGGCCCGGTTGCTAAGTAACTCAAATTTGCACCTTATCTTTTACAACAAAGAAGAGCAGCTTAAGTAGCTTCTGTTTACCCAGGTTTACTGTGTTAAGAGCTCATAAAGTCCTAAATAGGAGCTTTTTATTAATTTTAAGTTTCTGCACTACATCTTCAGATTGGCCTGTGATTATGCCTTTGGGGCATTTAAAAATCACTAATTGGTGAAGGAGGGCTTATCCTACTGTGGGCAGCATCGGCCTTAGGCAGGTTGTCCTGTTTCAGAAATGTAGTTGAGCAAACCAAAGAAGTAAGCCAGTCAGCAGCACCCTCATGGGCTCTGTTTAGTTCCTGCCTCCCGGTTCCTGTTTGAGTTCCTGCTCTGACTTTCCTTGATGGTAGACTCTGACTGGGACCTGTGAGCCAAATAATCCCTTTCCTCCTGAAGCTATTTGGTCAGTGTTTTATCCCAGCAATAGAAAGCAAACTAAAGTAGAAATACAACTCTGGATTACTCCACTGAACATTGTGTCAGTGAGACTTCACTAAGGTAATGTTCAGTGGAGAAATCCAGAATTACTGTTTTCTTCGTGTTTAGCAATCTGTAGTTCTCTCTCTAAATACGTGGCTGTGACTTACTATACCAAGGTCTTTATTTATTTGGTGTTTAAGCATTCTGGGTATTTTTGGTTTTTTTGTTTTGATATAGGAACACACCCTCTATGTAGTCCTGGCTATCCTGGAACTTGTTATGTAGACAAGGCTGCCCTAGAACTTCTATTTGTCTTTCTGACTCAGCTTCTTGAATGTTGGGGTTACAGAAGTGTACCACCAAACACAGGTGTTTTTGGGGTTTTGTTAATATTTTGGTTTTGCTTTTTTGCTTTTTTGCTTTTTTTTTTTTTTTTTTTTTGACAGTCTCCTGGGTCACTGTGTTGGATCTCAAATTCTTAGACTCAGGCAATTTTCTTGCCTTGGCCTCAGTAGTAGCTAGGACACATGCACCCACATAGGTGTACCTAGCAAATAACTTTTTCCCCCTTTTACTAAACTGGGGATCCAACCCAGAGCCTTAGATATGTTAGGCAAGCATTCTATTATTAGTCTAAGCCTCTAGTTTCTAATGCTAATTACATTTATTTTTAGATTTATTTCATGTATATGAGTGTTTTGCTTGCTTGTATGTATGAGCACCATGTGCAAGCTTGGTTTCCTGGGAAGTCAGAAGAGGGTGTTGGAGCCCTTGGGACTGGAGTTAGGTGTGTTTGAGCCACCACGTGGGTGATAGGCACCAAACCTGGGTGCCGTGTAAGAGCAGCAAGAGCTCTTAACTGTTGGGCCACTTCTCTGCTCCTCCAGTGCCCCAGCTTTAAATCCATTTTACGTTGTTAGGTACTGGGATACTTTTACAGTCTTTAGCTAATACTAGTTATGATACTGCTGTGGATATGTCTGTGTATAAATTTAGTTATATATATATATTTTTTTTTTCTTTGTTGAATTTATAACTGGGAATGTAATGATTCCTAGTTATAGGAATTGTCCCAAATACCATGTTCCAGTGTGGTAACAGTTCCATGATGTTTTTATGGTTTACAGAAGAGCGTCATAGGTAAGCCAAGGCACTTTCAAATACTTCATTATTTGAAAGAGGGGGGCACATCAGGCCCTTCATTTTACTTCAAGATCTGCCTGTCCCTCTCACAGAGCAGCTCTTTCTCAGCATTTCAAAATCGGGTAATGTCTTAGTTACTTTTGCTTGCTGTGATGAAACGGTGTGAACAAGGAGACTTAGAAAGCATGTCATTTTAGGTAGCAGGCATGGCTCTGGAGCAGTAGCTGAGAGCTCCTCTGCAAGGGAAAGGGGGGAGGGGAAAGAAGAGGAAGGGGAGAGAGAGGGTGAGGGGAGACTGGGAATGGTGTGCGTTTTTGAAACCTCTGAGCCCACCCCAGTGACACACCTTCTCCAACAAGTCTACATCTAATCCCTCCCTAATGTTTCTCCAAGTGAGGTCAAACATTTAAATATATGAGCCTGTGAGGACCGTCCTCATTCAAACCGCTACAGTAGGATGGGTCCAGCCAAGGGGAGATGTCTGCTTCAGGCCTCAGATGCTATCTAGTTCCTGGTAGTCGCCAGCTTGGCGGGTCAGACACCGAGGAGGGCAGTGAGAGGTACCGAGGGAACTAAAGCTAACGCAGGCTACTCTGGCTCTGGTTTGCAGTTTCTGGCTCTCCACAGTCACGAGCCAGTCACGCAGCTCCCAAAACCCTAAATACAGGTATGGCTTTTCCCCCTGGGAATTACAGTTTTTATGGCTGGGGTTGATAATAATCAATCCCACACTTACACTTTGCTTATACTTTTTTTTTTTTTTAAATTTAAATTTTTTTTTTTTTTATTTTTTGGTTTTTCAAGACAGGGTTTCTCTGTGTAGTCCTGGCTGTTCTGGAACTCACTCTGTAGACCAGGCTGGCCTTGAACTCAGAAATCCGCCTGCCTCTGCCTCCCAAGTGCTGGGATTAAAGGCGTGCGCCACCACTGCCTGGCTTGCTTATACTTAATAGACACTTGAATAGACTTTTATGACATGAAGTTTTTGCTTTGTCTAGCCCCGCCCCCAGCCCCTCTGCCCCTTCTTCCTCCCTACTTCCTGTAGGGTCTTGCCACGTAGCCCTGGATGTTTTAGAATGTGAGATCCTCTGGCCTTAACCTGTGGGGTACTGGGATTTCAGGTGTCACACCACCAGCCTAGGTACAGCTCCCTTGTTCAGTTGTGTTGTAGATAGAAAACTCTGAAAGGTCTGAGGCTTACCTTTATACCCTGCTGAAGACAGCGCATTCCCTGGTCAGAAGCCCCGTCTTCATTTTCTAGTCTCAGGGCTGGCTGTGGGCCTCAGTCCTGGGCCCGCCCGTGCCGGAGGTGAACATGACCAGCAGCTTGTATTACAGTTGGGAAACTCAAAGCCCAGGAGACCCCATCTTTCTTAGGGGCCTGCAGAGAAACCTTCCCGGCCTTTGATCTGAAGGGAAAGAGCAAACTAGAATAGAACCTCACTTTCTGTTGGGCAGAGCACCCTTTTGGCTTTTGCGGTCTCTGTTGTAGCACTCCAGAAGCTGGGCATGGGCAGAGTGAGCCCTGCAAAGCCTGCAGACCCCTTCCAGCTAAATACTCATATACGCCTGGCTTATTTGTTTTGAATAAAAAATATTTGCAGTAAATCTGGATGTGGTGGCGTGGATTTCTAATCCCAACTCTTGGGAGGTGACCGGAGAGTGAGTGGCTTAAGGCTGTGCTTAGGCGCAGAGTGAGTCTGAGGTCAGCCTGGGCTGTGTACAGCCCCATCTCAGACAAATCACCTGGTAGGTATCTTGGTGTATGGTAGGGTAGAATCTAAAAGCCTTTTGTTTTTCAGTCTCTAGATGTTAATCTGTTGCTTCCCATAGCTTGCTTCACTCAGCAGATGACCTGTGCTTTCACGTATGTTCTGCCCAGATGACCTGTGCTTACCACGTATGTTCTGCCCCTATGAGCACTGTAGATACTTGGCAAACAGTGAGCTATACAGATATGGTATCTTCTTAAAATGAATGACAAATGTGTAGTTACAAATTGATGAAAACAAACAAAACAAAACAAAACAAAAGCCAAAAAACAGTGGTAAGATTTTTCTGTCCTGAGCTGTATGGTGAGTAGAGGTGCTTTCCCCAAGCCCAGTGACCTGAGTTCTCCCCAGGACTCACAGGGGGAAAGGAGAGACCAGACTGCCAAAAGTTGTCCTCTTATTTTTAGTTTAAAAAAAAAAATCAAAAGATTGGTTTATTCCATTTCTCTTTGGAATATCTGTCCCGGCCATGGCTCTTTCACTGGTTTGGGGTTTTGTTTGTTTTGTTTTGATGAGGAGACAGAGGGTGAAGACAGTCTCCTTATCCTAAGTTGCCTTTGAACTCTAGCTTGTAACTGATGATGACCTTGAACCCCAATCCTCCAGCTGCCTCTGCCTCCAGTGCAGGGAAACGGGTCTTTCTCTTGGAGCATTTTACATTAATTTCCACCTTTGGTAGTCGGGAGCTCTTTATCGATTTGTTTCTGGGTGTGGTCAGCTTACGTGCTTGTAGCACATGCCTGTTCCCCTGAGGGGGAGGCCAGAGGTTCTGTCCTGTCTTCTTCCATTCACTGAACCTGGAGCTCATCGATTGCTAGACTGGCTGGCCAGCGAGTTCTAGGATCGACTGGCTCTGCCTCCTCCAGGTAGGGTTACAGTCTGTACTGCGTGTGGCTGCTGGGATCCTGCCCGAGGGCCTCAAGCTTGGCTGGCAGGCAGGCACTTTACCAACAGAGCCATCTACAGCCCGTCCTTCGTTATTTTCTAAGGGCTTTAGGTTAGGATTTTGGGAAATACTTATTTATCTTGTGAATTAATTGGGAATAATTGGTAATTGATAACATTTTATCTTTTCTTCTTATAACATGCTTCTTCTCTCATACTCTGCTTATGCCTATGTGAAAGGCCTTGTGTATTGATCAGTATCATTACTTAGACTTTTTTTTTTTTTTTTCATTTTCTGAGCTAGGAACCCACTATGTAGTCCCTGGCACCTCCTTCCACTTGGTTCCAGAGCCAAACTGAACTGGGTTCTCGAGAGTGTGCACGCACACCAGCTCCTGAGCCTCTCGGCCTGCCTGTGTGCCGCCTCCCTTCCTTCCCCTGGCTGAATTCTTTCTGTCCTCTGATCTCAATGGAAGTATCATTTCCTCTCACCCTTCCTTACCTCCCTGACCTAGGTTGTATCATTTCCTCTCACCCTTCCTTACCTCCCTGACCAGGTTGTTCTCGGATTTGCGGTTCTTCTGCTTCTGCAGCTGAGATGCTGAGATGACACAGGGTGTTACCATATCCAGCTAAGTCCTTTTTGCTCTTGTGACAGAGTCTTGCTGCGTAGCCCAGGTTGGTCTCAAAATTGTGTCTATCCCCCTGCCCCAGCCCCTTGAGTGTTGGGGTCACAGATGTGTTCCACACCTGGCTCTCGGCTAACTTTTAAAACCTAAGTGCACCATGGTTAAATTCTTTGCCAGCAGGTTCATCTGTATGTTGTAGCCGCTGAGACTTTGAGTTTCCTTTGTGATCTGACCTAACTTGGTGTCAGCTTCATAGCAGAGGTCATAGCCATAGTGGAGGTCATAGTGGAAGACTATACCTTTCTGTTTTCATCTAGTGTCTGTATAATAATATATTTGACACATGTAATTGTATAAAAGTCTAATTACCCTCCCGATTCTTTCAAGCCAGCTGTGTGAATCACAAGGGCTTGTAGACTCACACGAGAAGACTTTCTCCCTGACCCTTTGACTTCGGGCATTTAGTTGATCGCAGCTGCTCTGGCTGCCGGTTTGGAAGGGTTTTGCCAGCACAGTGATGACCTATGACCCTACCATGTTGGAGGGCAGAGTTCCAGCAGGGAGAAAGAGAGCCAGTACTGATTCACCAGGAAGCTTAAGGAAGAGGGCCTGAGAGAGGTCTGCATTTGAGTCTCGGTTGCCTGGCCGTGGCCTGGCGGTTACAAACCTGAGCCGGTCTGTTGTCTGTCTTGGTGGCTTTAATGAGGTGCTGGCCTGATGGGCTTCCTGCACTTTCTCTCTACATCCTGGCTAGACTTCTGCTTTCCTGCCTGTCTTAGTTAGGGTTTTACTGCTGTAAACGGACACCATGACCAAGGCAAGTCTTATAAAGACAACATTTAATTGGGGCTGGCTTACAGGTTTAGAGCTTCAGTCCACTATCATGGCAGGAACATGGCAGTGTCCATGCTTTTTTTTTTTTTTTTTAAGCTCTTTTTTTTTTTTTTTTTTTTTTTTTTAAAGGCTGCTAGCAGAATACTGACTTCCAGGCAGCTAGGATGAGGGTCTTAAAGCCCATGCCTTCAGTGACACACCTCCTAGTAGTGCCACTTCCTGGGCGGAGGATATTCAAACCACCTCACCGCCATTTTCAGTTATTTTAATTTTCTCCTGTGAGGAGAAACTGCCTGCTTCAGTTTTGTTGTCGTTGTTATTTGTTTGTTTTGAAAACTCAGATAATAAAAAGAAAGTGCAGTTTCATGGCTTTAGCGGTGACTGTTAATGCTAGCTTCCCTTCCTTTTACCCTGCAGAATTGCATCAAATGTGTTCTTTTTGAAAAAATTACTAAAAATGCTTATATTGCTGTTGGGGACCGAGCCCAGAGCCTTTTGTGGGCAAAGTGTGCTCTTTGCCGCTGACCAGTGGCTCAGGCCTTGAATTTTAATATGACTCCAAATTTTGATTCTTTAAAACTTGTTTTTGAGATGGAGTCTCTTGTATTCTAGACTGGCCTGACTTCCTGACTCCACTTCCCCCGGTTCAGGGAATACCACGGCACCTGGCTTGGAGTCCACTGTGGAAAGAAAACTTAACCCTGTTGAAATGATCAGAAGGCATTTGGTATTTATGTTGTCCAGGCGAACCCCTCGATTTCCTGTTTCTTCAGGGTATTAGGAAAGGAAAGGAGTCTCACTGTGTAGCCCAATGGCCTTGGACTTGTGTCTCAGACTTGAGGAGCCTCACCTTTTGAAGCTTGTCAGACTGCCCGATATTGACTAACTGACTGACTGATTGAGTGATTGATTGATTCCTTCCTTTTTTTCTTTTCTCCTCTCCTTTCCTCCCTTCCTGCTCCCTTACTTCTCTCTCCCTTTCTTTTTGAGACAGGATTTCACTCTGTAGCCCAGGCTAGCCTTGAACCCTCAGCCATTCCACTAGGACTGAGGTCTCAGGGAATGGCTCAGTAGGTAAAAGAGTTAGCCACTCAAGACTGAGCACACAAG
The DNA here is from genome assembly GCF_011762505.2 of Arvicanthis niloticus. Taxonomy (NCBI): domain Eukaryota; kingdom Metazoa; phylum Chordata; class Mammalia; order Rodentia; family Muridae; genus Arvicanthis; species Arvicanthis niloticus. The sequence continues at coordinate 15,510,959 of NC_047677.1, forward strand.
TTTGATTCCTGGAAATCTAAAACTCCAGGTGTAGGGGAATGTGCCTGCAACCCCAGGTGCCTGCCTTGAAGTGGGAGGTTGAGCCAGGAGAAGGCAGGTCTGGAACAGGCAGCACAGCCACAGAACCCAGAGCAAGGACCGACCCCAAAGGTTGTCCTCTGACCTGAGTGTGATGGGGCACACTCATGCTCACACACAACACACAACACACACACACACACACACACACACACACACACGCACACTCCACATACCTACCTAAGTACTGGGATTATAGGCTGATGCCTGGCTTGCAAATAGACTAATCACAAATTCTGTTGACTATGTCTGGATGTGCACCTGTCATGGAGTGTTCTGGAATTAAAAAAAAGAGTTTTTTTTTTTTTACCTTGGAAATAGACATATGATAGCTTGCTTATCTTTAGTGTTTTAGGTTATACATTTTTGTTTACTTTCTTCTTATTCTTGTTTTATTTTTGAGGGGGGCAGGGAGATGGGGTCTTATTATGTGGTATGTAGCCCTGGTTGGTGGCCTAAAACCACTATGTAGACCAGACTGGCCTTGAACTCACAGAGACCTGCCTGCCTCTGTATTCTGGGTCATCTCCTGCCTCAGATTTCCAAATAGCTATGGCTATCAATATTCATTAGTTAAAACCTCAAGATTGTGACAAATTTTCAACATTTCTTGAAAGAAAATGCTTATTTCCTGTTGGATTTTCTTTTTTTGTTTGTTTTTGTTTTAAAATTTCTTTCTTTCTTTCTTTTTTTCTTTTCTTTTTTTTTTTTTTTTTTTGAGACAGGGTTTCTCTGTGTAGCCCTGGCTGTCCTGGAACTCACTCTGTAGACCAGGCTGGCCTTGAACTCAGAAATCCACCAGCCTCTGCCTCCCAAGTGCTGGGATTAAAGGCGTGCGCCACCACTGCCCAGCAAAAGTTCTGAATTTTATAGAGATAATGAATCCATTCCTATAAAAACCTTTTCACAGTCTACAAACCCTGTGACTCCATTGTGGTTACCAACCAATCCAGCTAGTACAATAGTACTTCATGGCAGACGTATGGGTTATGGTCACCTTGGATGGGTCAGCCATGTTTCCTTTCATGTTCTTGAATTGCCATAGCAGTTCAGATATCCTGATGTCATAGGAAAAGACATGAGAGAATGAACTCCTGTCCTGGACTCCTTCCTAAGAGGTTGGATGTCATCGTGAGCATCACTGGCGAGGGAGGTGATCAGAGGCTGTCCGCCAGGGAAAATGACAGTTCTGTGATTGAGACCCAGAGTGTTCGTGGAGTCACATGACGAGCACACCGGAGCCTGAGCTCCTTCCCTTAGTGTCACACCTCCCTTCTGTACGCCTGTTATGTGCTGCCCGTGCCACATCCTGACCTGGGAATGTGGACCAGTTACTAAGCTTCTCTGTGTCTGTTTCCTCAGGTGGTTTGTTTTCTGAGACAAGGATTAATGTAGTCTAGGCTAACTTTGAACATGTTATGTGGCTGAGGGTGATCTTGAATTCCTGATCCTCTTGCCATCAAGTGCTGACTGACATTATAGCCTGAACCACCTTGACCCTCCCTCCAGCAGTTCCCTTTGAGACTGGGATAATGTATCTTGTAAAAGTGACTTTTATTGGCCAGATGTAATTGTCATCTTGGAGGCTTACTGCTGCATAAGCTCACCCTTTCTAGTTCTTTCTGAACTCTGGCTGGCTGGTTCAACTCAGCTGTTCTGGCTCAAATGCCTCTCCAATCTGACTGATTCAATCTGGCTTATCTTGGCTTCTCACTGAATTGCTAGGCTTTAAACTAACTCTAGCAATCTGTTTTAATCTTCTGGCCCCTTCTGTCATCACCTGTGTGTAGCTTGTTCTCTCTGCACAACTGTTTCAGTAAAGACTGCCTTTGAACTCCATGTACTGAGGTGCCACTAGTGATCTGCACTGCCTCTCAACTGATTCTCTCTTCCTGAGCTGCTCTTAAATAGTTTCTTGTGAGAGTTGGGCGCATCCTATCTCTGACTCATTCTGTCAGATCTTTCTCTGATTCATCACTTTGTCTGTCCCTCAATTAGATGTAATTGTTTGGGAGTAAAGGTGTGTGATAAAGGATTCCAGCCAGAGGGATTAAAGATGTGCACTAAAGGCATGTCTACATCCCAGCCAGGTCACACAGACTTAGGTCTTTGGATGTGATCCCTTGCCACAGCAGCCTTGGTGCTGGATTAAAATTCCTCTATAGAATCTACCTGATAGGGTGGCAGTGAAGATCAAACGAGGTGGCCTATAGAAAGTACGCAGTAAAGCTTAGTGGTCGCAGCTGTTCTTAACTACTGGTCTCAGCCTTCACACACACACACACACACACACAGAGAGAGAGAGAGAGAGAGAGAGAGAGAGAGAGAGAGAGAGAGAGAGAGAGGGAGAGAGAGAGAGAGGGAGAGAGAGAGAGAGGGAGAGACACACACACCATACTGCCCCACCGTGTAGCTGGGATAACAGGCATACACCATTACATTTAGCTCTGACTAAGTTGTACAGCCAGTGGGCCATGGCGTATAGCAGAATCTTCCAGAAACCTGGTTTGCAGAAAGCACTCACATAAGATACAATATTGAGGTGTTAGAAAGAACAACATGGACTTTGGGGCTTGTATTTCTTCCATTTCTGTTTGTAGATCAGTGTATGGAACTTCAGAAGGCATTTTCCCACTGTCCATTTGGAATACAATAAGACAAATTAATACAAATCAAAATAATATGGTAGCAGCATCACATAATTTGTGTAGACTAATGTAGTAACAGATTTAATTTAGTGCAGCTTTGGAGAAGTCTTTTGTTTTCCAGTTTATCCATCTGCTTTCCGGGGCGAGGCCGGCCAAGCTCAGCCTTGAGCGTCTTGCAGTGAGAGTCTCTTCGCGGCAGCTGACTGCCTGAGCAAACGCCTCTTCTTCAGTTCACCTGCAGTTTCTTTTTTGACAAAAGAAAAATGTATATAGTCTAAGTAATTGTTGAGAAATAATACAAGCAGCAAAGAGAGCCAAGCTTTGGAAAGCTGGGAGTGACAGTGTGCTTGTCTCCAGGACTTCCTCTGCACAACCTTTAGAAGTGAAATGTTTTACGCTTGTACATGGGGATAGGAGGACCAAGTTGTTGCTGCTGAGTTTGGCGGCGGTGAGTCCTAAGGCCGTGTCAGGAGCCGTCTCATCAAGGCCTGTTATCCTAGGGCAGAGAGTGATCAGGATATGACCAGTGGCCTGGAAAGGCTCCAGAAGTTGAACTGTGACAGGAAGGGAGGAGGGCATATATCCCTCAACAATGGGGCTCAGAATGCTTTGTTGTTAATTTCAATGTTTTAAAAATAGATTGACTTGAGTGATAGGGAAAAAAAATGAGTGGAAAGCCTGGTGTGGCCACGCACACTGATAGTCCCAGAATGTAGAGGACAGAGGAGGGGGATGGTGAGTTAGAGGATGGTATGGGCTAACAGTGAGACCTGTCTCAAAGGAATAAAAAGACAGAAAAATGAAATAGCAACTCGTAGACAGTACAGAGGGAAAGCTGATGAGATAGTACAGCAGCTGTTAGTGAGAACAAGATATTCAAAGAGGTACACAGAAGATGGAAAAGTATCCACGGGTTGTGGTGGTGCGCGCTTTGGATCCAGCACTAGGAGGGTGGGGGCGGGGCGGAGGCGGAGGGTTTTTGAGTTCACAGCCACCCTGGTCCACAGAGTTAGTTCCAGGCACATGAGTGGAGGTCAGAGGACAGCTTGTGAAAGTGGGTTCTCTCTCCATCTGCTGTGCAGGTTCTAGGGATTAGAAACACATCATCAGGATTGGTGGCAAGTACTTTTGCCGGGTGAGCCATCTTGTTAGCCTAGCATACGTGTTTTTTGTTTTTTTTTTTTGTTTTTTTTTTTTTATGGTGATTGTCATATAGGTACCCACTGCCTAGCATGTACCAGAATTTCTGATTCATGAAGGGAAGTAGATATTCAGTGAAACTACATTGTTTACAGAGCACTGCTCTTTCTTTTCTGGGTGTGATGATGATACAACCCCAGCCCTACCCCCTCCCCTGCCTCCAGTAACTGTCAAAAGCCAGTCCTGGAAACAGTCCATTGCTATCTCGATCCTTCTGTGTTAACCTTCACAAGCCGTTTGTACTTAATGTGATCCCAGAAGGTGGGGGAGTGGTCACGGGGCTGTTGGGAAATGGGGGTTATGTGGGTATAGGTGCATTCCTCTCCTTTTAAATTTTATTTATTGTTATGTATGTGTATGATGCACATGTGTGGGTACCTGTCACAGCATGTCTGTGAAGGCCAGAGGATAGCCCACCTACTACCTGTGTGAGGGTTGAGGGATCAACTCAGGGCATCTGCTCAGAAGGAACATGCCTTGATCCTTTAAGTCTTCTCACTGGGCCTAAACTGAATGAAAGGTTTCTGTATAGAAAAAAGTTGGCAATATGAAGATCACTCATTAAACAGGACATCAAAGCTTATAGCAGGTTGCTTTTGGTTTTGTTTCCGGTTTTTCCAGCACTTTTTGAAACTAAGCTTTGTCCAGCTCACTGGAACGTGGACTGAATTTCTTGGGATGCAGTGTTACTTGATTCTAGAATTGCAAAGAAAGCCAATTAAGGCCATTGGATAGGTTGCATTTTTGTCTGTTGATATAAACATGATGGAATCACATTTGGGTTGGTGGACGCTATCTTAGAGAGAGTGATGGTGGTGAGCAGAGGTAAGGGGACCCAACCTACACAGGAGATGATGAGTGTCTGAGGGAGGGTGGCATGTGATGAAAGGGACCAGGGAATGGGCATGGAACTAAGGGGTTTGTAGGAAAGAGGGAAAGAAAGCAAGATTGCTTTGAGCTTTCCTAATTTGGTTAAAGTCCAGACAATTAAAAGAATGAAGAGAGCACTCTCCTCTGATTGTGAGACTCTCAATTGTTTGTTTTCGAGACAGGGTCTCTCTGTGTAGCCCTGGCTGTCTCAGGACCCACTCTGTAGACCAGGCTAGTTTTAACTCAGAGACTTGCCTGCTCTGCCTCCCCAGTGCTAGGATTAAAGGTGTGTGCCGCCATCACCAGGCTTCTGAGATCTTTCAATATCAGGTGCAAGTCCAAGAACCAATTCAATGCTGACACTGTGCACTAGGAATGAAGAACACATTCCTGAGTAACAGCCCAGTGCCATTGTGTGGCTCCCCTTCCTATGTCAGCTGCAAATGAGGGCCCCCTTACCCACATCTCTGCCCGGCAGGCTGTGGATTCAGGGACTTCCATGACCTCAGCTTTGGGAATTATCTAGAATAGCTCACATAACTCAGGTTTATGACTCATTTATTATAACGGTACAGCTGTGAGACGTGGAAAGTGGGAGAACACATGGGGCAGGCATGCCTCTCTCTGTACATAGCTGTGTTCACTGATGGGGCAGGCATGCCTCTCTCTGTACATAGCTGTGTTCACTGACTTGGAAGCTCTTAGATCTCTCTTCACGTAAGAACAATTATGAAGTTCAACCTCTAGGCCTCCTGCCCTCCCTGGAGTTCTGTGCATGGGGTTGAAAATTCAGTCTTCTGCTCAATCCATCTTTTTGGCACATGTCTCTGTCTTACCACTATTCAAGTCAGAAGAATAACAGAGTATAACCAACAATATGAATAACAGAAGATGGACCACTCAGGGAAGGTCTTTTTTTTTGTTTTGTTTTTGTGTAAAAAACGCTATTAGAAATAAAAATTTTAATTTATTTTTATTTATGTGTATGTATGGATGCTCGCTTTACTTTATATGTACCATGAGTGTGAACAGGTGCCTATAGATGCCAGAGGATGTTGGATTCCCTGAATTACAGATCATTGTGAGCTGCCTGATGTGGATGCTGGGAACCGACTCTGCTGAGCTACCTCTCCTGCTCCCTTTAAATTTTAGAAAAATTATGTGTATATGTGTGTGAGTTTTTCACTTGGGTGCAGTACTTACAGAGGCCAGAAGAGGGCGTCAGAATTTTTTCCTGGAGATGGAGTTGTGAAGCACTCACTCTATGTGGGTGCTGGGAGCTTTGTTCTGCACTCTTACCACCAGTTTATCTCTCCAGTCCCTTCTCATGGAACTCTGAGGAGATCCTTTTTAGGAACTTTTAATAAGAACCAGGGACAATGACCAAATAGCTTGTCCTCCACCCACTTGGGAGATAGAGGTAGGAGGATGTGAAGGTCAAAGCTATCCTCAGCTGTGTAGGGAGTTCACTGCTTACCCAAGCCCTTGTCTAAATGAATGAATGAAGTCTGAAATCTTGCATGTTTTTTGTTCATAGCCTACACAGTACAGACATCCGAGGGTGCTCGCCCAACAGCCGCTTCCGAGGCCCATTCCAAAGCTTTGGCTGTCTGCCACGGGCCTCTGGAGCACTACGACTTTCTGATCAGAGCTCAGGAGCTGAGGGATGACGAACATCAAAGAAGAGTCGTTCAGTGTTTGCAGAAGTTACAGGAGGACCTCAATGGCTACAGCATAGAGGAAGGAGGGCTCTTTTCAAAGGTGAGGTTCTCGCATTTTCTAAAGTGGATTCGGTGCTGGGGGGGCAGCCCTGAAACCATATGAAGGTTTTCCGCAGGCTTGGCTGGATCTCCGTTCCTGCTCTTTCGATGTTCCTTAGCGTTCTCTTACCTTCACCTACCCAAGCAGCGTCATAATTTCTAAATCCTGTAACCCTGGCTAAGTGAAGCTTCTCCCTCTCCATCCCCATCCAGTCCCCACGCCATCGCCATCCCCGGCCTCAAGCCTCATCCTGGAAGGTGGCGAGGGTGGGGAGGTGGTGTGCACGCACGTACGCAGTAACCACTCCCCCCCCCCTTGCTTTGCTACACTTCTGTGGCTCAGAAAAAAGGAGAAAGAGTAGGGTAACCAGGGGTCTTTGGTTGAACAGAGAGGGTGCAGCGCCTAGCACTTGGTTAAGAGGCACCTTAGTGAGTTGCAAAAGCCTCCTGGGGACGCTCATGGTGTCCCGTTGTTGTTTGACTGTCTTCTTGTGACTGGGAAAACACCTCCCACCCCTGCCTCTCGCTAAGACCTCCTGGCTGCCATTTTTGAGCCTTTCCAGATGCCCTCTCTGGATCCCTCTTCCTGGGTCCACTGAGGCCACAGGGGACAAACACAAGGCTTTGTTTCACATCCCTGCCGTAGGGAGTGCTTTAGTTATCTTGGATTCATTCTTTTCCTCCTCTTCCACCTTTTTCTTAAAAAATAAAGTAAGTTATACACGTGCGAGTCTTTTGTCTGCATGTGTGTCTGCGCACCACGTGCCTGTGGAGGCCCGAAGAGGGCGTCAGGTTCCCAACTGACCGACCTGCAGGTCCTAGGTTATTCGTGAGGGACGAGGAGGATTACAACCTGGAAGAATGGGCGAGAGAGAGAATGGACTCAAGGAAGCAAATGCTTGTCAAGAGTCATATATTTGGGCGCAAAGTGCTTATTTATAATACATTTTTCAAAGGGAGGGGTAAGAGGGATCCAGGTGATGGGAAAGTACAGAATCTTCTTGGCCTGTGCCCTGAAACAATGGCGGTCTAACTGCTTACTTCAAAAGATACGGTACACTGCTTTACATCTAAAAAATCTATTTGTAACTATCAAGCAGAACCTTGTGGTTGCTAGGGAGATGAAGCTGCAGGAGACATTGTGCAGGTGGGGAGAAGTAGGAGGTGAGGGTAAGAGGCGAGGGTCCTGGCTTCTGACACCCAACAATTTTGGGTTACCGATGGTTGTAAGCAGCTGTGTGGGTGCTCAGAACCAAACCAGGGCCCTCTGTAAGAGTGGCCAGTGCTCTTAACCACTGAGCCACTTTTCTAGTCCCCAGTCTTGATGACTATGGGCAAGAAGTAGGCACCAAATTGATTTTGTCCTGTATACCCTTATATTTCTGAGGATTTCTGTCAGGCTCACCCACAGGCCTAACGCAGCAACCAGGCTCACGGTGCCTTGGCTGCAGTCCACTTAATCCATGTCTTTGGCATTTTGGGCTGCTACAACAAATACCTTTAGCTGGAAGAGTGTAAAGACAGGACATCACTTCTCATAGTCGAGAAGCTGGAAATTCATGTTGAAAGTGCTGGCGGATGGGTGCCCGGGAAGGTCTGCCGACTGCTTCTGGGTTTCCGTCTGCGTTCTCATTGGTGGAAGGGTGACTGGATCCCTTGGTCCTCTTTTATAAGGACACATTGATATCATTCTTGATGAGCTATGGCTGTGGTTTGCTGGGAATTTGGAAGCGGTGGGGCTTTTGAGAGGTTGGTGAAGTGCTTCCCTTGGGAAGGATTAAGGCTTTTCTCACCAGTTATAAGGGCAAGCTTCCACTGCCTGAGGCTGTTTGCTTGTTTCATTTATATTTTTTTGAGGTAGGATCCTTCGTATATACACTTGTGGTGTGTGTGCGTGTCTGTCTGTGTCTCTCTGAGTATCTGTGTGTCTGTTTGTGAGTGTCTGTGTGTCTGTCTGTCTGTGTCTCTCTGTGAGTATCTGTGTGTGTCTGTGTGTCTGTGTGTCTGTGTGTCTGTCTGTGTCTCTCTGTGAGTATCTGTGTGTGTCTGTGTGTCTGTGTGTGTCTAGGCTGTAGGTCAAATCTGAACTTTCATTATCTTCCCTCATTACTTTCTTCCCACACCTCTTCCCTCTCCAAAGCCCCCAGAGTTAAACTATCTGCAGCTGGCAAGAATCATGCCCCTCCCAGAGCACAAGGCGATCCTAGTTAACGGCTGTGCGCAACCTGAAGCAGCCCCATATCCTACACCTGGGATTAAAATAAAAAGATGTTCACGTAACATCACTGGGTTTTTAAAGAAACCAGTCTCACTCCAGGAGGCTTTTATTTCCTTCTGTTATGGTCTCTGGGTGTTTAACTCAGGTTATCAGAGTTGGCAGCAACCGCCTTTACCTACTGACCTATCTTGCTGGCCCTCCACTGTATTTTTAAGACAGTGTCTCTCACTGAATATGGAGCTCTCTGATTGGCTAGATTGGTTAGCCAGCAAGGATCTACCTGCTTCTGCTACCCCAGTGCTAGATTTACAGGTGTGGAGTGCTGTACCTTGCCTTTTAAGTGGGTGGTAGGATTCTGAACTCAGGGTCTTGGCCTTCTGTGGGAAGTATTTGAGCAGCTAAACCTTGTCCTCAACCTCAAGACAGGGTCTTAGCACAGGCTGGCCTTGAACTCAGTATGTTGTTGAGGATAACCTTGAGCTTACATCTGATCTTCTTCCTGATGAGAGCTAGGAGTATAGTCTTGTACTTTTGTGCCTGGTTATATATTGGGGCATAGGATTGTGGTCCTGAAGCATGCTAAGCAAGTGCTCTCTAACTAAACCACACCTCCTGCTGTAGCGTTCCTCATATAACCTGTGCCTCTCATGTGCTTCTGGGATGATGCCATTCATCATGAGAGATAGCCATACCTGCTTTCACTAGAGCCGGCACCATGCAGTTTTGATTCGCAGCCTTCAAAATTGAGCAAAACAGACTTCTACAAAAAGTTATCTTGCCTCAGGAATGTCATGATAAGACAAAACCAGCTAAAAATGGACATTGTGTCATACATGTAGACTCCCCAGCATTCGGAGGGCAGAGGCAGAAGGATCTGTGCCTGTTTTAGATAAGTCTGTCCCATGTAGCAAGTTTTAGGTTGCCTGCTATATGAGATAATTGTCTCATCAACAAACAATCAGACCCAAAAACAACAATGGGAAAAAAAAAAACCCAAGCAAGACAGACTTATCCCTAATTTTCCTCATGATTAATGGAACACATGTTCAGATGCTGTTGCTCTGATCGCACTGTACCTTTCCTTCATGTTCTATGTGAACACATATATGGAAGACACAGGTCAATGGTTGTCTTCCTTAATCACTTTCTGGGAGAATGGGGCCTAGAGATGAGGTGGACTGAAGTCTCATGTAGTGGCCAACTTTATTCAGAGTATCAGACAATTCATACTCTGATGGTAAAGTGTCCAATCACAAGGACAAGCCATGCATGGCAAAAACATGTTTTTCTGTAGAGGCATATAAACAAATAACAATAGTCAGCTGTAATGAATAACCTGAAGTAACAATTCTGCAGTTTTGAAAAAGCCGAGTTCACAGGACTCTTGTTTTCTTGGAGTTTTCTCACAAGCATCTAGAATTCACTTCTCATGACTTTATTCTTGAACCATGTTCTGCAGCTTTCCGCCTTATTTACTTATTTAGAAAACTCTGTCTGTCTGTCCATCTATCTATCTATCCATCTATTATTTAGAGATCTGTAACTGAAGCCAGAGTGGAGTTTGCCTACTGGCTATAAGCCAGCATACCCAGGGACAGTCCTTTTTCCACTCCCCCAGCACTGTCATTACAGACACTGAGGGAGTGCCATGTCTGGCTTTTCTGTTGGCTCTGGGGATTTGAACTGTATACCTAATTCTTTGCTGAATGAGCTCTTTCCAGCCCAAGACCGATATAGTTTGAGAAGAACACACGTGAAGCTTTATTTTTTGAAGATTGTAAAGATGCCACAGACCTATCTCTTTTAAATACTACAGGGGGAAAATGGAACACGAATCTACCAGTTGTCATAAAAGGGAAATCTGAGTGGTTGGGTCTCTCAGTTCCCCAGATGATGTTTGTGGCATTCTTACCTTGGGCTTAAGATTCATGACTTTGAGTGTGTTCTCTGTGCAGAAGTTTAAGGTCTGTTTTGGTCCTCCCTTCCCCTCCTCTCCTCTTCTCTCTTCTCTTCCTAAGAAAGTTTCTGTAAGTCTGTACTACCATAACCAGAACCCGCTCCTTCCCTTGGCCATGCTTTTGGTAGTAAACGGTTGAAGAGGTTCAGAACATTGCCTTCGCCCTAGGAGCGGTGGACTGTGAAGAATGGGAGCTCATGGATACTTTGTTACCAAATAAAACTTACAACCAGGTTAATCCAACACATTTAATGTATGCATAATTGTTATTGTGCTGGGAAGTAATTAGGCATAAATGATAAGTGGTTCATGTAAATCACTATAATTAGAATTACTTTTACACAGCCGAATCAAGCGTTTCTGGAGTCAGGGAGGGAGAGAATTAAACAGCCTTCCATTCTCGCTCTCCGTTAATCAGGGCTGTGCAGGCTCCACTTTTTCATCCTTTGGGAGGAGACTTCATAGCCTGTTTGTAAGGAAGCAAGACTGGGGCATCTGTAGCCACATTTCATGGGATAGTGCTTTGCTCGACAGTGGAGCACACTTGCCATGGTGTTTCTGTGCAATCGTCTTGGCTGAGGAAGTCTCACCTAGTGTTGTGGTAGGAAGATGCCCTGGTTTGTGTGCTGATGTGCAGACAGCTGTGTGGAAATGCAGCACCTGCAGTTATGTGCCCAGAATTCTACCTGAGGACAGTAATAACCGTTACTTGTCCACATAGAACGCGTGCTCAGACAGTGGTAAAGCAGCGTGCTGTGACGATTCTGACTTCCCACTTGTCAACGAATCTAGGTCGTTCTCTCTCTTTCTCTGTACATGGTGTGTGTGTTTGTATGTGTGCACATGTACTCACACTCCTGTATGTGTGTGAGGATTAAAGTTTAAAATTTGGTGTTTTCAGATGACTAATACTATGTATTTTAATTACTTTCATTACATTTTTTTCATTTTGGGGGGTACATGTGCAGTCAGAGAACAACTTGGAGGTAGGAGTAAGTTCTTCCTTCTACCATGTGGGTTCCAGGGATCAAACTCAGACCAGGTTTGGCAGCAAGTGCTTTTATTCATTCACTGGGTCATCCCACCCGTTTTCCACCTTATATTTTGAAATACGGTCTCCTGCTGAATCTGGAACTCACTGCCTGGCTAGACTGGCTGGCAGATGAGCCTCCGGGAGCTCCTGCTCTCTCCACCCAGCCTTGGGCTTCCAGGCACCTGCCTCTACCCCACACCCAGTCTTTTACACAGCTACTAAGAATGTGAACTTAGGTCCTTGTGTGTTCTCTACTGAGACTCTCCCAACCCCTCTTAGCCACTGTTTTTCTGCTGATTCTGCTTTGCTGATTCATGGATTCATTCATTCATTTGACCAAGCACAGTATTAAGTGCCACATTCCAAAGATGAGTACAGGATGGTTTCTGCTTGGAGTGGACAGAGGGGTCAGTCCATCATGGAGGAGACGGCATGACAGTCCGAGACGTTCACAGGACATAAACGCTTATTTCCACCTCCCTTTAAGGACAGCCTTCCTGAGCTCCTTTCCTGTTCTCTGTCTGATCCCCGTTGCTGACGCCTTCATATGCAGCTCATATCTTTAAAGGCTCTCTAGGATATCAAAGACCGTCAGCAATATTAAGTTTTTAAAGAATTAGATATTTTTCTTCAAAGAGTTTCTTTTTAAAAATTAATTAATAGACTACATTTCCTTTTGTGTGTACATGTATGAATAAGCACACATGCATGTACAAGCATGTTACATGTATGTACCAAGCTGCCCATGTAGAAGTCAGAGAACAACTTTTGAGTGTGAGTTCTCTCCTTTTACCATGTGGATCCCAGAGACTGAAGTTTGTCAAGTTTGGGGACAGGTGCCCTTATTCATCGAGTCAACGTCTCAGGCCTCAATAACCTTCTTTCTTGAGTCAGGGTTTCTCTGTGTAGCTCTGGTTGCCCTGAAACTCACTCTGTAGACCAGGCTGGCCTTGAACTCACAAAGATCCACCTGCCTCTGCCTCCCAAGTGCTGGGCGTAAAGGTGTGCTCTACCATGACTGGCTTTTTACTTTTCTCCTCTCCCTCCTCTTCTTAGATTGCATCTGTTTATTTATTGTCTATATGTGGGGGAGGGGATGCTCCAGTGGAGAGCAACCTGTTCTTTCCTTCTACTATATGGGATCTAGGGATTAAACTCAGACTTTCAGGCTTGGTGGTAAGCACCTGTACCTGCTGAGCCATTTTATAATCTCAGCATTTAGGAGGTAGAGCAGAGTATTCTTTCTAGAGTACATAGGGGGTTCAAGGACAGCCTGGGCTATATGAAAGCCTTCCTTAGCAAACAATCAAATAAACAGGCATATAATCAACAAACAGAAAGGAATCCGGAGCCATCAGCCTACTCCCATCTTCCATAGAGTGTGCAGAGGCCAGCAGCTAAGATGCATTTCAGGACACAGTGCCATGACCATGTGCTAGCTCCCCAGGGAGATGCCAGCGGCACGTTTTGAGGCACTGAATGGCTGCAGAGGTGATGGGGACCTATAGTGAGAGTTTTGGTTTCTTTAAAGACGCAGTGGCCGGGTGGTGGTGGCACATGCCTTTAATCCCAGCACTTGGGAGGCAGAGGCAGGCGGATTTCTGAGTTTGAGGCCAGCCTGATCTACAGAGTGAGTGTCAGGACAGCCAGGGCTACACAGAGAAACCCTGTCTCGAAAAAACAAAAAAACAAAAAACAAAAAAACCTTAGTGATGCTATGTGGATATGTTTTTGTTTTAATCCCAGGTGTGGGATATGGGGCTGCTTCAGTTTGTCCACGACCACTAACTAGCTTAACTGGCTTGTGCTCTAGGAAAGGCATGATTTTTTGCCAGCTGCAGATAGTTTAATTCTGGGGGCTCTGGAAAGCCCCAAGAGGGGCCGGAGGCACTTTGAGAAAGAGAAGGCTTCTGCTCTCCCTGCTGTTGGGGACCGCACTAGCCCCACGTTGGGCGCCAAAATAATGTTGAGGACCGCACTAGTCCCACGTTGGGGTGGCCAAAAAATGTCTCGGCCTGAGCAAAATGTTGAGGCCCGGGCCAACCCACGTTTGGGCGGCCACTGTATCCTGGCCCAAGCTGCCGCTTCGGTCTTTAGGTCGGGGGTTCAGCAAGAGCGAGGGTGATGGCAGATTCTACCTAATGTCTGAGATTCGTCTCTGATGATCCCTCTATAGTCTCTGATCTCCGTCTATATTCTCTGATCTCTGGTTCTGTCTTCTATAGTCTGACTAATGTCTTCTATCGTCTCCATTCTGATCTGTTCTGTCTCTGCCTTTTATATGTCTCACTTCTAAGCCACGCCTCTAAGTTACACCTTTAATCATGCCCTTAGGTCTTGTCTCTAACTCTGATCTCTATACTTCTAAGTATACTATTAAGTCACACACCTTTAATCTCACACACCTTTAATCTCAAGGTATCTAAACCAAGATTATCTGAGTGTTCTCAGCTGTTGTAGGCTATTGTAATTTAAATCTCATGTCAGGGTATATGGCTCAAGATGGCTGCAAAGCTGATAGCCGCTTTCTGCTAAAAGTCGGCCCCCAACACCCTGCTGCTCCTGGTTCTGACTGCTGAAGTTGTCAAGTGGTCCTGACTACGAAGATTGGACTTGTTCCAGGGAACGGTTCACCCTAACCAGCAGAAGCAGCCCACAGAGATGCATTTTCTTCTTTCCTCTAACCTTCCTTCTCTCCTACCTAGTGTTAGGGGGTTGGAAGAGAGGTAGAGATATAAGAACCCAATAAAATAGTAAAAACATACACCAACAGAGACCACAATAGAGCTGTCCTATTTGCTCTTGCCCTTTGAACCACAATGACCCTGCTCTCCCTGAACACTGGCTGGGCTTGTAAGTGGAGCAAAGGAGTGTGGTGTCTCTTCTGTAGTTTCCTCTCATTCATCCCACTTGCCACACAGTATCAAGAGGATTCCCAAGATATGCTACGTTTGTTTCTTTCAGACAAAGTCTGGTGATACAGTGTCCACCATCTCTGTCTCCCAAGTGCTGGAATTAAAAGACATGATAGCACACCAGTTTTAGGGACTATCTTAGGTTGCTCACATGTGCCTTTACTAAATACTTTCTTTTCTTGGTCTTCTTGGGTCTGTAGAATCAAACTCAAGGCCTGGCATAAAGCAGGTCCTTAGTGTTCAATCTATGTTTATAGGGTGAATGAGAAAAATAAGTAACGTAACCCACACAGAAGATGCATAAAATAATTCTATGTTGATTTCAAGGCAGCTGTGGTAGCTTGGGGCCTATCCATATGCAGCTGTGAGTTCTTGCTCCTGTGTCTGTCGCTGGGAATGATTCCTCAGCAATAGTTGTTGCTGGATATTTGATCACATTGTGAACCCCAAGATTGTTATTTACTGAAAAAAAGAGAGCTGTTTCAAATTGTGGTGTGGCTCAGCTTTAACACACACCTTTAAACTTTCTGGTTGGAATATAGACACAGCCTTAGTACACACTTTTAATCCTAAACAATAAAGATAAAGTTAGTTTGTAGAAGGAAGCAGTCACGTTTGAAAGTGATGTCTAATTGAGTGGCAGACAAGGTGATGAATCAGAGAAAGATTTTACAGAATAGGATATGCCCAACTTGCACAAGAAGAGAGAGGCAAGGGAAGCCATAAGAGAGAACAGGACTGGAGAGATGGCTCAGCCATTAAGAGCACTGGCAGTTCTTCCAGATGTTCGGAGTTCAATTCCCAGCACCCACATGGTGGCTCACAACCATCTGTAATGGGATCTGATGCCCTCTTCTGGCATGCAGATATACATGCAGATAGAAAACTCATACATAAAATAAATAAATCTTTTGTAAAATCATCATCATCATCATCATAAAAATCAATAGAGAGGGCAGTTTTAACCAGGACAATTGTACAGAGACAGGCTGCAGAGAGAGAACAAGCTAGACTCAGGTGAAGATGGAATGAGCCAGAGAATGAAAAGGAGCCAGAAGATTAGAGCCTATTGCCAAAGGTAGTATGAAGCCAAGCAGAGCAATTTGGTCAGAGCCTGAAAGAGAAGCCAGTTTGAATCAGTCAGCTTGAAGAGGAGTTTGAGCTAGAACAGCTGAGTTGAATCAGCCAGCCAGAGATCAGAAAGAACTAGAAATGGTGATCTTACTCAGCAGTAAGTCTCAGAGGCTGAAAACATTCTAGATTAGATTGTAGGGAGGCTGGAAGCTTCCAGGACTAGGTCTAGGTTAGAGACAGAGACAGTAAGGCTCCAATATGACAATTAGTTCAGGAGACCAAAAGTTACAGTTACAAATAGTTCTTAGCTACTATAGAAGAAGCCTGGAATCCCAGGGTCATCTTCCAACTGAGAACCCTTCATTCGGAGCAAGAAGCTGTTCCTCCTCATAGCTTTCTTTTAATGATTTCCTGATCATTTTGAGGCTTATGCTAATGTCCTGGGTGTTCCATTGATTAGTGGGAGATGGGGAGGTAAGGGGGCAGTGAGGGAGCATTGCAGAATCTGAGTTTCCGATAGGGGCAAGAGACCAGGGAGGATTTGCTGGAAAATCGCTTCTTGTCACTTGTCTCCCAGTGGCACACAGGAGTATTTAAAAATACTTGTTTTGTTACTGGACCTAAGTTCCCAGCACTAGGGAGGGGGAGGGAGAAGGATCCAAGTTTGATGCTAGCTTAGGTTACCTAGCAAAACCTTGTCTTAAAAAAGTTAAAATCATTTATGTCTGACTATTCTGTTATCAGAGATTGAGAGGTGTTTTGTTTCTTCAGTGTAGCCAGACTGGTCTCCAGTTCTTGACTCCTAATCAGGAGGCTTTCTGAGTGGCTAGAACTGCAAGTGAACACCATCATACCCAACACCATAGTTCCTCCCTCCCTCTCTCTCTTACCCTTCCTTCCTCCTTTCCCTCTCTCCCCTTCATTGGCTGCTTAAATCCCACAGTTGATTAACTTAAAATACAAATCCTGAGAATCGGTGGGCAGATCAGCACATTTGGGGCTGTGTCTATACAAGAGGAGAGCCGTGTGGGTGTGAACTTCTGAGCTTACCGTGTCCCCTCAGTTGGCTGCAGCAGTTTTTTTTCAATGACAACATTAAGCCAACAGGACTGGCTTTGAGCAAGGTGGACACACTACTGAAGGTGTCTGGGGTAGGTGACACATCCCTGTTCTGCCTACAGCTCCATGGCTGGCTTCTAGCTGCTGCTCTGCAAGCCTTTTCTTGTGTGTGTTGTAGAATCTGAAAGCCCTTTTATTTAGATACTTAAATACGCTTAATTATACTAGTAAACTGAGCAAATTGATGTACTTTAGGTTAGGAGGGCTCTTTTGAAAATCTGCTAAAGCCATTAAAAAAAAAAAAACTATTTTCACTTAAGGAGAGTTTATGGATGCTAACATATAGTTCTGTTTTTTTGTTTTTCATTTTTAAAGATCTTTAGAAACCTGAAGGATGTACTTTTATCAAAAGTGGTCCACGTGGAGAACGCTGTAATGCCAGTTTTTAAGATGTAATTATGCTCGGCATTCCAGCTGGAATCATTGTCTCTGATTCCGCCATTTGGGGAGATAATAACGCAGTCGTGGGGAAACGGGGAGAAACAGGAAAAGTGGTATTCCTGCATTTTAAACAAACCAAAAACAATACTTTTTATCTTAGCAGCAATACCCATATTATCCAGTTGTCCTAATGGAAACTCTGCTGGAGTAGTAGGGCGGCGGATAATCCAGAAAGGTGGAGGGTGAGCCTCTTAATTTAGAACACTGATGAGAGTGACCATGGATCATTATGGGTAGGATTAAAAAAAAACAACTTTATTTTTTGAGGCAGTGTCTTGCTGTGTAGCCCAGACTTGCCTTGGGTTTGAGATTCTCCTGCCTCTGCCTTCTGAGTGCTGCGATTACATGGGTGTATTATGTGCCCAGCACTTTGAATTATTTTTAATGTTAAAACTTTTAATGACATAGAGGACAAGATAAGACCTAAAGCATTAGATGTAAGTATTCGGAATGGTCACTTCGAGTTTACAGCAGCTAAAGCCAAGGAGTAGCTTGGAAAGCTAACGTCTAGCACATCAACATGCAGCAGGGTTTGTTCTTCTGTTGTCTGCTTGCTTTTTTTTTTTGAAACAGGATTTCAAGTAGTTCAAGCTGGTCTTGAACTCACTGTGTAGCTAAGGATGGCCTTGAACTTCCAATTCTTTACCTCCCTCTAGTGCTAGTATAGATGTGAGTTACCATGCAGAGCTTGACTTTTAAGAACTAACTGTAGAGCCAGGCACAGTCATACTTCCTTTATTCCTAGCAGAGGGAGAGGAGGAGCCCTGAGTTGGAGGCCAGCCTCATCTACATAGTTTATTCCAGCTAAGTCAAGACTACCCTGAAACTTTGCTTAACGTCTCTGAAGAAAACGATTGAGAAAACACTAGAAAAATGGAAATACATACTGTGTTCATGGATTTCTGGAGTTAATACTGTGAAAACAACCATCCAACAAGAGCAGTTTACAGTGTGGGGTCCAGGAAATGCCCCACAAACCACTCAGACACTGATCTCAGTCACACAGGGACGATTTATTAAATGCACACTCTGGAACTGATCCACCAGGGCTGCAGTTTCATAAGGGAAGATACCTTCTGGTTTCTCTGTGGAGAAGCAGGAACCATTATCTGAAAGTGACAGGGATGTAGGTTAGCTTCAAGGAGACTGGGAAGGTCCCGGAGAACCATTCAAGAGAGAATAGACTGACTAGAAGTTCTTGAAAGCATTGCTGTGTTGGTATAGAGTTCAATTGTGCTGCCAGGAATTGAACCCTGGGCTTGTGCATGCTAGGCTGTTGTCTGCTCCTGAGCTGCAGCCCCAGGCTAGATACAGATCTAAAATTGCTTGAGCTTACTACCCAACTGGATTGTCTAGATGGTTTGGGATTAATTATTTTTATTTTCTGTGCATGAATGTTCTCTCTCTCTCTCTCTCTCTCTCTCTCTCTCTCTGTGTGTGTGTGTGTGTGTATGTGTGTGTATGTGTATGTATCACATAGTGCCAGATATCTGAGGAGGCCAGAAGAAAGGCCACATACATGGATCCCCCTGGAAATAGAATAAATAGGTGGCTGTGATGCCTTGTGTGTCCTGGGAATCAAAACCATCCTTCTGCAAGAGCTGCAAGTGCTCTTACCCTCTAAGCATCTCTTCAGTACCCCGCCCCCCATGCAAGTTTTAATAGTTTCATTATAGTATGTTTTATATTTTTATTATTGGCTGTTATGGCTAATATCTTTTCAATAGGTCTATATAGGAAGTCTGGCATGTATGGGGCTCGGGATAGTCAAAGCATAGAGGTCCAGAAGGACCATGCTTCCTGAGAAGACTGCAGATTGTTGTGTGTGGCATCACATAAGGGGCCTGTGGGAGAGCTCAGTGGGTATATTTACTGGCTGCCAAGCTCCATGACCTGAGTTTGATCTCTGGGACTCACATGGGGGATGGGAAGAACTGATTCTCAGAAGTTGTCCTCTGTCATCAACATAAATGCTGTGAAATGCACACAGCCCTCTGCTTACACACACAGAAATACATAACTGCAAGCAAAAGTTAAATGTTATTTACATAGCCTATGCTTAACCTTTATTGGGCGATGGTATCCAGGTTTTATTTTTACTTTAATTAATTTTGGTTTTTGAGACAGGGTTTCTCTGTGTAACAGCCCTGGCTGTCCCAGAACTAGCTTTGTAGACCAGGCTTGCTTCAAACTCACAGAGATCAATCTGCTTCTACCTCCTGGGTTCTGTGATTAAAGCATGTGCCACCCGGAATCCAGATTTTAAATTAAGTAGTCAGAACTTCTGTATTTTGTTATGAGCTTTTTTTTTTGGGGGGGGGGAGGGGCAGTGCTGGGATTAAATCTAGGGCCATGTAAATGGGCAAAGGTCTACCAGATAGCTATATCTCATCCTTAGTTGGTTTGAGACAAGTAGCCCAGGCTAGCTCTGAACTTTGGATCCTCTTGCTTGAGCCTCCAAGTGCTAAGATTGTTATGGATACCTAGCCATATCTCTTTACCATTTAAAAACATATAAGGTCTAATGTAGGGTCTGGCATCATGCTGCAGGCCTTCAGTCCCAGTACTCAGAGGCAAAGGCAGGCAGATCTTTGTGATTTTTAAGGCCAGCTTGGTCTACATAGAGAGTTCCAGGTCAACCAGGCCTACATAGTAAAACTCTCTCTCAAAACCCAAAATATCCTTGCCCCCTAAAAATTCCAAGCCAAGTCCAAATTCAATTTACTTTAAGAAGAGGAATGGAAAGTTAATATGAATTTTCAAAAAACTAATGAAGTATATTTTAAAGTATATAAAGCAATGTTACATAAACTGTACATATAAAAAAATCTGACAGACACTCTTTCTAAAACATATTGGGTTATTGGATAGGAAGGGAAAAAAAAGAAGACAGGCCCATAAGTGCTTCTTCCTGAAGTACTGATCTTGGAGTCCCAGCCATTACATTTACTAGGAAGCATTGTTTATTTAATGTGTATTGATAGCATCCCGTGAACAGTACTGTTGAGGTCTGAGAATTGCCACACAAATCACCTATCTCAGACACCTACCTCAGTCAAACAGAGCTGGTTTATTGAAATTGCGATCACGAGTGTTTCCCAGGGCCAGTTTATAAAGGCAAACCCACAACGAGCTCATTTGCAGGTGTGGCAAGCGCTGCCCAGTGGTCGGCTCTGACTCAAGCTATTTTGGCTAGCTGGATAGGACAATTCTAACTGACTTTCATTCTAATTGGTCCTAAGTGGACCTTATGGTTGTGGAATTTCTTAGGATCAACAAACCTCAGAACACAACAGGGTATGTGGTCAGCTTGACCCTGCTCTGAGTCAAGCTATATTTCTGTGTCAGTATCAAAATGAAATGACTGGCAGGCATGGAACAAAATGGCTGCCGCTGTGCTGGGGGAGCCAGCCTCAACAAATACCAGAGAAAGAAAAACTATTCCCAGTGTGGTGGCTTATGCCTTTAATCCCAGAACTGGAGACCTTCAGGTTCCAGGCCAATCTGGCCACCATAGCAAGTTCCAGACCAACCACAGCTATGCAAATACAAGGGTATACTGTCTTACAAACAAGCAAGCAACCCCCCAAACAACAGCAATAACATTAAAAATTATTCTTACAGAATGTATTTTGAAGAATTATGAATTACAACACCCCTACATTGGGATCCAGGAGTCGCTTCACAAACCACTCAAACACCAATCTCAGTCAGACAGGGATAGTTTGTTGAGCGTTCACTCTAGGATTGATTGATCAGGGCTGCAGACCAGACTTGTGACCATGAGCCACCACAAACACCTGTACCAAGTTACTTCACCAATCAGGATTTAGGAATAGGTGGTGGCTTCCTTAGGAATATGTCTTTGTTGTACGCTTATCCTGTTCTTGTTGGCTGGGGTATTCAGCTGTGGCAGGGCACTTGTCTTGCCTATCATTCATGTTTTAACTTGCCAACCAGGTTTTTCTGCCAAGTAGGATGCCAGTTCCCAGGGAGGTCTTGGGAACTTAAAACTTTACTCAATCCCTACTCAAAATAGAAGTGTTATTTCAAATGGGTTTTTATATTGGTGCAGGTGTCTCTTTTATGTGGTGGTCCATCCCAGGGGTAGTTTACACACACACACACACACACACACACACACACACACACACACACACACACACACACATACACGGGTAGCTCATACGTATGATGTGCAGGAAGTGCTGCTGGGTGGATGGTTTGGGTCCAAGCTTACTGTGGTTAACTATACAAAGCAGTTCTAACTGACCTCTTATGACTGGTTTCCAAGAGCACCAGAGCACAGAACATAACAGAGTATGCAGTCAACTCAGGCATGAGAAAGTTTCCTAGTAACAGTCGTAACAGCATAAAATGGCTGACTAGACAGGCAGAGTTATCCAGGCATTGACACCCCAGTTATCTAACACAGAGTTGCTTTCAAAAGATTTCTAGCGGGACAGTGGGGTGCACACCTTTAATACCCATCCTCAAGGAGGCAGAGGTAAGCAGATCTCTGTGAGTTCGAGGCCAGCCTGGTCTACTGAGTAAGTTCCAGGACAGCCAAGGCTGCATAGAGAAACCCTATCTAGAAAACAAAAACAACCCCCCCCCCAAAAAAAAAAAACCCCAGAAAACCAAACCCAAACCAGAGAGAGAGGATAGAGGATACACACACACACAGAGAGAGAGAGAGAGAGAGAGAGAGAGAGAGAGAGAGAGAGAGAGAGAGAGAGAGAGAGAGAGAGAGAGAGAGAGAGAGAGAAATTTCTAACATTGCAAGCATTCATTTAGAGAATTTTTTAGGTTTTAGGTTTCAAATATGACATTGTTTTACAATTGTTTAAGGGTGTAATTCTTTTTTTGTTGGCAAGTTGAAAACCATGTGACACAATGTTTCACACAAAAAAGAAAGAAAGCAAACCTGAGATGTTGGCAGGTGGGAGTCTGTTTTCAGAGGAGTAATGACTTGGAGGGGACATAGAGAAGCTGTGCATACGTTAGAGTCAAAGCAGAGAAGACCAGCTTGCCTGGCCTGTACCAGCCTGTGGCTCGCATCAGGGGATGGATTTAGTGGAGGTGAGTGAGCCCATGGGCTACACAACAGAAACAAGAGTGTTATGGACTGGATTCTAAGTTGTGCTTTCTTTCAGGTTTTGCCCTTTAATGCACAGGTCTGGTGGTATAGTTGTGATATCCTCCTGCCTCAGCCTCTTGTGTGCTGGGATTACAGGTGTCTTACATGCTAGCCATCTTAAGTCCTTCTCATTACACAGCTCAGCAGTAATAAATGTGGACATAGTTTTCTGTATTACTCCTACCCATCTCTTCATGTCACACAGATGGGATGCTGTATCCTCTGAACAGTGATTCCTTGCCTCTGCTCCACCCTGGTAACAACGGGTTAGAAGTATTTTATCTTTATTTGACTAACTTATTTTACTAATACTATGTCCTCAAGATTTATCTGTGTTGCGGTCTATCAAGAACACCTCCCTTTTAAAGGCTGCTTATGTTTTGGCTTTGCAGACTTTCACACCAAGTTTTTTTTTTCTACTTATTGTATATAATTGCCCCCTTGTTGTCCTATATATAGCACAGTTGGGAACATTATGTATATATGATTATATGTAATTATTTGAATGGTAGAAAATTTGTAATTTGTTCTTAATTTGCAGCTTTTTTCAAGGAGCAAACCTCCAAAGGGCCTGTATGTTTATGGAGATGTCGGTAAGTGTTAAGTAAGTGGTGGGTGGGCCCGTCAGGAGGTTCTGCAGCTTTCCCCCGGGGACTAAAAAAACGTCTGTCCGTCCGTGTCCACACCTCTCAGTCCCAGACCAGAGGGAAATGGGATGAGGAGTGTGAGAGGGAGGGACAGCCACCTCAGCTTCTGCCATGGGTGCTCAGAGGCTGGGGCTGCAGTTAAAGGCAGAAGCAGTGTCACACCAGACTGTAAATACACTTATGCTGGGCGACCCATAGGACGGAAGTCATCTGTAGGTGACAGCCATCCAGGGTCTCACTCCAGCGCAGCTCTCTAAGCCTGCCTCTGGTTAAAACAAGCTTATTCCTGTTTTCTTTTTAATTTCCATGCATATTTCTTCTATTCCTGATCTAAACCTTAGAGTAATGACCTATGAACTCAAGTGGTCCTCCTGCCTCAGCATCACCCTGCAGTTTCCCTTACATTAGTTAGTAGACACCATTCGGGCCTCAGTGCCAGCTGCTCCTTCCTCTCCTAGTTCTCCGCATTGGGCAAACTTTCCTTTTCTCAGCTCCTCTGCTGGTCTCAGCGAGTTTCCAGATGGGTGGTACCCTTCCCCCCTGCAGCGGGTGCTCCTCAGTGTTCTGCGTCAGGGGCACTGCTCAGGGCCCTCGCTCTGGCCGACTCTTGTTCCTTGGGAGAGCATCACAGTTCTTGAACATACCCTTTCATGTTCAGTCATTGCAAAAGATCTGCTCTTCGTGGTTCCTGTTACCTTAACCACTGAACCATAAACAGAGATGATTGGTAAAGACTTACACAGAGGGCCTGACAAACAAGACTGTGAAGGTTCTGGGACTGTCTGATTGGATGGAGATGCACTAGCATCAGGGGTCTTGAAAAAACTACCACGAAGGAGGCTGAGGTGGGAGGAGCATGAGCTTGAGGCTAGCCTGGGCTATGCTGTAAGGCCTTGTCTCAAACAAAATAAAGGAAGAGGGAGAGAGGGCAAAACAGAGAGAGAGGAGAGAGAGGGAGAGAGAGAGAGAGAGAGAGAGAGAGAGAGAGAGAGAGAGAGGCGGAGGCGGAGGCGGCGGAGGCAGAGAGGCAGAGAGGCAGAGAGGCAGAGAGGCAGAGAGGCAGAGAGGCAGAGAGGCAGAGAGGCAGAGGCAGAGAGAAGATAAATATACTCTTGGATGGTCAATGCAGGCTGGAGCACATAACTGTTGGTTAAAATACCTTTATAATACAGAGGGGAAGAGAAACAAACCTTGAACTAGGAAGTGAGATGACTTTTGTTGGTTAGAGCCAGTTTAGAATACTCGGAAAAGGAGTAGTAATGAAAAGTCAAGTTCTCATACTGGGGTGTGGGGCTCTCTGACTGGAAAAACAGTCTCAGAACATCTCCCTAATAAACTCCTATTCTTCACCCTCCCATTTGGACTCGAGGACCAGCTGCCAAATCTAAGGGGGTTCACTGGGAAGGAGGGGATCTGCTTCCTAACCCCTCTTGCTGCCGTTCATTTTTCCACTGTCTTGTGTTCTGTGGTGCCCGCCGGAGTGTACTCTTTATTCATAGATGGGTAGAAACGAGGGACTTGGGTGGATCCTACATACAGGGAACTTCCACAGGATTGGTATTTAAATTGCTGGATTAAAATTGTAGTTCAACCTTCAAGAAAACTTGTAGTATATTTTATTCTCAGTCAGGGGGTTTCTACACTATTTTTGATCATTCAGTTGCCAGATAAAAGACACAAACCTTTTATATTTATAATGGGCCTTTAAAGCATTAGAGCTGGGCAGATACCTACCCTCTGAGCTATTAGTGTCTCCTTCCCTTTCAATAGCCCTGAGTTATGACTTACATGCTCCATCTGGGCTGCTCTTAACTCCAATTGGCCAGACCTCATGGCCGTGATTTCATGACTCACCCACTCCATGGTGTTGTCTCCTCGATCCACCTTCTTTTACCCCATGGTCCTCCTCAGACCCCAAGCCTAGGAATCAAAACACTGCCTAACTCTCTTCAGCCCAGCTATAGGCTGTAGGCATCTTTATTCAACCAATAGTTTTAAATTAAGGAACAAGGTTACTGTTGTAGTTAGGGTTTTACTGCTGTGAACAGACGCCCTGACCAAGGCAACTCTTATAAAGGACAACATTTAATTGGGGCTGGCTTACAGGTTCAGAGGTTTAGTCCATTATCGTCAAGGCAGGATCATGGCAGCATCTAGGCAGGCATGGTGCAGGAGAAGCTGAGGGTTCTACATCTTCAACCAAAGGCTGCTAGGAGAAGACTGGCTTCCAGGCAGCTACGATGAGGGTCCTAAAGCCCACACCCACAGTAACACACCTATTCCCACAAGGACACACTTTCAAGTAGTGCCATTTTCTGGGCCAACCACCACATTTCACTTGGCTCCCACAGGCCAAGTTCTCATTTTCAAACACCTGAGTCTATGGTGGCCATACCTAGCCATAGCACAATGCAAAATACATTTAGTCTGACTTCAGAAGTCCCCATAGTCTATAGTAGTCTCAACAATGTTAAAAATCTAAAGTTCAATGTCTCTTCTGAGATTCATTCAATCACTTTTTTTTATAATTATCTTTTTTTTATTTTATATTTTATTTACATTTAAGATGCCATCCCCTTTCCCCATTTCCCTTCCCTAGAACACCCCTGTCCCATGCCCCCCCCTTTCCTTTTTGCTTTTATACGATTTTTTAAAAAATGTTAATCAAAGGATTTATAAGTTTGGTAATGCTCAATCAGAATCGTAACACAATACCCAACCTAGATATTAAAACTATCTTTGACTGGTGGAGACATGTGAACATCTGCCTCCATGCCCCCTCTCTCTTTCTCTCTCTCATCACCTAGCTTCTCCTCTTCTTCATCTTCTCTCCTTGTTCCATCTCTTCCTCTCAGTACTCCTTCCCACTTAGCTCCTCCTACATATCACTCTTCCTGTTAAAGTAAAACTTTTCTCTCAAAATACAATTAGAGAATACTTATTCCTAATTGTACCAGTGAGGTACAAGATAGTCCTAATACCCAGTCCATCATTCTGTTGACTAACCAGAACCTCTGTCATCTCTTCTAACTAAAACACTTACTTTTGATCCTGGCTTTTTGGCTTTAGAATGAATGTCAGCTGAAAACCATCTACTCAGACCTTTTCTCTCAAAGTAAATAGCCAGGATTGGTTATGAGACTATAGGTCTTCAACCCCATCAGAAATCCAGAATGACTGAGTTAACTGAAGTTATGGGAAGCACTAAGCATAGCTTCTAAAACTTAGCCAATTTATAGAGACCGCTGAACACCTGAAAAGCCCCTATACTACCGAATGTTGGAGCATCAAATCTTCAGCCTTCTGGCCCAGAATCATCTGACAGACCTTAGTGATGCAGGATTATTAAGGGCTGATTACTCTGTCTAGGCCGATATAATCAGTCAACTATTCTGCATGTGTGTCCTTTTCTGGACAGTAATTTGTCTGTAGATGGAGAAAGGCAATTCTTGCCTAGTGGCTGTCACCGCACAACTGGAGTATCTCCAAGGATGCTCAATTTCTTCTTAGAATCCATGACAGGAAGCTGTCAGGAGCAGACAGGTCTCTAATCAAAATGAACATTAATATATAAATATTTGTAGCATCAGTTCTATGGACTTCTGATGTTTTGAAAACCAACTATCCATGTAAGGTAACCTGGACTGTTGTCTGTTCACTCCTCTTAGCTATTTCTAAATAAAATATGGAAAACACCCTAACAATAAACTCAAAACCATGAATTTGCTATAGTCCCTTAACTCATAGGTTAACTGTCCCAAATCAGTTAAAAAAGTTAAAAAAGGACTGGGTCTAGGCCTTGTATTCCTAAATGTGTTATACAGGCACAATGCCCATGAGAGTATCAATATTCATCTCATTTTTATATTAATAAGAGGCTCATACCAATGAAAACCTTAAATTTGAAATCAAAGTAAATTTTGTACCATTTAAGAAATTATAACTTCATCTTGATAATAATTATACAGATTTCTACCAATAGGTTATGGCTATGCAATAAGTTCTAGCTAATCCCCCCTGTTCCAACAAAACCACTACTTTTCCCTAGAAAGACAGACCATTATTAACCACCTTAGTCCCCAAGCTCAGGGAATAGGGGCGCTGACTCTTCTTTAACTTCTTCAAGCTGATTAAGGGCGTTGAGATTTTAGAAGAGGGGTGGGGGGAAGAGTAAGTTGATAAGCCTCTGATGCTGTGTCTTCACTGAATCCAGATGGAATTCCAGGACATTGGAGGTTTGGGCAGGTCTGCTCAGTATGCTTGATGAGTAGATACACCAAGGCTGTGTATTCTGCAATATACAATTCTCAGAACAAGTTTTAGTATCAAGAAAAAAAAATTTCCCACCCCCAGGGGGCTGACATTTTTTTTTAAAGATGTTGGTTCTGACGACTTTTTGTTTCGCTTGTTAAAATTGGTTGTAGTATTTACGTTTCAGATTTTATCCCCATACCCTACTTCCTCCCACCACCCAGAAACCTTCTATCCCATCCCCCTCCTCATGCTTCTATGAGGCAGTGACTGTATCTACCCTCCCTCACTACCCCCTCCCCACCCTCACATTCCCCCCCCCCCCACTGTGTGTTCATTTTTTTTTTATGGGACCAAGAAACTCCTCTCCCACCTATGTCCGACAAGGCCATCCTCCCCTACATATACCTCTGGAGTCTTGGGTCCCTCCCTATGTGTTCCCAGGCTGGTGGTTTAGACCCTGGGAGCCTCTGGTTGATTGGTATTGTTGCTTTCCACCTGGGGTCACTAACCCTTTCTGCTCCTTCAGTCCTCTCACTAAGTTCTCCATTGGAAAACCCCTGATCATATCAGTGGTTAACTGTGAGCATCATCCTCTGAGTGTGTTAGTCTTTGGCAGACCTCTAAGGAGACAGCTATATCATGTTCCTCACATTATGCACTTCCAGCCATCCACAACAGTGTTTAGCTTAGGTGGCTGTACATGGGGTGAATACCCAGGTGGAATGGTCTCCTGATGGCCCCTCCTTCAGTTTCTGTTCCATGTTTTGTTTCCCTATTTGCTCCCTTGAGCATTTTTGTTTCTCGTTCTAAGTAGAACTGAGGCATCCTCTCTTGGTCTTCCTTCTTCATGAGCTTCATGTGGTCTGTGGGTTGAGTCTTCGCTAATCCAAGCTTTTGGGCTAACATCCGTGGAGATATGTTTGTGTAACTATCTTCTTTTGGGGTTTTTGGAAGATTACTTTCTTGCTTTTTCTAGGTTGTAGTTTCCCTCCTTGTGTTGGAGTTTTCCACCAATTATTCTTTGAAGTGCTGGATTTGTGTTGAGATACTATGTAAATTTGGATTTGTCATGGAATATTTTGGTTTCTCCATCAATAATGATTGACAGTTTTGCTGGGTATAGTAGTCTGGGCTGGCATTTGTGTTCTCTTAGGGTCTGTATGATATTGGTCTAGGATCTTCTGGCTTTTATGGTCTCTGGTGAGAAGTCTGGTGTAATTCTTATAGGTCTGCCTTTATATGTTACTTTGCCTTTTTCCCTTACTGCTTTTAGTATTTTTTCTTTGTTTTGTACATTTGATGTTTTGACTATTATATGGCGGGAAGTATTTCTTTTCTGGTCTAAACTATTTGGAGTTCTGTAGGCTTCTTGTATATTTATGGACATCTCTTTCTTTAGGTTAGGGAAGTTTTCCTCTATAATTTTGTTGAGGATATTTACTGGTCCTTTAAGTTGGGTGTCTTCCCCCTCATCTATACCCATTATCCTTAGTTTTGGCCTTCTCATTGTGTCTTGGATTTCTTGTATAGTTTGGGTTAGTAGCTTTTTGTATTTTGCATTTTCTTTGACAGTTGTGTCAATGTTTTCCATGGTATCTTCTGCACATGAGATTCTCTCTTCCATCTCTTGTATTCTGTTGGTGATACTTGTGTCTATGACTCCTCATCTTTTTTTTAGGTTTTCTATCTCCAGGGTATTGTCCCTTTGTGATTTCTTTATTGTTTCTACTTTCATTTTTAGATCCTGCATGGTTCTGTTTAATTCCTTTTCCCGTTTGGTTGCATTTTCTTGCAATTCCTTAAGGGATTTTTGTGTTTCCTCTTTAAGGGTTTCTATCTGCCTACCAGTGCTCTCCTTAAGTTCTTTGAGAGTGTTATTTATGTCTTTCTTAAAGCCCTCTATCATCATCATGAGAAGTGATTTTAATTCTGATTCCTGCTTTTCTGGTGTGATGGGGTGTTCAGGGCTTGCTCTGATGGGGGAGCTGGGTTCTGATGATGCCATGTAACTTTGGTTTCTGTTGCTTACATTCTTGCTCTTGCCTTTTGCCATCTGGTTAACTCTAGTGCTGCCTGTACTTGCTGTCTCTGACTGAAGCCTGTCTTTCCAGTTATCTAGCTTGTATCTGATCTCCTAGGGGTCCAGATGTCTCTGTGATCTTTTCCAGCTGCACTGATTACAGTGGTACCTCTAGGATGCCTCAGGATATGGTGCCTCCAAGGTAGTAGTCCAGCTAGGTGTCTGCTGTTCTGGGTGCAGTGTCTCCTCTAGAATATCTCAGGATATGTTGTCTGACACTCTGAGTTCAGTTGTTCCTCTGTGGCTCTGGGTTGAGTGGACCTTCCAGTATGTCTCAGGTGGAATCCGGGGTCCACACAACAGCAGACCTGGCAGAGGTCTGATCCAGGCCTCAGATCTGAGAACTAGTTTCTAAAACACTGTCCAAGTTAGAGCGCCTGGGATCCCTGCTTCCTCTGGGTTCTTGGAGGTTGGGGACAGAGCTGCCACCCAAGATCTGCTCAGTGCTCTGGCCCAGACCGGAAGGGACCAGTGTGTCATTCAATCACTTAACTGTAGTCTCCAAAGCAAGACAGGAAACCAGCTGGGCAAACTCCAAACTCTGCATCTCCATGTCTGATGTCAAAGCAGTCTTCAGGTCTCCAGCTCCCTTTTCACCTTTGTTGACTGCAGCACACTTCTTTCTCCTGGGCTGGTTCCACTCCCTGTCAGCAGCTTTCCTCGGCAGGTATCCCATGGCTCTGGCATCTCGAACATCTTGGGTTCTTCAAGTAAACTTCAACTTCACAGCTTCTTGTTTCAGTGTCTGGGATCCAGACATGGTCTTCTGGGCTCCTCCAAAGGGCTGGTGTCACTTCTCTGGCTCTGCCCTCTGTAGCACTCTAGGCTCTGGTTGACTCCATGCCGCTATTGCTGCTGTTCTTGGCGATCATCCCATGGTACAGGCATCTCCAGTACACTGGGGTCTCAACTGCAACTAGGCTTCACCAATAGCCTCTCACAGGCTCCCTTCATGGTGCCAAGCCTCACCTTCTTTGCATGACCCCTCAGTCCTGGGCCATCAATTGCAACTGAGGCTGCACCTTCATCAATGGCCTTCCATGGCCTCTCACTGTGCCAAGCCTCAGCTGCTCTTCATGACCCCTTCATGCCTTCAAATCCAGTACCACCTGGGTGACTCTTTCGCATCACCAAGTCCAGTAGCAGCACGAGGTGCAACCTTGGCTCTCTGGAAAACAGCTTCTTTGTGCTCTTAGGAAACATTTCCCAGAAGATGTCACCTCAGTGATGCTGGTCTCTTTTTAATCACTGCTAATTTCTTAGCTCCAGCTAACCAGCATCAATTGTCCCAGGAGTCCCTTCTATTCTGAACTCTAAAGCCAGAGCCATGTGGCAGAAGCTCCGAAGTTCTGCTGCTTGCTGGGGCTGGAACATGTGCCCCACCTTATTCTCTTATCAACTTTCTCTTTTCCAACTCCCTCACTGCCTAAGCTTGGCTGTCCTGAAACTTGCTCTGTAGATGGACCTTGAATTTAGAGATCTGTATGGCTCTTTAATGCTGGGATTAAAGGTGTGTACCACCACACCTGGGCCTAAGCTTTTCATGGCCACGTTTCTCAAGATCTCGATCAAAAGTCTGTGTCTTCCAGTCTCAAGATCTAGATCACAAGAGTGCCCTCTATTTCTGGATTGTAGTTCATTCCAGATTAAAAGTCCAAACTATTTCTTGTCCAACTGCAAACAGAATCAATAAGCTTAGGTGGATGGATCTTGCCCTGAGGTCACCACTCTCTTAATTTCTTTATCTCCTTGAACACAGAGTTCAGCTCCATTTCACTTCCTAGTGCCCTTTTTTTACTTAAACCACTCATTTTGTATTTTTTCCTTTCTAAGCTTGCTACACTTCCTTATAACGCTCTTCATGAGACTAAACCACAGCACAGAGTCTAAACTGGATTGTTTTGAGACCTCCTTTGTCAGTGCAATTAATTTGACTCTCTTCACCTGAGCCTCAGGCAGACTGGACGGCATCTGGGCAGGCATGGTGCAGGAGGAGCTGAGAGCTCTACATCTTCATCTGAAGGCCACAAGGAAAAGTCTGGCTTCCAGGCAGCTAGGATGAAGTTCTTTTTTTTTAAAAAAAAATATTATTATTAATAGTATTATTATTAATAGTATTATCAGTAGTAGTAGAATGTTTTGGGTTTTTTTTTTTTTTTTTTTTTTTTTTTTGAGACAGGGTTTCTCTGTATAGCCCTGGCTGTCCTGGAACTCACTCCATAGACCAGGCTGGCCTCGAACTCATAAATCTGTCTGCCTCTGCCTCCCAAGTGCTGGGATTAAAGGTGTGCACCACCACTGCCTGGCCAGGATGAAGTTCTTAAAGCCCACACCCACAGTGACTTCCTCTAACAAGGCTATACCTACTCCAACGAGACCACACCTCCAAATAGTGCCACTGTCTGGGCCAAGCATATTCAAACCACCATGGTTACATAGCATCACATGGTGCACATGAAGATTTCCTTTTCCCTGGGGGCAACCAGACCCTGGGGACCAGTATTTAGCATTATAATACATAGCGACAGACCAAGCCTCAACAAAAACTGTTTTCAGTAATAGTATTTATATTTAGCTTGTTACATCCAGAGGCTGAAAGCGGTAATAATGGTGGTGGTTGTGGTGGTGGTGGTAATGGTTTGTGGCCCCACTCTTGGCATGTAGCTGGTTCTGTCACAAGCCTTTGACCAGAAGACTATCAAGGCAAAAACCCAGCTCCCAACTCAAAGAGAGGAAGAGGCCATTGTTTTCTGGAGCCAAGTGATCCGCCAGGGCCTGAAACAGATTCAGGTTTCCCACGCTGCACTCCACTATGGCAGTGCTTGTAGTTGCAGAACAAAGGAAGTTGTAGATAAACACGTTGGTGGGGCCACAGGTGTTTAGGCAGCAGCTAGGCAAGACAACCGAGGTAGGTTTGAGACCTAGTGACATTCCTAAATTTAGGGTTAGTAGTCAGCTAATAAGTTTCAAAGTTTTGATAGTCACAAGGATATTAGGTCAGATTAGGTGTGGACAATGGATGGCTTTCAAAAGGACTAAAAATAGCTGAGACAATTTAGCTCTGGTTGTAACATTGTAACACTCCTTAATCCCGAGGTTTATTTAGCCTTGTAGACTCTGCACCACACGTGCAGGTCCCCTCCCCACCCCTTCTTTTCTTCTGTCCTTTGTTTGGGAACTTCAGTTCTACTGCAGTGGTCCGGGCAGGGTTAATGATCTGTCTGGAGTATGACAAGAGAGTGGAAGCACATGTCCCATGGTCCTTACCTGGAGCAGCCTGGTGCATTCTACCCTCACACTGAACTCCAGAAGCTGCCGAGACTGAGGCTGGAGGGGCATGGAAGACACCACTTACATACAGCCTTGTGTGCCGGGGAGAGAAGGGACCACTAGGGATGTTCTCCAGGAGTTGTTTTTGACTTCTTACTATATAGTGCTTGAACTGTAAGCACTGAAAGCTTGCGATTGTTAGAGTTGACCCCTGGCAATACTCCTCTCTTGAGGAAACAGGAGGCTTATTTCTGATTCTTAGAGAATGAAGCAACATTGCCAGCTTGCTAGACATTCGTGTCAGACTCCTTCCATTTCTCCCCAGGTCCTCTGGCCTTGTCCTCACCACTGGACGGGCGTTCTGTTGAGTATCTGCCCCGAGGCAGGCAGTGTGTCTCTTTGGGGATGTGGTGCAGAGACAGATGAACCATTGCTCACTTGAAAGCTTATCCCTAGTTTCCACTTCCCCCCTTTTCTCCAGCCTTAAGTCCCTGGAGCCCACTGTTCTCCTTTGTGTTGTGAGTCTGGCTACTCTAGGCTACTCATGGAGAGGGAATCACTTTCATATCTGGCTTATTTTATTTATTAAAATATCTTCAAGATTTATCTACCTTGTCCCCCACATCAGTATTTCCCCTCTAGAGTCTTTGTTGTCTCGTCCTTCCCATTTTAAAACCATCAGTATAGTTTAAAACAAACTTTATAAACTATTAGTTTGGAGGGAGGTAATTTGAAGAATGAATCATGAATAAACTAAAAAAATTTTTTTTGTGTGGGTGGGTAAAAAAATTCCAATCACACATGAGTTTTCTTCCTCTTCAAGGCTGAATAATATTTCCTCACCTGTGTATTCCAGTTTGTTATCTGTCTATCGGAGGGTGTTTTGAGCCATTCCATCTTCCGCTATGCGGATAATGCTGATGTGAACATTAATTCATAGACCTTCTTTTATCTCCCATTCTAGCAAGTCTATTTACCCCAAAGGGGATATGGGTAACGGTTGTGTTGTGTTTAATTTGAGAGCCTGCCATATTGTGCCCCAGCAGTTGGCTGTGCTGTTGTTGTGCTCACCAGCAGAAACAGGAGTTCCTTCTTTATTTTGCTGCTGCTTTGGGTTTTGAGATGAAGTCTTATTTAATCTGAGCTAGCCTCAAACTCAGTATGTAGCTGAGACTGGCCTTGGGGTTCTGGGGTTGTAGGTGTGCGCCACAGTGACTTGTGGTTGAGTGCCTCTATGCTGCCGGGTCCCCCAAATACCTGTCTGGAGCCTGGCTCGAGATAGCATTGAAACCAAACACTTGAATATCTATCAGAAAATGTCTCCAATGTCCCTTAGAGAAACTCACATAAGTGACATGCTGTGTGCTGCTGCTTCCAGTCATTGCTTTGTGTTTCCTCCCATATATTCATATATGTTTAATACATACACACATATATCATATATATGCTTTATTAATCTATATTGCTGTATCAATTATATATAATTATATAAATCATATAATTATATAGTTAATTATATAACTTATATAATAATACATATTAATGTAATATATATGTGTGTATGTAAGTATGTATTTGTGTATATCTGGGTATGTATATGTGTGTATACATATATGTATCTATTAATGTTTTTAGTTATTTAGCTTCTGGTTTATTGCTCTCCTTCCCACTTGCTGCCTTTTCGGACTCTGTGGAATAGGATAAATCCCTGTTGAGTTTAAGGTGCTGTGTTCTAACAGAAGCGTTTCATGAAGTTACCTCTAAGCACTGCTGTTGCCTTTCACATCTCATTTGTCTTAAAGCAGGGTAGAAAGACCAGAAGTTAGAGGCTGTGGGAAGGGAAAGGAACCCCTCTGAGACAGACTGTCCTGAGACAGTGCTCCTCAGCCTCCTGGGCTGGGATCCCAGGAGGGCCACGGTGCCCAGGGTTTCCGACCTTTTTCATGAGTCGATTATCTCACTATGGATTGGTGTTCTTTATCCATGGTTCCTTGTCCAGCTTGTCTGGACATACAATTTGTCTAATTCATAGAACTGCCACTTTTTTTTAAAAAATGAGGAGTGCTTGTGGGGCAAGGCTTCTCAGGCTTTACTCTTATTTTTTTAATTTTTTGAGAATTAATGAATTAAACATGTTTGAGTGTTCTCCCTGAATGTATGTCTGTATATCGCATGCATACAATCCTCAAGAAGACCAGAAGAAGGTATCAGATCCCCTGGAACTGGAGTTACAGATGGCTGTGAGCTGACATGGTGCTGAGAATCGAACCAGGGTCCTCTGGAAGATCAGCCAGTGCTTTAACCTCTGGGCCATCGCTGAAGCACTCAGCTCTTACTGTTAGCACGCGTGTTTAGGTTTCATGAAGAGAGTCTGCGGCTTTTACTTTTTGTTCTCTTATCTCAGCAACCTAGGCTAGCTTCCAGCTCAGTGATGACCTTGCTCTGGTTTAAGGCTGTTTGGAAGAGAGTTTGCACACATACCAAGTTCAAGCATACACTCCTCACCTTTTTGATTAGATTATCCAAGAGCTTTTCTGGATCAGTGTTGCATGAGTGGAATTGGAGAGTTTACTGCTATCCTCTTTTTGGTTAATGTAATAACTGAGAATCTGCTATTCTAGCCAGAAGTACTGTACTGAAGCTTTTGCAAAGAGTCACTTTTCAATTTAGGTGAGCCTTTTCATGAAAAGTCTGACTGGGAATTTTATTTTCACATATAAAAAACCCTGGCATTGAAATGGCATGGGCCTGGTGTTTTCTGGAGTGGAAGAAAGCCCCAAGATGAGTCTGTGTCTTCCTGCTTGCTGGACTGCCTTTGCATGTTAGTAATTGCATCTCCTGATGTGCGTATGTGTGGGGGGGGGGGGGCAAGGAGAGGGAGACGTGGAGCGAGAGAGAAGCGGGAGGGGGGAAGAAGAGGAGGAAGAGGGAGGAGAAGAGAGGAGGAGGGAGAAGTTGAGGAAGAGGAGGAAGGAGACAGGATCTCTACATGCTGGTTTGGCTTGCTGTCTTTTGGGCCCTGTCTCTGTCCCTGAGTGCTAGGTTTTCTGGGAGAGAAGAGAGAAACAGTTTTGTGCTTGCCTGTGTCAGGTGACTGGCATTCAGCTGCTATCGCATTTCTAGGGAGTAACATTTTCAAGTGGTGAAAACTAGGCAATTCAGTTTTACAGACAGATTATCAGAGTTTCTGAAGTAGGGTTCAGTTTTGAAAAACATGTTCTCAGTGTTAAACAGAACAAAGTATTATGATTGACCATTTCCTCTGCATTTATTGTTTAACTTTTTCACTTCCTTAAAAAATTATTTGTATCTATTATTGTTAAGCACGCCTGTGATATATGTGTACGCAGGAATGGTGTGTGTGTGTGTGTGTGTGTCTGATCAAATGCAGGTTGGTAGGGTTGCACTGCAAGTACAGCCTGCAAGCTTGCCTACTGAGCCATCTTGCCAGCCACCTTCGCTTGATATTCTTACTTTTAATTTCTGAAGTTCCCACTATATATATATGTGTGTGTGTGTGTATACATACACACACACACACACACACACACACACACACACACACACATATATATTAATAGATTAATCCATTCTAGTGTCTTCCAGAAGAGAAGATGGAAGAACAACCTCTAAGTCATGCCAGGCTATGGGCATACCTCTTAATGTTGACTACAAACAGGAATATGATGAAAAGGAGACAATCAGGCTTTGGGAGCCAGTTTAGCAGGGAAAACAAGCGCCTCCTCCCTCAGAGCAGAGCTGCAGACTCTGGCTTCCCAGCGCTAATGAACAATCATTACTGTAATCAGCGCATGCCGCTCAATGGCATTCCTAAATTTTTTTATTTTTATTTTTAAGGTACAGGGAAAACAATGGTGATGGACATGTTTTATGCGTATGTGGAGATGAAGAGAAAAAAGCGAGTCCATTTCCACGGCTTCATGTTGGACGTACACAGAAGTAAGTCGGGGTCCAAGCAGCAGTTCCCAGTGCGCTGACTAAAAATCATTTTCCTTTGCAGTGAATAAACATACAAATTTTAAAAAAAGAACAAACCAACAATGAGGCTTTTGCTTGAAGTGAGATTTTCTTTGGTGTCTTTTGTTTCGTGGTATATGGGAAGAGGGAGGGAATCTAGGGAATGTTCTTCCGACCAATTCAGCGCCCCATAGTTAGAGCAAAGAGGTTGGGCTTGGGGAACTCGCCCGCCCGCTGCTCTTTCTGCAAGTTCCTTGTGATTAGGGTCCTTACTGCCTTACTTATCTTGGAAGCACTCGGTTTGCATTTGCATGTAGATTTTATAGTTAACAGGTCTTTCTGTCTGACTTTCTTGGGTTTTAAATTTTATTTTATTTTGTTTGTTTGAGATAAGGTTTCTCTGTGTAGCCCTGGCTATCCTGAAACTTGATCTGTAGACCAGGCTGGCCTTGAACTCAGCCTGCTTCTGTCTCAGAGTTCTGGGATAAAAGGTGTGTGCCATCACGCCAGGCCTCTTGTTTACTTTTTTGAGACAGCTGGATATAATTTCTGATCCTTCTGTATCACCGTCCATTGTTAGGACCCAAGTGTGTTCCCTCGCCTTGCCTATCTCTCGGAGTTTGTAGATTATTTTCCTGTCTGTGCTGTTTGCCTCTCAGCTATAACCCCCTAGAATAAGAACATTGCCCACCCCTCTCCCCCCACACCGGTACTTTCAGTGTTTGGTGTGAATAGCATGAATAAGCAGGGATGGCTTGAGTTTTGGGTTGGAGAGCATTCTGATCAGAATCACTGGACAAGATGTGCCCTTCCCAGGCCGATTTCCTGCCTCTGCGCTCTGCTCTTCAACCTCAGGACCATCCGGTCCGCGGATGCATCCGGCTGCCTGTCGCCGCCACCCATAAGCTGATCCCACAATGAGGCGAATGACTTTGGATTCCAGTTTTAAGACTATAATATTGAATAAATTGTTTTGAAGTAGACATAATGCAACTCCTTCCAGTGATCAAATCGGAGTGACTAAACCCCATTGCATGTGGGATTTAAGCTTAATTTTTATGTCCAAGTTAAGTTTCATTGAGAGATTAAAAATATGTTGTGGTTCCTTCAAATGTTCTATTAACACAACATTTTGTTTATTTTATTTCTAACACCTAAGGGATACATCGCCTTAAACAGAGTTTGCCAAAAAGGAAGGTGGGATTTATGGCTAAGTCATATGACCCGATAGCGCCCATAGCCGAGGAAATCAGCCAAGAAGCTTCTCTCCTATGTTTTGATGAATTTCAGGTAAAGTGGAAAATTTTATCGTTTTTTTAAGATTTATTTTTATTTAAATTGTGTGTGCATGTGTGCGTACACATGCACAGATGGGGATGTATATGTGAGTATGAGTGTTCACCAAGGCCAGAGACATTGGGTCCCCTGGAACTGAGGTTACAAGTGGTCACGAGCTGCCTGACCTGGGTTCAGGGAACAGAACTCAGGTCCTCTGCAAGAGCACTAGCCACTCTGAACTGCTGAGCTGCCTCCCCAGCCCAGAATGGCATATTTAACGATGTATGAATATTTATATTTTGCTCCTGGAATTTTCATTATTTTATGAGTCGATTTCACATATTCCCCGTTTCTACTTCATTTTTACTGTCTTGTTTAGAGTTTCACAAGGCATGGCCTACTCAGGATAAACAAGGCCCTGCTTCTGTGTGGCCACTGAGAAAAGAAAGACTTTATTGTGCTTTAAGATCTATTTTCTTATTCGTTCATCTGTGTGTGCACACACATGCACCCTCCCCCCATGTATACACTTGCAGGCGGTTCTGAGGGCCAGAAGGGGGCGCCAGAGCCCTGGAGCTGGAGTTAGAGGTGGTTGTGGTGCTAGGGACTGCACTGAGTCCTCTGCAAGAGCAGCAAGAGTGTTAGCTGCTTAGCCAGCTCTCCAGCCCTGCTTTTATGTTTTATGTTGTACCTGAAAGAAAGAGAAGGAGGAGGAAGAAGAGGAAGAAGAAGAGGAGGAGGAGGAGGAAAAGGGGAGAAGGGGGAGAAGAAGAAAATAGAGCAGAGTGTTTATGTGGTGTGGAAAGCCTGAATACTAGCTTATCTTAAGAGGCGTGTGCTGACTTGTAAGTTACTGTAAATGACATGTTTCCCTTCTATACCAGATGGAATACAATTGTACAGTAGTGCTTGAGTTTAAAAAGCAAGCGATCGACATCTCATTTTAAGCTCAGGGTACAATTTGTGATAAAGTATGGTGGTTTGAATGAGAACTGTTTCCCTAGACTTGTATGTTTGGATAGGGTGGTGGAACTGTTTGAGATGGATTAGGAGGTGTGGTCTTGTCGGAAGAACTGTGTCACTGTGAGGTGGCCTTTGTGGTTTTAAAAGCCCATGCCATTCCCAGTTAGCTCTCTGTGCCTCGTAGCAGATCAAGATATGAGTTCTCAGCTACTGTTCCAGCACCATGCGTGCCTGCTGCCATGCCCAGCGGTCATGGGCCCTAACCCTCTGCAACCAAGAACCCCAAACCACTTGGGGAGGAGGGAATCTTTCTTCTTTTTCTCTTTAGTCTTCAGCTTGGCAGTTCACCCTTATGTTCTAGAATGACAAAGGTCTTCTGAGGCACGGGTTTTCCAGAAGAGCACGTACTCTTTGCCCCTCTAAAGAGATAACTTCAGCATGCAGGAGAGGGTCTCATTCGGCTGCTCTGAAGATGGCACTGCATTTACAGTTAAACCGTTTCTAAGAATGTCAGCCCGTGATGGTTAGTGTAGAGTTATGGCTTCTATAGCTGTGCTAAAACACCATGGCCAAGGTGACTTATAGAAGAAAGGGTTTATTTGGGTTGCCATCCTATAGGAATGGCCCGTGATGAGATATTGGAAGTGGCAGGTGGCAAGCAGCTAGTGCAGCTGCTGTGACCTCACATTTGAACCTCAGAGAGCTAACTCAAAATGGCACAAGTCTTTTAAAACCTTAAATCCCCCACCTCCAGTGACATACTCCTCCTAGCAAGGCCATAACCCCTCACCCTGGTGACATACCCGCTCCACCAAGACCATAACCCCCCAGTGACATACTCCCCCCAACAAGACTATAACCCCACCCACCCACCCCAGTGATATACTTCCTCCAGCAAGGCCATACCTCCCTCCCACCCCTGCCCCAGGGACACAGTCCCTCCAACAAGGCCATACCCTCACCCCACCAGTGATATACTCCCTCCAGCAAGGTCATACATTCTGATCCTCCTCAACAGTCACCAACTGAGGACCAAGTCAGTATGCAAAGGCCTGAGACTTATGGAAGTATCCTATTCTAGTCACCACAGACAGAAAGGAACATGTCTTCTCATTTTTCAATTATTATCCTTTTAACTAACATAGTTCCAAATATGTTAGTCTGTGTAGTTAATTTTTTATTTCATTTTAAATATTTTTTACTTTATTTTATGTGTGTGAGTGCTTTAGCTTTATGCATGCAAACATCACATATGTGCTGTGCCCCTGGAGATCAGAAGAGGGCATTGGGGCCTCTAAGATTTGAGTTATAGATGATTTTGAGTCCCCTTCTGGGTGCTGGGAACTAAATTCACGTCCCCTGCAAAAACAACAGGTGCTCCTAACCACTGGGCCATTTCCCCAGACCCTTTTATTTTCATTTTTTACATTATTTTTTTTTTTTAAATATCAAGGACATGTTGATAAACAACTTTGAAAAATGACTCATGCTTTAAAATGTTTTTGTCTGTGTTTAGCTTGGTAATATAATTGCCATCTTTTCCTGTAATGAGACGAGGCTCCAGAGGACTAGAGTTTCCCAGATACCATATAAGAATCTTTACTTCCATCTGATGAGCCCGCTCTGCAGGTGACAATCCCTGTGCTCAAGCCCAGTGATTCAAGATTACACTAATAATAAATAACTCATGACATTAAAAAAAGAAGTTGTTGGGCTGAGATAGCCCAGTGAGTGATGGTTCTGCTGAGATAGCCCGGTGGGTTGTTACTCATTTGCTGTCAAGCCTCATGACTTGAGTCTGGCTCCCAGGATCCATGTGATTTCCTCTGACATCCACGTGTATACTTTGACCTGCACACACACCCACACATAATAAAGAAATATATAAAGAAAGGAACATAATTTAAAAAGAACTCTTACTTTTAACTTTAATAGTATGAAGTTAAAAACATTTAGAGAGGCAATTGTCATATTCCTATGACATGAGAGCTTTGGAAAGACAACAGTCAGGGAACTAAGGGGCCCCTGCACTTTGGATGTGCGAAGCCCGTGATCCTGAAACGTCTCCATAGCCAGCAGGTCTGATGTACCCGTTCGGCCCAGTGGGCACAGTGTCTGGGGCCGATGACACCTTTGGGACTTGAAGACGTTTTAACTTGCTTCCTTTTAAAATTCAAAGAATGAAATAAACATGTAGCAGTGAACAAAGTCTGTATATACTTATATCCATATTATTTTTATTTTACTTCATTTTTATATATGTGTGTTTGCCTACATGAGTTTGTATGTATCATGTGTGTATAGATGGCCACCAACGCCAAAGAGCACCAGCTTCTTGGAAACTAGAGTTACAGGCAGTTGTGAGAGCCCATGAGGAGTGATGAGAGGTAGACTTAGGCCCTCTGTAAGCATTCCTAACCACTGAGCCATCTCCTCAGCCCCCTAAATCTATGTATGTATGTATGTATGTATGTATGTATGTATGTTTGTATGTATGTAAATATGTAAGACTGTATGTGTGTACGTATATGTTTGTATGTATGTATGTATATGTATATATGTATGTATGCATGTATGCATTTTTATTTTAGTTGTATGAGTAGTTTGCCTGCTGGTATGTCTGTATAGCATGTGTGTTCATTGTACACAGAGGCCAGAAGAAAGCATCCTATCACTTGGAAGTGGAGTTTCAGACTGTTGTGAGCTGCCATGTGGGTGTGGGAGTCAAAAACTGTGTCCTCTGGGAGAGCATCCCGTGCTCAGAGCCACTGAGCCATCTCTCCAGCCATCTCTCCATCTGTTTTTATATCAACACAGTTACAGATTTTTGTTGTTTTTGATTAAGGAAGGCTCCCATGAAGGTATATTTTCTAGGGTTCCCCAAAATCAAAATGTTCTACAAATAATGAAGTCCTAACAGGAACTTGGCTATCTGAGTAATCTCATTTGAGTTTCTATTTGAAAAGGTTGACTAATGGGAAGAAGGAAAAAAAAAAAAAAAAAAAAAAAAAAAAAAGTCTACATTGGTATTTTAAACAAGCCCAGTCTTCTAAGAGAAACACAGGCAACAACAAAGGTTTTGCCTTGGTACATATTGAGTAACTTACTCACTTTTCTATTGCTGTGAAGAGATACCATGAGTAAGACAACTTACAGGAGAAAGAGTCTATGGGGGCTTGACAGGGTTTAGCAAGGTTAGTCCATCATCATCGCGGTGGGGACCATGGCAACAAACAGGCATGATGTTGGAGCAGTAGCCAGGAGCTCACAACCATGGAGTAGAGGGGGAGAGTTAACGGGAAATGGCCCCAGGGTTTTTAAACCTTAAACCCCACCACTGATGTCACACCTCCTCCAAGAAGGCCACACCTCCTAATCCTTCGTAAGCAGTTCCACTAACTGGGACTGAGCATTCAACCATATGAACCTATGGGACAATCTCATTCAAACTACCACACTGAGTGAGAGAGGATCTTAAAGAACCTTGCCTGCCAACACTAATCATGGAGGTATGCGTCATCTCCTGTCTCATCCAAACTTGGTTTGATAGGTTCCCAGTTGCCTGGCTCCATATCACAGGACCTTTTCTGTCCCACGACTAAATAAACAGTGCTTGTCTGTAAGTAGCTAATCTATAAGCTTGCCGGGAGCCTTGGGCCTATGTTTCTTTTGAATTTGATCTGACTAGGGAAATGCTTGTATAGGAGATGCTGTTTACACCCAGCTACCTTTGTCCTATCTGTTCAGGTACTACTGTTTAGGGACTATATTTCCAAATATATTTTCACTTTTCATATTGGAGCCTTTGATGGTTGAGGTCTTGCATCAAGGCATCTCTCCCATTGTCCTAGTCAGGGACTCTCTTTAATGATGTTGTCTTTTAAATAGTTACACAGTTTTACTCACACCTTATTCACAACTTTATTTATCTATTTTGAGACAGAGTCTCACTATATAGCCCTGGCTGGCTTGGGACTCTAAGTAGATCAGGCTAGTTCCAGACTCACAAAAATTCATCTGTATTCTGGACTCCTGAGTACTGGGATTAAGGGAGTGCATACCATAGCTGTCCCTTTATTTATTTAAGATTTTATTTATTGTATTTTGTTTGCATAGATGTTTGCCTGAATGTATGTCTATATATGCATGCTTGGTGCCCTCAGAGGTAGAAAAGGATGTCAGATCCCTGGAACTGAGGTAGAGATTATTGTGAGCTGTCATGTGGGTGTTGGGAATCAAACCCAGGTCCTCTGGAAGTGCAGCCAGTAGTTAACCATTGAGCCATCCCTTCAGCCTCTCCTGCTTTTTTAAAGATTTATT
This sequence comes from Arvicanthis niloticus, assembly GCF_011762505.2. Classification (NCBI taxonomy): domain Eukaryota; kingdom Metazoa; phylum Chordata; class Mammalia; order Rodentia; family Muridae; genus Arvicanthis; species Arvicanthis niloticus. The sequence goes on from NC_047677.1 coordinate 15,554,202, forward strand.
TTTATTTTAGGTGAATGAGTGCTTGCCTGTATGCATTTACGTCCACTGCATGTGTGCCTGGTGCCTGTAGGGGGCACCAGATCTCCTGGAACTGCAGTTCTGGATGGTTGTAAGCTGCCACATGGGTGGTGGGAACCAAACCTGGGTCCTCGGCAAGAGCAGCAGATGCTCTTAACTGAGCCATCGCCCAGACCCTTGTCCATGGCCTTAAATGCGCTCACATTTTTTTTTTTTTTTTTGCCTAGTTGAACCTCATTTTTACCGTTTACATCTGTCTCTGCGGGTTTTGCTCTGATTTCTCACTATACACCTTGCATCAGACAATAAGAGTGTCACAGTTCAATGCTATGCTGGGTTGACTCCCCCCCCCCCCCAACAAATTAAAAGTCCAATGGCTTTGAAGTCAGCATCACTTAAATAAGACATTTTCAGGACATGAGCAGATCACATCGCAGGCTTTACCAGACTCTCACAGAAATGGCCTCCAGCCCATTTCCCAACAAAGTCCTTTTTGCCTAAACCTCATCCACAGTCTTTACTGCCCATGTTTGGGCATCCTGCTCTCCCACCAGACAGGCCCACTAAGCTTTGCTTACGGTGTTCCCTGGCTACCCTTACTTGTGTGTAGCACCTCTCAAGCAAAATCAGAATTATTGATCCCGAAAACTAAAACTTCATCCCGCATTTTCTCCTGTCAATGTCTTGAATTTTCTGATAATTTTTAATTGTTAATAGATGGAAATGATATCTTATTACTTAATTTATATTATTTATACATCAATATAGATTTTTCTCCATTGTTTACGTACTAGTTAAATTAGTCTTTTATAAAATGTTTGAGGTGTTGCTTATTTATTTATTAGGATGTTACTGTCTATCTGTCATGTATATTTATCTTTTTGTTGTTGTGGTTTTTTGTTTTGTTTTTTGGGGGGTGCTAGAGATTGTCGCTAGGGCCTCTAGCATGCTAGACAACTTGACTACAAGCTGCATCCCAGCTCTGCTCCTTATATCTGTCCTACAGTGTTGGGCACTGTTTCCTGGGTGTTTTCTATGTGCCTATGTGCATTCGTTGTCTGCTTTTGTTTTGTTTTGCTTTGTGACAAGGCCTCTCCATGCAGCTCCGGTTCTTCTGGAACTTGCTTTGTAGACCAGGCTGGCTTCAAACTCACACAGATCCATTTGCCTCTGCCTCCTGAATGCTGGGATTTAAAATATGCTCTATCCTGTCAGGGCCCCTATGATCTTCTTCTTCTTCTTTTAAACAACAGCTTTATTTTAATTTTACTTGTATACATGTACAAGTTGGTTGTCTGTGAGAAGGAACCATGGATCCGCTGGAGCTGGAGTTATAGGCAGCTATGAGCTTTCTTGCCTGGGTTCTGGGAACTATCCTTCCTCTGGAAGAACAGGAATTACTCTTAACTGCTAACCCTAATGCCTGTGCACTGTACTGTGATATCTGTCCTTCCACTTACAACCAAGAGTCTATATAGCAAGGCATTGCTACTATGATGTATATAGTGTATACACCAGATAGATAGATAGATAGATAGATAGATAGATAGATAGATAGATAGATATAGATAGATATCTATAGATAGATATCTAATGATATCTATCTATCAATAGATAGATAGATAAAAGATAGATAATGATATCTATCTATCTATCTATCTATCTATCTATCTATCTGTAATAACCCTAGCTAATGTTTCTTAAAGTTTTGCAACTAAGTATTTTTGCTGCTTTTATTATATTGATGAGGAAATGGCCAGTCAGAGAGGTCATGTGACTGACGGGTGGCTACAGAGGTGATGAAGCTTAAACCCAGCATCCTTGCTCTGATGTGGAACAGCTAAGTTCTATATCTTCCTTAGTGTACAAGGTCTCGCAGTGTGTGTCTCAGTATCGGGTAAGGCGAGGTTTGGGTTGGTGTTGTAATAATAGAACCTTAACAGTCGTCCTTAAGCCTCGTTTGATACTTGCTGGATTTATCGAAGGAGACATTTTAGGTGCTTTATTCTTAGTGACAGTGTGTCTGCAGCTGCCACCTCACTCTTAAAACTGAGCCATGCCATTCCTTAGTGCTGCTGATTTCGATCTGTGTGATTGGCCTTTGGGGTGGAGGGAAAGAATATAATGCCTACTTTATGGGGAGATAAATGGGAGTGACTGCGGCCTAGAAGCAAGGACTCGGCTCCTGTGCTCTTGGGTTCCAGGAGGTTTAAGGTGCTAATTTAGCAGTGTTTGGCTCACGTTTTGCAGTGCAAATTCTCTCTTCGTCATCCTTATCAAGTGTGACCCCCAGACTCCAGGCTCAGCCTGACTGAGGGATGTGTCTACGTAGGCTTTTTTTTTTTTTTTTTTTTTTTCTTTTCCTTAAGTGTGTTTTAGATCCTGAAATAAAAGAATACCTCATTCTCTAGGTTTTCTTTCAAATATTTATTATATTTTCTTTGACTATGTTACCTGCTAAACCACTTAGTCTTTGAATATGCTAAACTGCTTATGGCTCTGAAAACAGCAGAATCCTGAGGGAAGAAGACATGTCTTCCTAATGTAGTATTTTTTAAAAGCGTTTTCATGGGCAGACCTCTGTGTAAACTCTCCGTAAGCTATCAGTATCCTTCAACAGATACTGTTAGCCATTTTTTACAAAGCAGGGGCGCTATTAAAAACTGCTAATAAAAAGTAGGTGCTTGTTTTTGTGCTGATACTAATTACTGATAATACATGCTTATGTTTGTCAGTCACTCCGTGGTGTGGTACCAATCAGTGGGTGACTGAGACGCAAGCACTTATACATGGAAATGAATTACTTTTTTTTTTTTTTTTTTAAGTGAGTCAGGATGGAAGGCAACTCTAGGTCATAAAGATCGCTTCTCTTTAATGCTAATGAACCGTCCCCACTCTCCGCTTTGCTGGCAGACCACCCTTAGTGGTAATCTGTAGCCTTGTCTTTTGTTCTGGATGGTAATGAAATGCTGGGTGCTGAACACCCCAGCTCTCCAAGAATGTGGGGCCAATTGTCTTCTGTTCACTTACACTGTAAAATTACTGTTCCCCAGCAAGGCAGGATGAGTGCAGGGCCAAGATCAAAGAGTCTACACTGGCATCCAGCTGCAGTGGGTGACTCCTGCTTTATTAATTAGTCATAGCTCCTCCAAGTTAATTTTCTCAGCTAGCACAAAAACATTTCATGATGTAAAAACAGCTCAATGGAACTCGACCACAAGCTCTGACTGTCTGTCTGTCTGTCTGTTCCATCCATTTCTGGTTTAAGCTTTTGTTCAGTGTTACCAGCTGAATATTCTGCTCTGAACTTTGGGGCACCAAAGCTGTTTTTCCTGTTTTGTTCCAAAAAGCATCGTGAATATCGTCAAGGGACTGCCTTTTGTTTTCCAATATTGTGTCACATTTCATTGATTTATTTTTTTTTTTCACTGGAAAGTAAATATATGGGGAAAGCTAGACCTGGCTTCAAAACTGAATTTAAAAGTTCAGTTACCGCTGAATTTTGCGAGCTCGTTCTGTCCCCTCATCAGAAATGCCACTGGTGTTTAAGCGTTTGAAAAGGACCTTCACTATGAGTGTTTTTGTGAAACCAAATTTGTCCATGATCCTGAGCTCCCACTGAGTGCCCCCAGTCTCTTTCTTCTTCAGCGAGCACTTGAAGTTCCAGGAGTCTTTTACAGAAGGCATTTCCAGCAGTTTCGCTTAGGTAATATGTTTTTGAGTCATTGCTTGAGACAAAAAGAACCCCCTGCTGCCAGCCGTGCCTCCTGGTTTCCTTTGGTTCAGGTAGGTGGGAGATCTTCACTATCAGGAAGATCCTGGTCATGAAGAGAGAATCGGGTTAGACCTGTGCAGCTCAGGTTCCGTGAGCAAATAGGAAGATTCCCATGAGTTTCTGTATCCGGCAACAGAGGGACAATTTAAAAAGGTGGGGAGTTAGCAAGCACATGGAAGGCAAATGTAACTCAGAGTCTTTTTGAGATGTGCTGGTAAAGGAAGTCCAAGCCCTTTCCTACCGGGGTGTCTAGGAACCATTCCGCAGCTGCAGGGGTCAGCGTGTGTCTTCATGCCGCACTAGGTTGTGTGTGGAGCTTCCCCCGCTGATTGCTGAGTTCTTTGTGAACTGTAACAGCATCTTTTAAAAGTGGCCGTTAAGTGGACTTTTTGATTATGGATTTGAACAAGGAATAATTTTAGAAAGAGACCAGTAGCTTGTTTCTGTTGCCTGACTGCCCTATGTTATGCCTTGCTTCATCTGCAGGAAGCATTTTTTTTGTTTTGCCAGAGGCTGTTTTAAAGCACTGGTAAGGGATGGATCTCTCTCTCTCTCTCTCTCTCTCTCTCTCTCTCTCTCTCTCTCTCTCTCTCCCTCTCTCTCTCTCTAGCAGGAGTATTTGTGTTTGGAAGGTTAGCAGAGGCTGGCATGCTGGAAGTGACTGCACTGCCTTTGGATTATTCATGGACAGTAATAGAAGGCACTTAAAAAGAACAATGAAATTGCTTATTTCTGTGATGGGCCATCTGTTGAATTGTTTTGTGCAACAATTGCACAATAGTATCTATGTCATATCATTCTATTTTCAACAGCAGCTGATTATGTCTCACTGGCTACTTGTCCTTATTTCTAAAGTCCCATAACCATTAAAAGTCACCTTTCCAGGGACCTTTGCCAGAAAGGTATTAGGAATTGCAAATAGCCTGTATATTTTAATATTGTTATTCTTACCCCCCCCCCCGCCTTTGTGTGTGTGTGTGTGTGTTGGAAGGGGGATGGTAGGGGGTGGCAGTATAAGGAGAGAGTTGGTCATGTTCTAATTACTTTCCTGTGTTTTCTACGTGTGCCTGATGAAGAAGCTAGCATAGAGCCATTTGATAATCTGGGTGGAATGGTCGACTCACAGCACAGGATGTGTGAGTTTACAAGACTGTTCCATGGCCTTTCATGCCTTTAATTATCTACTCTTTTCCTCAGGATGATAATTAGAATTTCTCCTCTCGGATTCACTTCCATCTTAACAACAACAAAAACAACAACAACAACAAAGAGCCATTAGCAAGTTTGGTAGAGCAGAAGTGAAATTAAAATAAAACAAATGTGTTGTCGTCCACAGGTCACTGACATCGCCGACGCCATGATTCTCAAACAGCTTTTTGAAAATCTGTTCAAAAACGGGGTCGTCGTTGTGGCAACGTCCAACAGACCACCGGAAGGTAAGGGAACCCCGCGCGCCCCATCCAATTAGATGGAGACTCAGGAAGCTTTCAGAAACTCACGTTTCTGTGGTAATTGTCTTGTACTTATAAATCTGAGGACTTCATCTACCCTTGGTTTTATAACAGGCTCAATCTGAAAAATTAGTCTGAATTCACATTTTAAAATGTTTCTGTTTTTCTTTCTTTTTTTTTTTTTAAAGATTTTTTTAAAGGTTTATTTTTATTTTATGTATGTGAGAACACTGTAGCTGTCTTCAGACACAGCAGAAGAGGACATCAGATCTCATTCTCATTCCGGATGGTTGTGAGCCACCATGTGGTTGCTGGGAATTGAACTCAGGACCTCTGGAAGAGCAGTCAATGCTCTTAACCACTGAGCCATCTCTCCAGCCCCTGTTTTTCTTTTTTAAAGCAAGCTGAGCCCAGCTGATTCCCACATTGGATATGGTTCCCCAACACTAGACATGTGATGTGTACATAGAAAAATGCAAGTCTTTTTAGCTGCTTTTTATGCCGTAAAAGAAAGTACAATGAAATGAAAAACTCTTAATTAAATTTTAGAAAAAGATGAAGCTTGCTCTCATGAGTACTTCTTCTTTTTTTTTTTCTACTTCACTTAATTTATCATTTCTAAAAAGGCACTTGTGGCTTATTAGGAAAGTATTTAAGAATTAAAATACAAGTAGTAGTTAGACAAATGTAATACATTTCAAACTTGTATTCTCTCTCTCTTTTTTTTTTTTTTTTTTTTTTTTTTAGTTCATCATGTGGTCACTTAAAGGTGAGGACTCCAAAATAATGTTTCATAGGGGACTGTCAGATTCTTGCTCAGAAGAGCCTTTCCAGAGGGCCCTAGGCCTGTCTGCCTGATTGCATACCCAGCCCTACCCTGGAGTACTTCTGTTTACTTTTCTCTGTTATCACATGGCACATGTGCCCCTCCATGTTTGACTTACTTAATGTATTTTTAGCTCACTGTCTGCCTAGAAGCTTTCTGAGGGCACTGATCAATCGGCGTCTTTTATCTCCGTGCGCGGGTGTCAGTGTGTTCTAGGCACGTTCAGAGTGCCTAACACATGGCTGGATCTCAGTAAGTGGCCTCAGAATGAGTGTAGAGTGTCTGCATTTCTGCAAGAATCTCTGGCTGCAGTGCAGGATGGATTGCAGGGCTGAGTGGTTGAGACTGGGAGTTGCACTGAGAAGGCTGTGGCGGCACTCAGAGGAGCTGGGGCTGTGGTAAGAAATGATCAGATGCTGTTTCTATTAGAGACCAAGTCAACAGAGCTTACTGATGGACTGGGTCATAGGGAATAGAAAAACAGAGACCAACCAAGCGGTCTATCACTGGGCTGTCATCTCCTCATCCTTCAAGAGCGTGGGAAAGGGCTGGAGAGATGGCTCAGCGGTTAAGAGCATTGACTGCTTTTCCAAAGGTCCTAAGTTCAATTCCCAGCAACCACATGATGGCTCACAACCCACAACCATCTAATGGGATCCAATGCCCTCTTCTGGTGTGCATGAAGAGAACTACCATGTACTCATAAAAATAAATAAATTAAAAAAAAAAGAGTGTGGGAAAACTCTGCTAATTAAGTCTACCATTGACCGACGGCCTTCTGGGGCTTGTTGAGTAATGGAGGACTCCTTGTTAACAGAGTTGTCCTTCTCTGACCTTGTCTGGGGCATTCTAAGTCCCCACACTCGCCTCTACCTGAGGAGTGTCACATAGCCTCAGTTAGTTTATAGGATTAATTTCTGTTCTCTTGACAAAACCTGTTTAGCCAGCACCTGTGATTTCTGAAATGCTAATAAGGTATGCTGGGTATCCTCATGCCCACCCCCATGACTCTTGCCCATCTTGGGTGTCCCTGACCCCAGTCCCCTGTAACTTTCTAAGTAAAGCTGATCTGCCCACTGACAAGCAGTCCAGTGTGGTCATTCACCAGACCTACTCACAGGGCTTCTGAACCCTGCTCTCCCACACTCAATGTCTCTGTTCCCTCTGCCCATGTGGTCCTAAGGGCTGACAGTCCACAAGGGCAGGGAGACCTACACAAGAGCTTCTTTAAGAAAAAAAATTACTGTCTGGGCATGGCAGGGAGGCAGAGGCAGGTGGATCTCTAAAAGTTCAAGGCCAGCCTGCTCTACATTACTGACTTCCAGGCTAGCCAAGGCAACCTAGTAAGACCCTGTCTAAGAAAAGAAAAGGAAGGGGGCATTGAATGCCATGATAGTTTGAATGATAATGCCCCCATAGGCTTGCATATTTGGATGTTAGTTTCAGAGCTGAAGGATTAGGGGTGTGGTCTTGTTGAAGGAGGTGTGTCCCTGTGTCCCAGGCAGTGGGCTTTGAGGTTTCAAAAGGCCACATCAGACCCAGAGTCTCTCTTTCTCTCCCCATTGCCTATAGATGAGGATGTAAACCTCTCAGCTACTCTCCAGCACTGTGCAGGTCTACATGCTGCCACACTTCCTGCCATGATGATAATGGACTAGACCTCTGAAACTGTAATCAAGCCCCCAGTTGAATGCTTTCCCTTGTAAGAGTGGCTTTGGCCATGGTGTCTCTTCACAGCAGTAGACCAGCCACTAAGACAAGAGTAGTAGTGGAAGACAAATGTTATGGACCTATGACCTCCACACATGTATGTATTTTGTTGCACATGCATGCAATGCAGGTAACCCACACACATACGGTGTCTGCCTCTACTGTAACTGATCTAGTAATGCCATCAGGATCACCTTTGCACAGTGACAATGCTATGCTCACTAGTAGCAAGGTGCTAGAATAATCTAGCAAGTTCTAGCAGGAATGCTGAAGGAAAGCAGTGCTTGGCATTGTGGGAAAGCAGGGGCAGGCAGTCACAGGGAGAGGCTGAGGGATGTCAGACAGTGTGCTGAAAGTGAGCTGGAACTACCCTTTGGAGAAGACGCAAAGTGAATTCAAGGTGCAAAGTTGCAGCAGTTGGACTCCACTCAAATGACAGCCCTTCACAAGCTCTAGGATCTCTCCCATTGGCAGACAAAAGTCACCTTAATAGGCTACCTGCCTGCTTTATCTATCTATCTATCTATCTATCTATCTATCTATCTATCTATCTATCTATCTATCTATTATCTATGTATCTGGAGATAAGGTGTCACTATGTAGTTTTGGCTAGCCTGAAACTCACTACCTAGTTCAAGCTGGCTTTCATTTATTTTTTATTTATTTGCTTTTGTTTTTCATGACAGGGCTCTTGCTTTCCTGGAACCCACTCTGTAGATCAAGCTGGCCTCTGCTTCCCAGTGTTGGGATTAAAGGTGTGCACCACGACCACCTAGGTCTGGGCTGACTTACTTACTTTCTTTCTCTCTCTCTCTCTCTCTCTCTCTCTCTCTCTCTCTCTCTCTCTCTCTCTCTTTCTTTCTTTTTTTTGAGACAGGGTTTCTCTGTGTAGTCCTGGCTGTCCTGGAACTCACTCTGTTGACCAGGCTGGCCTCGAACTCAGAAATCCGCCTGCCTCTGCCTCCCAAGTGCTGGGATTAAAGGCATGCGCCACCACCACCCGGCATGGGCTGACTTTCAACTTGTGGTCTTCTTGTCTCTGCTTTCTGAGTTCTGGGGTCAAATAGCTTAATGTTTGATGCTAAGGCATGGTGACATTACACCTGTAATCCTATCACCCAGGAGGCTGAGTGTAAGTTGAAGGCCAGCCTGGGCTATGGTGTAAGTCCTAGGTCAGCCTGACTGATAGGAGGAGGCTCTATCTCAACAAAACAACAAAACACTCCCTCCCACCCCACCCACCAGATTAAAAAATTTTAACGCAAAGAATATGATACAATATGGATGTGGGTATACTTACTCATATGCGTGAGTCCATTCCTGTGTGTGCATAATTTTATTGGTGAAGAAAAAGAATATCGATATCAGGAAAAGACATAATAAAAGAATGAAAGACGAATTGGTGGATACATAGGATGAGGAGGGAAATTTTGAGTGCACAGGAGCACAGGGAGAGTATTTCTTGGTGTATTGGAATTCTTCTGTATCTTAACTGTGGTGGTGGTTATATATGTTAAAAGTCACGCAAGTGTATGCCACAAAAGTTAATTTTATTCTATATAAATTAAGAAAAACTGCAATGGCTGCTTTCTCCTTGATGGCCGTGAATGATCACGGTCTAGCTGCCCCAGTTAAAGGTTGTTCTCTTTTCCAACCACGAGAATACATGCAGGTTTTCCTGCAGATTATAGCTTTGATCCAAGGCCCCAGATATGTTGAAAAGATAGGGTAGGGTGGCACATGCCTGTGATCTAACACTGTGGTGACAGGGACCTGAGGATTGGAGTCTGAGGCTAACCTAGCCTACATAACAAGTTCCAGGCCAGCCAGGGTTAAATGGGAGACCTTTTCTTCTTCTGTCCCCCAGATAGCAGATTCTCAGATGGCTGTACCAGCTGGGAAAGAAAGTTCTTGGCACAGAGCTGGGCCATGCTAAGTGGCCAGGAAGAGAGTAGTGTATCAGAGAACTCAGAAGGCAGCCAGTGTGACCACAAAGTGGGCTGTGGAGGATGAAGCTGGAGGTAGGAGCTGGCTTCTGTAGAGTAGCAGTAAGGATTTTGAATTCTGTTGTAAGGGATAATATAAGCCACTGAAGCTTGCCTCGAACAGGACTGACAAGATTCCAGACAGGAAGATGGCACTGGATGGGCTTCTGGGTAGCGTGTAGTAATATGAGGGACCCAGGTGAACCTGCTAGGAAACTTACTGTGGATTGCTAGACAAGAACTGGCTATGTCTTGGTACCAGACAGCAGTTTTCCAGTGGGGACTGTTTGGCTTGGAAGATATTTAGCAATGTCTGGCTGTTCTTCCCAAGTGGAGGGGTGTACTGGCAGGCAGCAGGGTTGAGGCTGGGACTGCTGCCAGAGACATTGTTAGTGCAAAGAGCTGTTCTTCATGCAAAGAACCACGTGGACAAACATGTCAGGAGCGCACAGAATAAGAAGCCCGGTGTAGGGTGACGATGGCTGTGGAGCTGCAGGGACCAACTAGACAAGAAACCCGTCATTTAAAATTTCACGCACGTAATTCTCATGTTTTTATGTTCTGAAATTCAAGTTTTTCTATTTTCATAATACTCCCGAGTTTTTCTAGTTTCATGATATTCCAGTAAGGGGGAAAAATAGAATTAATTGGATGGTGACCCAGTAAGTGATCAGGTCAGGAGATCAAATTAGTTAAAAATTCAAAAGTAACTTAATGATTAAACTTGAGAACTCTGTTTAAAAACGGGAATCCAGTGTTAAAGTGAAATAGACTGGCTAAGTTGAGTGACTATTCTTCACTCTCAGAATAATCTGGGCCACTGAAAAGAAAGAGGTCCCCGGGATTGAGCCTAGAGCTACACGGAAGACAGAATGTCTGTTTTTTTTCTTTTTAAAAATGAAAAATATTTATTATTATTATTATTATTATTATTATTATTATTATTATTATTATTATTTTATAGGTATGGGTATTTTGCCTGCATGTATGTCTGTGCACCACATGTATGTATTATGCCATTGGAGACTGAAAGCGGGCAGTGGAACCCCAGGAACTGGAGCTACAGATGGCCGTGAGCCATCATGTGAATGTAGAGAACCAAACCCAGGTCCTTTGCAAGAACAGCCTGTGCTCTTAACTGCTGAGCCATCTCTCCAGCCCCCCAGTTATTTTAACATTTAAAAAAAAATTTTAAACCTTATGTACATGTTTGTGTGAGCACACATGTGCACAATAGCGCATGCCCTGTGCATGTCCATGTGGAGGTCTGTGAACGACTAGTAGGAACTGGCTCTCTCCTTCTACCAATGGGTCCCAGGAACTGAACTCAGGTCATCAGGCTTGAAGGCAGTGACTTTACCCACTGAGCCATCTGGTTGGCTCAAATTTCTGTTTTCTATGTCCTGTTTATTACAATGATAAAAGCATTAGGCACCATTAGAATATCCTGAGTAGAATGATTTAAAGAATTCATTTTCTTAGATCACCAGGCAACAATGTTACATGATTTTTATTCAGACCAGTATATTCATCATAAGCAAAGGACTAGATAGCACTGCAGGTTGGCTTCTGGTAGGTGCACACTCGCATTTATGTGCATACTCACATGCGCATACTCACATTTGTGCACGCTCGTATTTATGTGCACACTCACATTTATGTGCACACTGGCATTTATGTGCACACTCACATTTATGTGCACACTGGCATTTATGTGCACACTCAACACTTATGTGCACACTGGCATTTATGCTGTTTATTTTATTACTTAGAGAAATCAATGTAGTTGGGTGTGATGGTGCACGCTTTGATCCCAGGATGCGGGAGGCAGGGGTAGCTAAAGCTCTGTGAACTTGAGGCCAGCCTGGTCTACATAGCAAGTCCCAAGCTCTTCAGAACTAAACAGGAAGACTGTGTCTCAGCAAAACAAAAGAATAACAGCAATAATTCAGTGGTCGTTACTACAAAAGCTGAAAACACATTTGGAACAATCTAACACCTTTCATAAAATGTAATTAAAATTATCTTTTAAATATGATATCAGATCTATGTATTTTGGTTCAAAAATGTGTACTTATTTCAGAATTACATTTAGCAGTGAAATTATGTAACATTTCTGATACAGTAATGGGCTTGTCAGGGTCTACAACTATAGGTTTTTCAAAAGTTAATTCTTTGAGAATTTTGTACAGTGTATTTTGATCATATTTACTCCGACTCTTCCTCTAACTCTTTCTAGATCTACCTTCTCCCAGATCCTGCCTCTCAACTTCGTGTCCAATTTGAAATAACAGATTGGGTCTAGTTGGTGCTGCCCATGTATTTCTGGGTAGAGGACCTTTCGCTGGAGTGGGATTGACTTACCAGAGGTCACACCCTTAAAGAAAACAGACCCAGCTTTAGAACCCTACCTTGTGCCCACCCCAGCGTCTCAGTTAGGTGGAGTAGCTGGCGAACCCCCTTGGACTCCTTGTGAGAGTCCTGGATGGCTTGATCTTGCCTCGGGCCTTGTGCCGGCACCCACAGCCGCTGTGAATCCCTGAGAGTATCGGTCCTGTCAGGCCCAGAAGACAAGGTTTTGCTCCAGTCCTCCCTGACCTCTGGCTCTTAAGGTCTTCCTGCCTTCTGTGATAGCCTCTTAGTTTTTAGGAGGAGATGTCATTCATGGCCTACTAATGGCTGAGCACTCCAGGAAACATTTTCTCTGCAGTTTGAGCAACAAGGATCCCTGTTTAACATGAAACTAAATTATAAACAGGGAGAAAAAAAAATTGGTGTATAGTTAGAAGAATGGGATCTTGCCGGGCGGTGGTGGCACACACCTTTAATCCCAGCACTTGGGAGGCAGAGGCAGGTGGATTTCTGAGTTCGAGGCCAGCCTGGTCTACAGAGTGAGTTCCAGGACAGCCAGGACTACACAGAGAAACCCTGTCTCGAAAAAAAAAAAACAAAAACAAAACACCAAAAAAAAAAAAAAAAAAAAAGAATGGGATCTTATCTGAATTCCTGAACTACAGGAAAATACTATCTGAACTGCAAAAACATGGCACTTACATGTTTGTTCAATCCTACATGAACAGAAACCACCATAGCATTAGAACGACAGCAGAGGTTACAACATTAAATGTGGTGACTAAAGGCAAAAGCATCAGCTTTTTAAGACAGATGAGTGGCCAGAGCAAAGAGAAGTATGCCTCAGGAAACTTCTGTTTCCTGTTCTTTGAATGTGGGTATGGTGGTTCATGCCAGTAATCTAAGCATCGGACAGGATGAGTCAGGAGGAAATTGTGCATGGTGGTCCATGCCTATAATCCCAGCAGCTGGGCCTGGTGGTCCATGTCTATGGTCCCAGCAGCTGGGCCTGGTGGTCCATGCCTATAATCCCAGCAGCTGGGCCTGGTGGTCCATGCCTATGGTCCCAGCAGCTGGGCCTGGTGGTCCATGCCTATGGTCCCAGCAGCTGGGCCTGGTGGTCCATGCCTATAATCCCAGCAGCTGGGCCTGGTGGTCCATGCCTATGGTCCCAGCAGCTGGGCCTGGTGGTCCATGCCTATTGTCCCAGCAGCTGGGCCTGGTGGTCCATGCCTATAATCCCAGCAGCTGGGCCTGGTGGTCCATGCCTATGGTCCCAGCAGCTGGGCCTGGTGGTCCATGCCTATGGTTCCAGCAGCTGGGCCTGGTGGTCCATGCCTATAATCCCAGCAGCTGGGCCTGGTGGTCCATGCCTATGGTCCCAGCAGCTGGGCCTGGTGGTCCATGCCTATGGTCCCAGCAGCTGGGCCTGGTGGTCCATGCCTATAATCCCAGCAGCTGGGCCTGGTGGTCCATGCCTATGGTCCCAGCAGCTGGGCCTGGTGGTCCATGCCTATGGTCCCAGCAGCTGGGCCTGGTGGTCCATGCCTATGGTCCCAGCAGCTGGGCCTGGTGGTCCATGCCTATGGTCCCAGTACCAGGCAGGATGAGTCAAGAGGGTAGTAAGTTTGAGGCCACATGGGCTAAATAGCAAGATTCTGTCTTGATGAAAAGAAAATAAGGACAACATAGACTGTGTAAACAAAAAAATTTAATATTATTTATTTTAAAGGCCACAGATTAAGCTGAAGTCTTGTTTACTAAGAGATTGTCTCAGATAAAGAAAGCCAACGAAGTAAGAAGATGTTAAATCCACTGGTAGAGGCACCAAAGCGTAGACATGAAACATCAGAAGACTAGCTTAAGACCTTTGGCAGAGTATAGGACCAGAGCACAGTGGAAGGGGATGGTTGTCCCTGGACAAACAGTGTGTGACGGGGCTTCATTGCAGAGAACTGTTTGAAGTGAGGAGAATCACTGGAACAAGGAGTTGGGTGAGAAGGTAATTTTGACCCTGCTGCAGGGAGTCACAGACACTGAGCGACAACATCATCGTTTCATGTGGCCCAGGACAGCCTCACACGTGAAATCCTCCCGCCTCAGCGCTCCAGACGCTCCATTACAGATCTGAGTGACTCTGTCCAGCTTTCTTTTAGAATTTGAAATAAGCCTTTTACTTTCTAAATTATTAGAAAAGAAAAAAAAGAATTGAAGACTGCTTCTCAGAGCAAAATCTATATATAGATCAGCCCAAATCTATGAATAAAAACGGCAGCAAGATCAGGCAATTCAGTGACAGGCTGTGCTTGGGCGGCTCTTCTATACGGAACCCTGCCGAGCTAAGCAAGCTCTCAGCTAAGGGCCACTCTTACCGAGGACAGGAAGAAACTCTGGGCACAGTACTCAGCACAACCAGCTGACGATCCTGGAGAGTGAAAAAGCTGTTAGATCCCAGAGAGGCAGAACCTGGAGGAGAGCCCAGTGTGGGCTTGGGAGTCCAGTAAAACCTTGGCTGCAGTAGCACCTGGGGGCCTGTTTGAAAACCTACAGGGTTTTATGGGCCGAAGAATCACACTAAAGAATTTGAGGTGAGGAGGTTTGCTCCACAGAGAAGTAGACTGAGATAGCCCCAAGTTCCTTGTACATCCTACCTGAACCTGAGACTTCCAAAACACACATGACAGCATAATGTCTCATCTCTATTCTCAATGTTGAGACCCTCCCCCCCTCCCCCCCTCCCCCCGCCTCTACTACCCTCTTAACTCCCCTCACCATGCCCTGAATAAACTCTATTCTCTACTATACCGGTGTGTGACTGGTCCCTCAGGGGAAAGAGATGCCTCAGCATGGGCCGGCTGAGACATCCCCTTCCCCATACCTCTCCACACACCCACAGAAACACTCTCTATCTCTTTATCTTTTTATAAACACATCGCCTGGCGCTGGATAATAGGTATGTGAGCTGCTGGCATGAGATCTGGTCCTTTGTAAGACAGTACGCGCTGGTAAACATGGAGTCACCCTACAGCCTCTAGCAGAGCTAATTTATAGTAAGACTGTGACCAAGTGGCAGAGCAGCCAGGTTTGAATAGTTTTCAGTTTGCCAGGGGGGGAAAAAAGTGTTTCTAAGGTTGGGGGCAAAGGAGAATATGGCTTCTGAAGATATTCAAGCCAAGTGCGTTGCCTCAGGAAAACAGAAAAGGCGCCTTGAGCGACATCTCTCCCTCAGTTTCTTCCTCTCCTTCTCTGTCTCTTGTTAGGGTCCAGTCTCATCAGAGCCCACTCTCTGCAGACTCCCTGTCCTGCCTTCAGCTCCCACATGCTGGGATTCCAACACACACCACTGTAACTACAGCGCAGTGCCTGACTGCAACTACGACTCACAATCAAAAGGAAAACGCAATCTGCCACACTATTTACAGATTAAGTAAAATATTGTTTGCACTTCAGTCTTAATAGTGAAGGAAACCAAATACTGTGCTATAGACGTTGGGAAAGAGTCTTCCACTTTACTGTACTGACCTGACATTTGTACAGAAATTTACAGCCAGTGCAGATGAGACGCACTGTATTAAATATGTAAGGTCTTACGTACGGGAGCGAATCACAGAAACTAATGAAGAATGAAAGAGGAACGCTAAGTTGCTGTTACTGCTTAAGTGGTCTAAAGGTGCCCTTTAAAAAAATCTATGATAAAATAATAATATCTTAGAAAGATAAATCATATTGACCCATGAAGCCGTGTAACTATTTTAGGTCAGGAAATATTTTATTCCTATTTTATAGGAAAATTCATTTGAATTACCTTTCTTAAATGCCTTTTATATTCTAAGCCAGTTTGTGCATGTGTTAACAGGCACTATTCATCCTCTTGGTTTTACAACTTGAGTTTTAAGGAAAGGCTCTGCTATCTTCATGCTCCTCCACTGTATGGATGCTTGTCATTGCTTTAAAAGTCCTCTCTGCACACATTCCGCCTCTAAGTGTTATTGCCGTTCCTCACACTGGAGAGTTTGGAGGCCTTTATTCTGTTCTCTACAAATGAGTTTCCCATAATCCCACTCCACTGTCTTATACAGACAAGTGTTCATTTAGAATCACTGAAACAACCACAGGCAAAAGCAGGCGAGTTTTAACTGATATTTAGTAAAAAACAGCAATGGTTGACATAAATATAATGGAAACCTTTGCCTCTAAGTGTGAGGGTCCATGACTCACTGAAGAATGATACCCCAGACTCAAATAGTATGTAAACACAAAGAGTGTTTTACTCTGCGAAAGTCTAGCATGCTGGGGTCCAACATCTACAAAGATGGACAGACCTCAAAGTGAGCTCGCAGGCCTGATTTAAAGCATATTAGGGAATTCTGTGGAGGGGTAGGTAACCTCTATCTTAATCTTGGCTTTATCTCTGCGGACATTCCAGAACCATTGCTTGGGGTGGGGAGGGACAGGGGGCTGGAAACTGTTGTTGAGGAAGTCTGGAAACTGCTTTTGACCCATTATCCTTGCCTCAGGCTAGGTGTTAGGGCAGCTTCTGAGGCCTGGGTTTGCCTGGACTTGCCCAGTTCTTGGAAACAGAGATTTAGGCCTAGTCTCCTGAACTGCCAGTGTGAAGCCTGTCATGGAGTCAGCCTAGCCTTCTTATAAGAAAGTTAAAACTAAATGTGAGAAACTTCGTAGCTAAGTAACATTTCAGGAGATGGATCTGTTGTATTGCAATTAGCATAATATTTGAATTGCAGAGAAACCCTTCAATTTGATGATTAGAGCCCCTCTTCCATTACACGGTCCATAAAAGCCTGACAATTTTCGAGCCAACCGGTTTCTGCTTAGGCTTCTGTCTAGCAAATGCCTCTCAGAGCATAGTGTTTTGAATCACATGTTTTTGTAAAGGCACAGTTTTAACAGCTTAACCCTTTGAGACGTTAAATCTGTAAGACTTAACACCCATTGCCATTTTGCTTTTTGCTTTGTCCACTAATGCTGAAATGGTTTTATAATGGATTTCTAATATATAATAGAAACGTGTTGCCCTGATGATTAAGTGTTCCATTGTGAGGACAGTCTTCTGAGCTCTGCACAATATGGCAGGGATCCCCCTCTCTGACCTTGTCTGGGGAGTTTTAACTGCTACTTGCCTCTACCAGCAGAATGTCTCAGTCTAGATTAAGATTACAGGTTCAACTTCCTTCCTCCTGATAAGAACCTGTTTAGCTAGAACCTGAGATCCCTGAAACGCTTCCCCATGTTAACGAGGCATTTCCTTATCTTAAGCCTTCGGCCTTTGTCCTTTGCCCATCCTGGATATTCTGACTTCAGTCCTGGTATGAGGTCATTACCTGACATACTCACAGAGCTTCCTGTGACCCCTAGTCGTCTCTGCTCCCTTTGTCCTCTTGGACTGATGATCCCAGGGGCCAGGGAGGGTCACAGAAATGGTACGTTTAAAAACTATAGATACATGGGGTGGGGGTCGTGTAAATATAGTACTCATACATTCTAAAAAATTTGAAGTTGAAGTCATCATTGAAACTATCACCACAGCCACATAGCAGATATTTCTGTTTCTCCCTACACTTTCCTGTGTCCTTTTGTCACAACTCACTGCTGGCCCTGTCCTCCTTCCCCAGGCAACAGCAAAGCTGGTTTTGTTACTGTGGATGGGCTTGTCCTTGCTGTAGTCCTATATCAAGAGACCTACCCAGTATATATTGTTTTGGGTCTGGTTCTTTTTGAGATTTGTCTGTGGTACACATAGTTTATCTTTTTCACTGCAGACTAGTATTTCATTATGCAGACACACATGACTTGTTTTCTGTTCACCCAGGCTGCACATCTGGATTTTGCTTCCAGGTTGGGGATGTTACAAATAAAGCGTGAGAAGTTGTTGGTTTGTTTTGCTTCTTCGTTTATGAATGAAGCTGCTGGAATATGGACTGAGTTTTAAAAATTCTTCCTTTTTTTTTTTTTTTTTTTTTTTTTTTTAAACTTCCTGACAATCCATCTATTATTTTGCTTTTTGTGAATAGGGTCTGGGGATTGAACTTCGGGCCTCGTGCATGCTAGGAAAACACTTTACCACTGAGACAGCCCCCCAGCCCCCACTGTATCTTTATGCACCGTCACCAGCAGCTTTTGCAGTTGGTGAAGACTGTGGGTGCACTTAATTTTAAACCCGTGTCCTGCACTTTATCCGTGTTACTCAACAGCCGTATGGACTATAGTAAAGAAGAGATGTCATGCTGAACTTGAATTTCCTCACAACCTAGTCAGTGTTGTCTTACCCGTTGTGCTGTTCCTAAATCAAAATGTGAGGTGTAAGTGAAACAAAGCCTCTCCTTAACCACCACAGAGCGTATGCAAACCCTCCCTTCACTATAATAATGCCATGATTAATATTTCTAAGAAGAGT
The DNA here is from genome assembly GCF_011762505.2 of Arvicanthis niloticus. Lineage (NCBI taxonomy): Eukaryota > Metazoa > Chordata > Mammalia > Rodentia > Muridae > Arvicanthis > Arvicanthis niloticus. The sequence continues at coordinate 15,572,734 of NC_047677.1, forward strand.
ACGTGTTTTTCTAATGACCATTTTATTTTCATAAAAGTATGGCAGTTGAAATCTATCTCGGTTATCAATTTTTCTTTAAATAAGGGAATATGGAAAAGATCCTATAATGTTATACATGAAAAAGCTGATGTACATATAATCTGATCTGTGTTCTTCGCTATGGAGGAGACTCTTACTGTTTCTGTTTTTACAGTTTATAAAAATCCAGTAGCTTCATAGAATGGTTGTCAAAGACATCTGTTGATGCAATAAGCTTTCAAACTCTTAAACATTTTTTTTCAAAGAAGTCTCCCTTAAAAAAACATTTTGAGGTTTTAATATTGTCCTAATTTATATGTATATATGTGTCTCTGCATGTGTGTGTAAGCATGTGTATGAAGGTACCTGTAGGTACCAAAAGAAGGTATCAGATCCCTTGGACTTGAAGTTACAGACAGTTGTGAGCTACCTGACATTGTTGCTGGGAACGGAACTCTGGTCCTCTGTAAAAGCAGTACGTGCTCTGCTCTTAGGGACTCAGCTGTCTCTACAGCTCCCCCTTTCTTTTTTAAAGACTTATTTTAGTGTGTGTGTCTGTGTGCATGTATATGTGTACCCAAGGAGGGCAGAATATGTTGTAGGATGCCCTGGAGCCAGAGTTACAAGTGTCTGTGAGCCCCTGTTCGGATTTTTTAAGACAAAGCAATCCTCCATAGCTCAGGCTGGCCTCAAGTGGAACCTTCTGTGAGTACTGAAGTCACATATGGGTGCCATCCTCAGGACCACGGTTATGTATCTGTGCCTCCTGAGTACTGCAGTTACAAATGTGTGTCACACTGTTTGGCAAAAGTCTTCTTCCTTTAAAAGACAAGTATAAAATCCTTAAAGTGTGCTGCCATTTTCCTATTGTTTGCTTTTGGTAACAGTGTTTTTATATATCTATATTTTGTATAAGCATCCATTCATAGTGACACATACATATGTTATAAAGTATCTAAGTGAGAAAATTATTGCCTATGATATAATTACCTGATGTCTTCAGTTATTAAGAAGAGCATTTGGTCTTTTAGATAATTCACGGGCCTTTCTTTACCTTTTGATCAAATTTGTCACCTTGGTACAAACTCAGGAGTAGGTTTTGCCTAATGATGTGGTTTTTAAATGGTTAATTTTACATGACTTTTAGTCACCAGGAACTTATAGGACAAGGAAAGACAATGAAGCCTTTCCTGATGGAGTCCTCTGTGTTCAAGGGTCAAGTGCTTTTAGATGTTTAAGATTTATTTTTATTTTATGTATATGAGTACACTGCTGCTGTCCTCAGACATACCAGAAGAAGGCATCAGATCCCATTACAGATGGTTGTGAGCTTCCATGTGGTTGCTGAGAATTGAACTCAGGACCTCTGGAAGAGCAGTCAGTGCTCTTAACCGCTAAGCTGTCTCTCTCCAGCCCCTTGTTTTTGAACTTTTGAGACAGGTTTTCTCTGTGTAGAACCAGGGTAACTTTAGCTTGTTGATCTGCCTGTCTCTCTGTCTTTGCCTGGGACTAAAGACGTGTGCCACCAAGCCTCTCTATAGGTCATCTTCCTATGCTGGGTGATTGATTGGGATTCCGAAGGCATGTCTTTACATTCTCCGTGGCACCTTCCTCCTGCTGGTCATTTTTCCATAGCTGGTATTCTTTTTCTTCTATTAAAAATGTGGTGAGTCTTGGTACTGTATGAATAGAAATAACTAAACCCTGTGTAGTCCTGGCTGTCTTGGAACTCAGAAATCCGCCTGCCTCTGCCTCCCAAGTGCTGGGATTAAAGGCGTGTGCCACCACTGCCTGGCTTCCCTTCCATTTTTTCTTGCACTGACTTAGTCAGTAGAAAGCTCCGTTAGCCAGGCTCAGGATAAAGTATCCCTGTGACTGACACGAAGTAAAAATCTCATGCATTTGTTTGTTTCAGATCTCTATAAAAACGGACTCCAGAGGGTTAACTTTGTGCCATTTATAGCTGTCCTGAAGGTAAGGGGAAATCATTTGTTCATCCACTGACTGACACAAGCGGGTGACCCCTGATTCATTTGTAGAAAGACTTTGGTCTTTCACCTTTCTACTTTAGACAGTAGTAGTCAGAGATAATAGCAGATATCTTATTAAATAGTATTGCCCCTTGTGTACATGGGAAAATTACAAAATAGAGTCCAAATTGTCCCCTAGCTGAAACATTTGATAGTTTATATTTTATAAATCTTAATTTAAGGTTTGCTCATAAATATTATAGCAGAATACTTAAACTTATACATTTATTTCTGAAAAAAAAGTGTTTGGTGTTCTTTGTTTCCTTCAGACTAATGGCCATTATTAACATGTTTTCCTAGCTATTAAAGTTGCTATTCTAGAACACCATTATTACAAAAATATTCTAATATATTTAAATGTGATTGCCATCAAGTTATCATGAAATTATGTCAAGTTGAGGCACATAAATAGTTTAAATATTTGTGTGTATCATTGCTGCATAGAGTTTAAAATAGTCTTCATTACAATATCATTAAGAATAAAATAGCCTCCTCTTTTTACTGTTAATTTTAAGTAATTTTTGCATGATTATTCACTAATTCTATAGCCTACCAATATTTCTTGAAAACCTACTCTGTGCAAACTGCCACACTAGTCATAGTAGGTAATAAAATTATGAAATAGGTGTTTCTTTCTCTTCAGGTCTTTATAATCTCATTGAGAATGCAAAATGTACACAAATACTTAACGCAGAAAGCAAAGTATATAGTTCCCAAATGACGAACAATTATGTGCCAAATGTAATTTATCTAATTTTAGGTATGCAAATGTTCTTGATGCATATCAACATATTCAAAAAAAGAATAAAGTTTTATTTAGCAAAAACTAAACTTGAAAATTTCGTGCTAAGAAGGAAGAGTTGAAATAGCTTCAGATACTCCAAACACACAGTCAGACAAGTTCTTTGACATAACGCTGGATTATTGTTGGTGCCTGTACTAACTCAGAAGAATTCAAACATCTGTTTCCCTGACCAATTTGAGGTTCCTGGGGAACTTAATTTCTCCGAGATATTTATAGAAGTGAGGAAAGTGCTTTCAGAGGGTCCGTCCTGTCAGTAATGTCTCCCTTTGATATTTGTGCTTCACACATGGGGAGAGGTGGTGCATTTGCAGTCTCTCTACTGTACTCCAAAGTAATATGCTCTACAAAGAGACCAAGATACAAACAAGAAATGAAGAAAAATCGTGCCCAAAATAGTATCTTTATATGGCACTAATACACGAGCTATAGAAAAAGGAACTTTGTCTATATACTTTTCTGGAGGAAACTTGAGCCTTTTATCCCATTGTGGCCAGTAATTTATCATAATTCAACATACAATACAAATGACAGACAACTAAATTGACCAATCAAAGTTCATTTTCTTTTCTTTTTCTGCTCTTGATTTTTCTGGAGGGAAATAATTCAAATATTATTCAAATTGACCATGAACTGACATGTCCAAGAATCAATGTAAAGGCTGCATTAGGAAATATCTAAAATGTCCAGTTCACTGCACAGATTTCTCATATATAACAGAACACAGTTCATTGACAAGAAACCAGAGTTGGTTCCGGTGGAGCTTGTCTGTCTTTGTGCTGTTTAGTGTTTGGTCAACCTGACAGACAAGAGTCCCTGGCATGAGGGAAGGCAGAGTGAAGCATAGTTGCACTGGATGTGTTGGGGGACATGCCTGTGGGGTACTGCCTGAATTGCCAGTTGATCTAAGAGGTCCAGCCTACTGTGGGTGGCACCATTCCTAGGCAGGTGGAACCTGGGCTGTATAAAACAACCAGGTTGGAAAGCAAGCCAGGAAGCATCGTACCTTGGTCTCTGCTTCAGTTCCTGTCTCTAGGCTCATGTCTTGAGGACCTTGACTTCGCTCCATGAAAGCAAAATAAACTCTTTCTTTCCCTAAGCTGCTTTTGAACAGTGTTTTATCAAAGTAAAAGAAAGCAGTTTGATGTATGAAGACTTTGTAAGTAAAGATGGTTTCATATTTAATTGAATGACATCTGGCTTACTTACTGATGATAACATATGATTTTCATCCTGACCCAGTTGAGAGAAATGTACAGCAGAAACGAATGTGAAGTGCACAGCGGTGCTGATTTGGCTAATGGGATTGAAGTGCTGATGGGAGGAGAGAACTGACTCTCAGGAATGGTTCTCTGACCTCCACACAGGTGCTATGATATGTGTGCACACGCACACATACATACATAAACATGTTCTCTCTAAATAAAGATATAAAAATAATGGAGTCTTATTAGTTCAGTAAAGAGAAAATTAGAATTTATTGAGGAAAAAGAATATTATACATTTTCTTTAAGTATCTCCCTAATAAACAAAATTTATAATTCACCACAGAAGCTTATAGTTTACTGCTTGATGTATTGAAAAATAACAAGCACTTATGTAACTAACCTCTTAATAGATAATAACATTTTTATTAGATAATATGAATGGTAGAGAATTGTGTGATTAAAATCTATAGGTTTATCTATAAATGTGGTATAAATGTATATAAATAAAATAGACTATATATATTGGAATATTGTGCATATATATTGGAATTGTATACATGTATGTTAGGATAGTATACATATATATTGGAAGAGTTCACATGTAATTTAGAATAGTATTCAGCCATAAAGAGGGTTGGAATTCTGACATATAGTTATAACATGAATGAATCTTGAAAACACTATGCCAAGTGAAACAAACCAGGAACAAAAAGAATACATTTTTTTTTGAAAGGACAAATATTGTGAGATTTGTTTATGTGAGTTACCTAAAGAGACAAGCATATAGAGAACAAAAATAGACTGGAGGGTACCAGGTGTTGGGCAGAAGGAAGAATGGATAGTTATTTATTTTATTTTATCTATGAGTATCTTGCTTACATGCCTGTCTGTGTATCATGACCATCTGAGAACTGGAGTCATAGATGGTTGCAAGTTGTCATATGGGTGCAGGGAATTGTAATCAGATTCTAGTTAAGAGCAAGAGCTCTTAACCGCTGAGCGATCCCAGTGGCAGAGAAATGGATACTATGTTTACTGAGACCATGGATACTATGTTTACTGAGGACAGAGTATCTATTTGGTGATGTTAGGATGAAAGGTTCTCCAAATGGATACTGGTGATGAAGAACCCAGTGGATATGCTTAAGGCCAGAGTTAAGGTGATATATCTGTGTTATGCATAGCTTTTCTTTTTCTTTCTTTTTTTCTGGATAGGGTTTCCCTATGTAGTCCTGGCTGTCCTGGAACTCACTCTGTAGACCAGCGTGGCCTTGAACTCAGAAATCAGAGTCCTGGGATTAAGATGTGCACCACCTTGCCTGGTTTTATGTTGTATATATATTCTGTAAAAGTCTAATTAAAATAAGATTCAAAGTCTCACGACAGATTACAAAAATGCCCTCAGGTTTCAGTGAAAGAAACACTCCCACCAAAGGCCAGGAAGACCTCAGATTAGTGTGGAAAGACCTCCTAACAGTGGCATCAATCAAATTGATAAAGATATTAGAATTATCTGATAAAAATTTAAAGTAGTCCCAGTCACAGTGCTTCCACAGGCTGTGTGTACGTGCCTGATATTGTGGTATTAGCACACCATGATTCTAGAATGCTTTATTGGCAAGTGATGTTTAATCATTTCAAATCAGTGCACCATATAGGACATGGCCTCTAAGAGTATGAGGCAAAGGACAGAATCATCAGAGGAACGGATTCACTTAGGAAAGGATGCTTCTCACAGGCCTTTCTCTAACTGTGAGGGAACAGCAACAAGGATCTGAGCAACCCCATGAGCCAGTCTCACTAATAAATCTGAAAGACAGAAATCAGGTAGAGCACAGTCTCAGACACCGTGCAATCAATCATCCGTGAGGAATGTCATTACGATATGCTAAGTCAGTTTCTTGTTTGCAAATGAAGAAATACACTTCTAGATAGCACTTGAGTTAAAGAAATCACCCAGGGACTGAGGGCATGTATGTATCAAACACTTGCATGCAAGCATGGAGGCTCAGAGCTGGGGCCTCAGGATCCAGTAAGGGCAGGAGGTTCTCAGAGCAAGCTGGCCCAGTAAAAGATCCTGCCCATATAAATAGATCAAATAGAGAGCAATTGAGAAAGACAGCCAGCCAATGTTAACCCTGGGTTATGCACACACACACACACACACACACACACACACACACACACTCCTCTTGCCTCAGCCTCCTGAGTGCTGGAATTACAGGTTTGTAACACTATGCCTGGCCTCTGTTTTTTTTTTGAATGGTGTGATAATTATCTATTATATACATGCCACATTTTGTTTACGCATTTCTTTTGCTGGTGGATATTTGGGATAACTTCACATTTTTCCTATTGTGAATAAAGCCACCATGAACATTTTTGTTGCAAATACATGATGTCCTAGGTAGGATTTCTATTGCTGTGACAAACATCATGACCAAAAAATCATGAGCAGAAAAGAGTTTCTTTGCCTTTCACATTCGGATCATAGTTTAGTGATGAAGGAAGTCAGGGCAGGAACTCAAGGCAGGAACCTGAAGGCAGGAGCTGGAGCAGAGGCGTGAGGAGCTGCTCACTGCTCTTGCCTGGTTCATCCTGAGTTCTAGCACCCAGGACTGTTTACTGAGGGGTGGCCTTTCCACATCAAACATTTAAGCAAGCGCCTTACAGCTTGCCCACAGGCCAATCTGATATAAGCATTTTCTCAGTTGAAGTTTCTCTTCCCAGATAACTAGTTTGTGTCAAATTGTCAGAGGCTCAATGGGGACACCCATGTCCTTCGGAGTTTATGTCTAGAAATGGAACTATGGAATACTAGTTATGTTTGTTCTTGCTGTGACGAGAGGGTGTTAAGGAGGGCAGGGTTCCTTTCCCCTCACAGTTTATAAAGCATACAGTTCATCATGGCTGCGAAGGCGTGGCAGCAGGAGCGTGAGGTGGTGACCACAGTGTATGTACAGCCGGGGAGCAGAGAGGGAATGCTGGACCGTGGGATGTTGCTGCCCACAGTCAGGGTGGATCTTCCTTGCTCAGTTAAAACTTTCTGGAAACATCTTCATAGACACACTTGTGATGTGTTTCCATGGTGATTAGTCAAGTTAACGATCAAAATTAACCATCACATGTGGTAATTGCATATTTAATTTATTTGAGACATGGGTGTACTGCTTTCTATACAGGCCCTACCATTTTACGTTCCCACCATGGAGGTCGTAGTGCCTCTACATCCTTGCCAATGCTTGTTTCTTTTCTTGGAAAACAAGCAAACAAACAAAACCCAATAAGCATCCCACTGAGGCCGAGGTAGGATCACACTGTGACTGAACGTCTTTTCTTTCTTTGGGGGAGTACAGTAGACTTTCTTGATGACATATGATATTGGGGGACCTCCAGCCCTTCCTCTTCCCTGGGGATCCAGCATGGAAACTGTGTCACGGTGGGGAGCTGATCAGTGTATTGAGGGACTGAGTTGGGTGGAAATGTACAGGTAGCTGAGACTTTTCCCTTCTACCTGTGCTCACTGGGGCTAAGATCCAGAAGACTGGACTCCTTGGAATCATATGGACCACAGAGTTGGCTGTACTGTTTGTGTAGCCAAATTCGTTGTCATACCAGGGCATGAACTCAATAGAGTAGTTGTTGGGAGCAATGGAGCCTCAGCGTCAAAGGTTGATGAGTGGGGGCCACTGTGACACTGGAACAGAAAACCATATCCTCAGTGCCTCGAAGGGAGCTTCGTGTCTCTTTTATCACATTCTTGATATCATTCCACCCAAGCCCTCTCCCCACATGCAGGTCACACATGATATGTTACGGGTGGGTACACAGAAAGCCACGCCATCGGCTCCTGTTCAGTTCAGAGCAGAGCTTGCCCACAGCTGTGTCAGCATCAGGTTCAGGGATGACTTTCTGGCCAATCCCATGACGACTGAGCCACAGTTCCCTGGGTAAGGCACTATAGTCTTCCGGGTGGCAGTGAGGATGTAGACCACGGTCACAAGTTCCATGGATGTCTTTGGTCAGAGGACCAAGCAAATTATGACGTTAGAGGCATTGCTAGCAATCTTGAGGGAGTTGAATATAGACTCCTGAAAGTTGTCTGGTGACAACTGTATATGTGCCATACACATACAGAGCATGTGTTCCCCCCCATCCCTCACAATCAGTCAATGTAAAAATGTAAACACACACACACACACACACACACACACACACACACACACACACACATCATAAATTGAGCTGGCCCTGGGCTAGAAGTTTTTCCAGCTGGCTGGCTTTCATAAGAAGATGCACTCTGGAGAAACATCACCCCTGCTGCTCATTAGGGATTGAGGCCGTCTTCCATGTTTATGCTTTCAGAGTCTTTTAATATTTGCTTTATAAGTAATTTCCAGGGTTTGAAATTATACATCTCCACATCCCCAAAGTGGAAACCACCTTATTAAATGTCTTCACATATAAGTTCTACCATCTCAGTTATTTCTGGTTGTCGATTTATTCCTTCATATCTGATAATTTAGATCAGATGCTAAGACACAGTGTTCATTGCATTGAGTCTATCATTTCCTTTAAATGGGGTAAGAATTTTGTTGTTTTTAAAATTTGGCAGTGGCTAAATGCCTTGCAGTGAAGCTTGAGTCTATTGAGGGTTGATTTTTGAGACAGGGTTTCTCTTGTATTTTTGGTTGTGAGCCTAGCCTTTAACAGCTGAGCCATCTCTCCAGCCTGAGACAGAGTTTCTCTATGTAGCCTTGGTTATCCTAGAAGTCCCTCAGTAGATCAGGTTGGTCTTGAACTCACAGAGATCTGCCTGTTCCTCCCTCCTGAGTGCTGGGATTAAAGACATGCAGCACCTCGAGGGTTGTTTTTAAGTAATGTTAGGATGTGTGTATCCAGGTCTGTTTCAGCACTTCTATGAGTGACTCATCTAGACTCTAGGCTACGTGCTTTGGTGAATCTACTGGTGTTCAGAGAATATTTGTTTGCTCTGGCTGTTTGGAGTGCTTACATGCTTCCCAGTTTTGTGTGGTTTGTTCTTTGCTACATTATATATCCTTAGCCATAATTCACCTTAATGTCAGTGGTGGTTTGCATGTGATGGCACCATAGTCTCAGGTATTTGAGTACTTGGTTTCCAGTTAATGACATTGTTTGGAGAGGCTTGGGTGTGGCCTTGTTGGATGACGTCACTGAAACCTCAAAGCTTAATACCATTCCCAGTGCACTCTCTCTGTTTTGTACTTGTGGTTTGAGATCTGAGCCCTCAGTATCTTCTTCCAGTCTAGTGCCATGCTGTTTGTGCCACTGAGGACCTAACCCTCAGGAAATGTAAGCCCAAGTAAACTTCTTCTTCTGTAAGTTGCCTTGGTCGTGGTTCTGTGTCACAGCAATGAAAAAGTAACTAATATAGAATCTGGTTCCAGGAATGGAGTGTGTGTATTTTGTGCTGTTATATGTTGAAAGTGTGAAACTTTATCTTATTTTTTTATTTTACAGTCGATTACAGTTAAGAGATAGCGTATGTCTCAGAAAAGATTTGTGCCTTTTAAACAATATTGAGACTGAAAAAGTCTGAGGACTTATGGATTTAGGCTTAACTGTGTTGCTATTATAAAATGACCGCAAGTCTACAGAGGCCAGGGAGCAGAATGAGGGGATTTAAGTGAGAACGTCCCACATAGACTCAGATATTTAAAGACTTGGTAAGTGAAGGAGGTGTGACCCTGCTGGAGAATGTTTGCCACTAGGGGTGGACTTTGAGGTCCCCAGGCCAGTTACCATTGCCAGTATAACTTGTCTCCATTGTCCTCGCAGTTCAAGACATGAGCTCTGAGATTGTTCTTCCGTCTTCCCTCCTCCCTGTGGGGCACTCAGGGCCTCTGTGCCCAGCCTACATTCCCAGCACCTTGGATATTAATTATAAACATAAAGATAGTTTTTTTCCCTTAGCGCAGGAACTCAGCCCTGTTTTTCCATAGACATAAAAAGTATAAATATGAAAACAATTAAAAGTAGGAACGAGCACAAAGTTTTGTTCTTACTTTATTTCACATGTTTAGAGATGCAGTTAGGCAAACACTGACCATGCTCACGTGGGAGGATCTAGTGTAATTATTCAGGGAATGATTTTCCAGAAGTCCTACTAATCGCAGACGTTGAGAACACAAGAGTTTGCTAAAGTCATGAAAGTATGAAAATAATGTACACACGGAAACATACCAGGACAAAGCACCTCAAATGCTGCTACTCGATTTGTATGTCTGTCTGTGTGTGTGTGTGTGTGTGTGTGTGTGTGTGTGAGTGTGTGAGGTTTTCCAGTTTTGTTCATGTTGGATTTGAACTCATCACCTTCCTGACTCAGCTTTCTGAGTCACTGATCACAATTCATACATCTGAAGAAAAAAAAAAGGACCTAAGGATAAAGTAGAAAGTAGGTTTCATAAAATAGAAAAGTTTAGATTTAGTGTTCACTGTGTGTTTGCCTAACCCCACCAAGAATACTATATTTTTCTGTTGTGTGATTAACTTCTGGATAAAGGAAAACTCTATAGTTAGTAAGAAAAGAAATTAAGTGAGGAAGACACCCAAGTTGATGTGAGACCTGTCCCTTCCAAGTAGCTCCCATAATGAAGTCCCGCCATGACAGGGCTGGAGAGATGACTCCGTGGTGAAGAACACTGACCACTCTTTTGGGGGAGTGGTGTTTAATTCACAGTATCCAAATGGCAGCTAGCAACTGCCCAGAACTCCAGCTTCACGGCATCCAGTGCTGCCTTCTGCCTTCCAGGGGTGCTGTACACATACATTCAAGCAAAACACCCATACACGTAAGATGAAATAATGAAAAGAACACATGGTTTCTGGTTAGTTAGGTCACTGTGCACATTTAACAGCCCCCCCCCACCCCCAACTTGGCAAATGTGGCATACTCCTGTAATCCTGACACTCGAGAGGTTGAGACAGTAGGATTGCATATTCAAGGCTAGCCTGGACTACATTGTGAGACCCTGCCCCAAATAAATGGGCCAGTGTATGTATAAATAAATAAGTAAATAAACAAATAAATCCCTGCTACATTTCAGAGGGAGTTAAATTAAAAAAAAAAAAACCCCTCAGATATGTACTTTTGAACACATGGCAATGTAGGAATTATAGTCTTTATAAAATTTTCTGAGCAAATTACTTTTAAGATTTCATACCACCAGTCAAAATGAATAACTTATAAATAAGAGATATTACAGTAAAATAATTGGTGGTGGTTGAATTGAATCTGATTAAACATTTCAGGCAATAACATTCTTACCGTGTCATGGGAGCACTTCTGTAATTGAATTAAGTAGGAGATGCTGAGTGTGTGGCAGAGAGGAGCAGCTGGAACAGAGAAAGTGGCGGAGGTCAGGACGCTCCCAAGGAGAATATGGTACTTACCTGCAGACTCTAAGAGTCAAAGTTACTAGGAAAACCCAAAAGGCATGATCGCAGAGGAAGAGTGTATAGAAAGGATGAAACCATGAAGACTGTAAATTTACAATGTGATTAGTAATTAAATTCATTAATATTTTATGAACTAATCATTACTATTCTTCCATTTATTGGAGGCTTTGAGCATTTGTATAAAAAACGTAGATTTCCTCCTCCCTGCCGCCAAATAAAAGCAAGATGTATTTGGTGCATGCAGATAAAAAGGGGCTGTAGGCATTCCTTCCTCTTACACAAAAGACATGGTTAGTATAGCAATCGTTAAAGTCTGTAATTTGAAACTCCCTACTGGCCAGATGATACTCTGCGGTATTTGTTCGTTGTGGTTTTTATATGTTGGGTGAGTTTTCTAAAGTATGTGTACCAATAAAATTGTTAACACTTTTGCTGGTATCTACACAAGATCGTTCTTTTTTTTTTTTTTTTTTAAAGATTTATCTATTTATTTATTTATTTCACATATGTGAGTACACTGTCTTCAGACACACCAGAAGAGGGCATCGGATCCCATTACAGATGGTTGTGAGCCACCATGTGGTTGCTGGGAATTGAACTCAGGACCTCTGGAAGAACAGTCAGTGCTCTTAACCGCTGAGCCATCTCTCCAGCCCCGAAGATCATTCTTTACAATTACACATATCTGTCTCAGCCTCTGCACTATAGTAGTTTACAGAAACAGAATAATCTGTTACCAAGGTCAGCATACATAGGCAGTAGCCAAATCTAGCCTGCTACCTACTTTTGTGAATAAAACTTTATTGAAAAGCTTCATGCTTTTCCCCCCCCCCCTTTTTTCTTGTATGTTATCTATAACTCTTTTAGCACCATAGCTACAGGGCTGAGTCCCCATAGTAGAGACTAACAGAAAGCCTAACTATGTCTCCTCCGCCCTTTCCCAGACAGCGTGTGGGCCCCCACACTGATGACGCAGCTACGATCACATGTGTCAACAGCTCACGCTCGTGTGGCATTAGCCCCGCGCTAGGGTGGACGCACTAGTATCTCTCAGAGAAAATGTTGCTTCCAAAGCCAGAGAAATGCGTAGTAAAAGGACGGAGCTTGGTAGGCCAAAATTCCAAGAGGGTAGCCATGGTAAGTTCCAGCTAACTCAGTAGCTTGAGATTATTGGCTTTGCTAGAATCAAGTAGAAATGTCATGCATACATACATACATACAAACATGCAAACATACATGCACATTATGTATTTTCAGTCTTGGACACTGAACCCAGGCCCTGGTCAACTATTGGTCAGACATCCTCTGTCTTAGTCCCACCTCTAGCCTTCTTTCCCCTCCATTGTTTTGTTATTCATGTAGAAACAGTCTCACTTGGTCTGTATGCCAGGCTGGCTCAGAGTTCACTCTGTAATTCAGGCTGACCTTAGACCTGCAGCAATCCACCTTCCTCGGCCTGAGTTCTGGGGTGAGAGGCGTGAGTCTGCTGCCCAGTAATTCTATACAGAGTGAAAGAATAACAGGCCTTGAGTGTCTATTGATTGAGTAATATTCATCCAACACAATCTGTGTTGTTATCAGTATTTAAATGGTTGTGGTTAAAGGGATAGAGGACTGACTATGCTTTGTCAGAAGAAGAGGTTTTTGTTTTTTAGGCTACTTTCAATTGGATCACTATTAGCCGTGAGGGTTGGATTGGCTAGCAATTATTTCTTTTCCCATCAGGTTCTGATCAGGTTCTGGGGACACATGACACGTTAGGGCTGTCTTTTATATTTGAGTAAAAATCCTGTTCCCTCTACTGCTTGCCACTCACAGATTGTTCTGTTTGATTTTTTTTCCATAATGAAAGAAATGCTGTTTGTAGATTTTAAAGTTAAGAAACTCAGTATGAGTCTCACTTTCTTTGTGGGACTTTCACTGACAGTGTAAGTGTCCTGGGCGTCAGCCTATGCCTTGTTCTTCACACAGATGTGTGACTCAGCGTCTGACTGTCATTTCACAACGACAATGAGCTGTCACGTTTTGAAAGTCCTTTATTTCCCCTTAAAAGCTAAAATTGGGGTGATTGGTTACTGGCACGACAGCTGCAAGCTGGCGGACAACAACCTGCGAAGCGTTCTACAGTCTAAGTGTCTTCCGTTAATGCCGTTTAGAAAATGAAATTGGAGAACAGTAAAGTCCCAACATTAGCTCTTAGGAAATTACCATTTCTGACAAAACGTTGCTCATTTGGAAGTATTTTTATTATGATTTGATTTAGCATGAGTTGATTTTAAATATGCAATGTATAGGTACTTAGTAATCAAAGAGAGTAAGTTTTGTTGTTACTAAGTTTGTACTATTTAACATGCAGGAATGACTATACATCTCCTTCATCATATTTCTGGACTGTTATGTTTTCTTAAACAAAAACATTAAAGCCGTATCCTGGTCTTTATTATTTTATTTTCTGAGAATCTTTTCAGAAGGACTCTTAGTCTGTTAATGAACATTTTAAGAATGTTCTCATGCTGTGCTCTTCAGTGGAAAACTTTGGAAAAATTGTTTATGACCTTAGGCAAACCACGGAGGCCTTTGTCCTTTGTCCAGCACGGGCACTAGGGTTTTAGAGTTGCTAAGTAAATGGCTCTTGCACTCTGTCCTGCTATAGTTTTCACAACTGCTGAGATTTACTTGCTGCTGCGTTCCCGATGCCTTTTGGCTCAGAAACTCACAGTATTGAATCATCAGAATGAGCCTCGTGGGTAGTGTCTACCTAGCCAATGTCCACTAGGCTATCCCCCACCTCCCCCAGTCAGCCTTACAGTGTGACATGACATCACCCTTCCCTAACACGATGGTGTCTTTACTTGGGAGTTGCCTTTTCAATACTAAAAACTGAAAGAAACAAAGGAGAACTGAAGTAGCAGACCAGACTCCTGGATTCAAGAGACTCTGGCTTCCTACCGTGAGAGTCCTGTAGGGTGTTTGCTAAGACCCCAAATGACCATTTGATATGCTTTTCTATAAGTGTCTCTTAGGCCCAAGTAAATTAAGGATGTCTACCCAAAGTGTTGTCACCTATGAACTTATTTCATATAAGCTTGAGAAAAATCTACTTAATAAAACATATATTGATAGAAGAATTAAACTTCATTGGCAATCTTGTTCTCGTTTTTATGCTTTTGAGTGGATAAATAGGATTAAAATTTTTAAATTTTTGTGAAATAATTTTAAGATGTAATTCTTATCCAACTTTATCCCCAGATGAATACTTTGTGTTAAACAACCTATAGGAAAATAATTTGGAGTATATGGTTTTAAAAATATTTTTCCTGTCTTCTAAAATGAAAATAAAAGATCTTCTGTAAAATATATTAGTTATAGACTCGTTTTTAACTGAAATACAAGCAGCTGTGGCTTACATGAAAATATATAGTTTAAGACTTGAATTTTTGTCCTTGAATAAATAGTTATTTTCAATTTAATTACAAGGAATCTGTTCTGTGGTGACAAAAATGGTCTAAAGGGAGTGTGTCTTAAATATGAATTAGTGGCTTCTTTGAATCATGAGATAAATTGGTTTAATTACACATGGCAATTTTCTTGGCTAGTGATGTAATGTAAAATAGAATTCTCCCTTTCCTGTCCCTTAAAACTCAAGCCAATTAAAAGAACTTTTAAGCTCCTTGTCACAGGCCGCCATGGAGGGCTGCAGAGAAGAACTTTAATCCAATAAACATTTCATTTGGATCATGAAAAGCAAACATGAGGAGGTGCGTCTACGAAGGCGGTGTTACTATGATCTACCCATGAAGAGTTGTGAGGAATTTGCCAAATTAACCAAGAGGTTCTCATATTTAACGCACAAACGTGTCAAAGCTAACAGAATCATTATTTAATTTGCTTGAACTCTACATTGAGGGAACTCTGAAAAGCCATGACTGTTTGCTTCAAAGCCTCCACTGTGGGGCGGGATGGACAGGGCAGAGGGAGGTTGTGAGAAACCCAGATAGCATTTAGCCCTGGCCGGAGCTGGTCAGAAAGGGGAATAGATAATTAGGCATAATTAGCGTGTATGAATCGTTGTCTCTCTGCCCTTAGCTTGAATAAATTTTGAAGAAAAAAAAGCCCCGGTGGCACAAAGCCTTTGATGTTGGAAGAGTCACTGTGGCTTGGCTGCACACAGGCAGTGTTTTATACTTTTAACATAATGGTTGTGGTACAGAAAGACCGAATGCCCCCCCCCCCCCCGCACCCCGTCGGCTTTATACCAAGGACTTTTGGATTCTCTTGAAACAGAAATGCATCCCAAGTTTTCAGTTGTCCTTAATGAGGTAGCAGACCTCATCAGACCTCTGAGGGGGCCATCTTTAGCTTTGTTTAGACCTTAATCACACTTTGTTCCCCCCCCCACCCCCCAGAAATCTGTTTTTTTTTTTTTTTTAAACCAAACTTCTCCTCACTCCTTAGTTTGTACCTCTAGAAAGGTTGACGGCACAGGGGAGGCAACCAGGAAAATTAAACAAAATTTATCACACAGAAGACAACACGTTTCTGTGCTTTCAACCCCTCCTGGTTTGGTGAATCTTTCTGTCTTTAAATCGGTAACATTCTAGTAAGATTGCTTTATAAGAAAGATGATAAGAAACCACACAGGGTGTAATTTTAGATGGATTTTTGCAAAGAACTTACCTTACACTGGAAAGGACGTTAAGTGAAATGGAAGTGTGCGATTAGTTACAGGGTTTAAGTTTTTAAGTGAGATCAGCTTGGTTAAAACATCACTCAGAATATTGACTGTAAACTCCATTTTAATTTTGAGCCAAGTTCACAACCTGAGATCCTGGCTGTGTGTCCACAATGGTCTGTGCACTGTCATCTCACTCGTGGGAAGGAAGAGCCTTTTGGAGAAAGCCTTGCCTTTATTTTGAAAATTTTGAGTGCTCAGAAACCACCAACTCACCTAAAATCCAGTGTTCGTTTCTTTTGCTAGTTGGTTACATTCCCTTGGATGGCCCAACATATTTTCAAATTGATCCCCAGCAAAAATTGATTAGTCACCCGAAAACTCAGAAGCAACCTATCTGTTGTGCAGGGGCGTGGGGAAAACCGAGGTGGGTAGGCACAATGCTCCGGCTCAGAGCAATGCCCCTGTTTCTGACACAGTTCCAACCGTTCCCATCAGCGATTTGGCATCGCATGAAAAAAAAAAAACAAAAAAACAAAAAAACAAAAAAACAAAAAACCTCCCCTTTAGACCCTAAGTGCCGCACCGCATTCCCCCTGATGTCCTCCTCCCAGCAGCTCTCTGGTGTAACTCAGTCACAGCTGTCCGTTCCTCATGTGTCATCTACGAATCAGTGTTTGTTAGTGTCACTGCTTAAGGATAGCTTTCTTGTGACGTCGTGATTCTGAGCAGACTTCTTTCAAGCCACAATGCTCTGAGCTGCTTTTGGCTACTTAACCCACTTTGCATATTGTGCCATTTGTAGAATAAAGTAGCCTTTTATACTTGAAGTTGATTTGAACTCTGAAAGGCAACACCTGAACATCTCACAAAACTGGATAATTACGGCTGATTGTGTTTTTCAGGTATAGGTCACAGGAAATTCATTTGGGGTAAAGTCTGTACGAAGCTAAGGAATATGCAGCTCCCCTGTTGTAGGACTGTGTAAGAATTATTTACAGTTAATACTTGCATAAAGGTTAGAAAGGTTGATGAAGTGATATTTAGTTTTGCTTTACTATTCACTGCATGTCAGAATGTAATTATGACTGATTCATGAAACTGTCTTAGAAACGAACCATCTTTATTAAAATGCTGATCAAGATAAGAGCTGACAGTAATAAAGAATAGAACATTTTAGTCTTGTTGCTTTTGAATGATTGCTAATTACCCCAGAGGTCACGTATAGTGCTTGGTAGGATTCATTGACATTATTTCTTTTAAGTCTGCTGTTTCAACAACATCTGAGCGTGAAGACACAAACTGTGCACAGTGAACAATAGTTTGGCCAAGTTCTCCAGGCTCCAAATGCCTAAGACATTTGTTTTCCTACTATGTGAATTTACTTTTTCCTCTGTCAAAATCATCATTATACTAAGGGTGCTTGGCACAAAATACTTTGTGTGTGCATTTGCTGTTGACTGTGTCTGTATCTTCGTTTCCCGTTTTTAAGTTGCATTATACGTAGGCTATTGAGACAGCGTTGTCTCATTTTATATGTGCACATAAAATTAACAAAAGCCAGACTATACGTTGGCCCATAAATTAGAATCTGTAGAAAGGCTTCCGAATGCATAATTAGAATATATTCTTACTAACCATAACTAGTGCTTAATTTACTTTTTGGGTTTTATTAAAAAAAGAACTTTGTCATTGTCTTCAAAGATGCATGAGAGTCTATATATTCTATTCTTTAGCCTAAAATGCTCGGTAGGATACATATATTAGTAAACGTTGGTTATCTGGTTAAACTCTCTCATAATATCTAAAGTAACCTTTAAAATTCTTTATAACCCAAAGTAGCAATGTTCGTGCATGTTCGTGCATGTGTGTGTGTGTGTGTGTGTGTGTGTGTGTGTGTGTGTGTAAACCACACAACCCTTCCAATCATCTCACATATCTGTGTAGTTTCCATATGGCATAAAAACCAAAAGCTTCCATAGGTCACCTTTAAATTGCGCTGTCATTTTCTTTAAGATTGTCCAGCTAGCAGCAGAACCAGGTTTATTATCCAGACTTCTGTTCTTTACTGAGAATTTCTTCCACCAGACCATGTTGCACAGTGTGTGTGTGTGTGTGTGTGTGTGTGTGTGTGCTCATTATATTTGCATATCTCTTACATTACAACCTTTGGGTAGAATGCATTCTTTTGCATTTTTTTCCATCTTTGTTGTATGGATGTGGAATCTGCTTTACTCACCTGGCCATGGTCTTCTAGCTGGTTAGTTGAGTCGAGTGAGACTATACGTTGGCTCATAAATTAGAATCTGTAGAAAGGCTTCCGAATGCATAATTAGAATATATTCTTACTAACCATAACTAGTGCTTAATTTACTTTTTTGGTTTTATTAAAAAAAGAACTTTGTCATTGTCTTCAAAGATGCATGAGAGTCTATATATTCTATTCTTTAGCCTAAAATGCTAATAAATAAATAAAATTTATTTATGCATAAAATAAATAACTAAATCTTTCAAAAACAAAACTTGTTTTGTTTTGTTTTTGAAAGATTTAGTTATTTATTTTATGTATGAGTACACTGTTGCTGTCTTCAGACACACCAGAAGAGGTCATCAGATCCCATTGCAGATGGTTGTGAGCAACCAAGTGGTTGCTGGGAATTGAACTCAGGACCTCTGGAAGATCAGCCAGTGTTCTTAACCTCTGAGCCATCTCTCCAGCCCACAAAACTTGTTTTTAGCTAACAGCTTAACATTACTCCTCAGTGACTTTCTTTGTTCTCATTCTTGTTTTTTGTTTTGTTTTTCAAGACAGGGTTTCTCGGTGTAGCCCTGGTTGTCTTGGAACCTACTCTGTAGACCAGACTGGCCTTGAATGCAGAGATCCACCTGCCTCTGCCTCCCGAGTGCTGGGATTACAGGCCTGGGCTACCATGCCCAGCTCTCAGTTTCTTTTAGTAGGAATAACTATTGGATTGACTTAAGTTGTTTCTTTCCATCTTCAGAGAAAAGAATTAATGATCAATGGCAGAGAAAAAGTTGAGCAAATGAAATGAAGAAAGAGAAGAAGTGGAGGTCAGACTTTCAGAAGCTCCATATTGGATACCATAGACTATTACTCAGCAAGTGTACAGAGAAGATCAGAGGCCGGTTTTGAAGCTAAATATTTTATTAGGATTCAGTTAACTCCACGATTTCTGAGCATGACTCTAAGAACTATGTGCTGTGAACTTTGCACATTTCCAGTACAGCCAGCGAGGTATTGTGTTCTGTTCATGTTGGTGGGCAAGTTCTTTCTTCCCTTGGTTATTTGTATAGAAGAAAAAAATCCTTTAGGTAGATTTTTGGTTGTGAATAATCTAGGTGTTTTTCAAAGCGACATTTACTCTGGGAGGTTCCTGTTACCTGAAAGATATCTTGTACAGTTCCTTTTTGTGGGAGAAAAAAAAGGTTAGTTTTATGTTTGGTAGGACAGTTATTCCAAAACATTGTCTCAGGTGTGTGTTAGAACCTCTTTATACCTGTCCTGTGTCACTTTACCTTCCTGTTTGCTGTCAGGATTGAGGACACTGTTTGTCCTGGATAAAGTCAACAGCAGTAAAGACTGCAGTGTTAGCTACAGTTGTGCACTAAGACAGAGCAGGCAACACGTAATGACTGTGATTCCAGTAAGACACGCATCTATCAGCTTCTTCTGAGTAGTGCTTTTAGGGCACAATACACAAAGTGCTTGAAGGAAGAACTTTTTTCTTATAAAATTTTATTAGTGGTAAAGAAATAGTTCCTGGGCTTAACAGTGTAACCATGATGTGTCTGTGCGCGAGCATATTTACTAAATAACTGAAGCCCCCTCGTCCCTCTTCCGTCTCACTGTTTCACCCACCTTCTACTCTACCTCATGTCTCCTTCCCTCCTCTGCAAGAGTCACTAGGAAATCTTAGTTTAAAGTATTTTTGTGTAGATGCATGTGTAGACATATCTGTATGTATGCTAAATATATAGTTTTATTTTGTTGTAAATTAATGGGATTGTAGGTATGTCAATCTGAGTTGTTTTTAAGAGGCTGTTTTTTGTTAGTGTGTGTGTGTGTGTGTGTGTGTGTACATGCATGCTGTAGCACATGTAGAGGTCAGAGGACACCTTATAGGAGTCAGTTCTGTCCATGTACCATGTGCTGCTGAGCTTAGAGTCAGGTTCGTAGGCTTTGAGATAGGTACCTTTACCTGCTGAGTCATCTCACCAGGTCATAAATTAACTCCTTCCAATTCTGGAAAAAACTATTTTAATGGAATTTATTTGTTTATTTGGGGGAGGGGAGGGCATGCCATGGCACAAACGTGGAAGTCAGAGACAATTTTCGGGGGTCCATTTTCTTTTTCCATCACGTGGGACCTGGGACTTAAACTTGGGTCATCAGCCTTGGAGGCAGGCACCTTTACCTGCTGAGCCATTTTGCTGGTTCATAAATTAACTCCTTACAAAATGATTGCAGTTATTATTTTGATCCCTCTGTGAGGATGTTAGAAGTTAGAACTCCATGGTTTTGGAGTGTCAATGGGCCGTCTTCTGTGTTAAATGGAAACAGGACACCTTACAACTAGAAACGCATGAACTCTGGGTGCCTTTTCTCCTCAGCTGTTTCCACTTTTCTGATGAACAGAAACAGCTCTTCATATTAACTTTAGAAATCTTTGTTTTGCTTTTTTACCCCTGTGATAAAATAATTTGAATGGTGCATGTGTTAGTCCTACTCCTGTCTACGGTATTACAAAATACCATAGAGTATTTTTATATTGAAGAAAAGTTTTGCTTGGGTTCTTGGTTCTGGACCTGGGTTTATGGGCAGCATTTGGTGAGTGTCTTTTGGCTGGTAGATTCTGAGATAGTGCGTGTATTACATAGCAAGAGACTGGTGCCATGCTTGCATATATGATGCGTGCTGTGTACATATCCATGCTGTACATGTGTGTCTTCTAATGTCAGTATCCAGCCATGGGAGCTCAGTTCCGGTGACATGCACAGTCCCAATTGCCTTCCAAAAGCTCCATCTCTAGATACTAGTGAGATTAATTTTCCATCTTTTGATAACTCCGCATTAGGGATTAAACTCTAACGAGGGAAGAATCAACCAAACTGAAATATGTATGAAAATCCCATTTTGAAACCTGTTACTTTCTAAGCTAACTTTACAAATAAAAACAAAATACATGGACAAAAGAAAATAGCATTGCTATATGACTTCACATTCACCCAAATTACTGACATCATCAATCAATCAATCAATCAATCAACCAAGCAATCAATTGCCACTGTATGATTGTAGCAGCATATGGACAAGATTTTGTCACTTCTTACTGGATCACCAACTTGGCCCAGGGTCTGAAATGGTTTTAAATGGCATTCAAGGTTTTATATAGCTGGTTTTAGGTTTTCTACAGTTCTTACTGATAGTTTAAATATGATAAATACTGCATTTTATGAGTCCAAATATTTTTACATTTTATTTATTTTTATTATATTTATTATATTTATTTAGTGTGTGTGTGTGCTCTTTTGCCTGCATGAATTTAAGTGCACCATGCACATACAGTTACATCAGAGGCCAAAAGAGGGTGTCAGATCCCCTGGAACTAGATAAAGGTTGTGAACTTCCATGTGGGTGCTGGCAACCAAATCTGGGCCCTCTACAAGAGAGCAAGCTAGTGCACTGCACTGCTGAGCCTTCTCTCTAGCCCCCAAGTGTTACAAAAGAAATCAGTTTATCTAGACTAGAAGACAGAAAGTAAATCGTTAGCATTCCAAATAAGACCTGGTTGACAACAGAGTCCCTCCAAGCTGGTGCCTCTCTTCTGTGGACAGTGACAGTGGTGGTGTCTGAGGTGTTCTTCAGAGTTCTGACCACAGAGACACTTCTTCAGTGCTGTGTGTGGAGTCTGGTCAGCCATCCCACCAACCTCTGGTGCTTTGCCCTTTTGGAATGAATGGAGGCTTGGCTACCTTGAAGGTATTAGCGACATATGTAAAAATTCATTGCTTCAGGAGAAGAGTGGACGCGTGGACACCTCAGTTGTGCTCACAACCCAGCTCTGTAAGTGAGTCTGCTGGAGTGTGCGTTGTTGAAATCCCTCTCCATACCAGGCCAGCTCAGCACCAAGGCCGTCTTCTGCCCATTCTGTACGAGTTCCTAGTGGCTTATTCAAGTTCCCTTCATTGGATGCTCTGACTTTACCAGTGTGTTGTTCCTTCATCCATTCAAATAGTTCTTTTTTTTTTTTTTTTTTTTTTTTTCTTTTTTTGGTTTTTGAGACAGGGTTTCTCTGTGTAGCCCTGGCACTCACTCTGTAGACCAGAAATCTGTAGAACTCAGAAATCCACCTGCCTCTGCCTCTGCCTTTGCCTCCCAAGTGCTGAGATTAAAGGCATGTGCCACCACCGCCCGGCTTACTTTTTTTTTTTTTTTTTCCCATGAAACTTGGGCAGAGTCACACGGGGAAAGCGGGATTCGAACTGGGAGAGAGAACGGGCTCACCCTCTGCAGGGGGATACCTTAGCCGCTGTACCACCCCTGGCTTGCTTCAAATAGTTCTTGACAACCCAGATGCTTTCTGTCTTTTGCTGCCACATAGAAGAATGATGTTGGTTTTTGTTGTTATAGTTGTTGTTTTATCCACATGTAAACAAGGGGAAATCAAAGGCAGTTACAGTGACAGAAACAACTTAAGGGGGGGCAGGTTTATTTTGGTTTATATTTGGTGATCGAGATTTCAGAGAGGTTTCAGTTCAAATTGGCAGAAAGTCCTGATGATGGACCAGGACACAGGGCAAGGCTTAAGTCAGGGTCAGGTACAACTTTCCAGAGCCTACTCCTAGTGACCTCACTTTCTAAAGGTTCCACAGCCTTCAAACCTGCCACAAGCTGGGTACCAAGGACTCAAAGCATGAGCCAGAAGGAGACACTGCACATTCAAGTCATAGCACCCCATACTTGGAACCCCAAAGGTTCAGAGCTCTCTCACAGTGCAAAATGACTTCAAGCCAGCTTCAAAAGTCCCATAATCTTAACAGATCTGACACTTCTCAAGAGTTTAAAATCATTTCTGAGATTCAAGGCAATCCTTATAAAATCAAAACTACAAGTTCCATACTCCTAATCTATAGTGGTACATAGCAAACATCCCCAATCCAAGAGGGAGGAATGGACAAACAAGAAGAAAAGACTGGACCAAAGCAACCAAAGCGAGGCAAACAGTCAATTCCATAGCTCCCTGCCCAGCATCCTGGGCACACTGGTTATGATTGGATATGACCAGCCAAGGCCACTCCATCTCTACGGTCCTGACATTTTCAACACATGGCTCCTCTCTTGGGCTGGTATTGCTCAGTGCTGGTCCTGGGCTTCCCCACCATTTCTTTGCTCCCCCTTTGAATTAATACATATTAATTATTTATAACGGGTTTCATCAAGACATTATTGCACTGCATGTATTGTGTTTTTATCATAAACTGCCTCACCCCCCACCCCACCAGCTCCTGCTGACCCCTTCTCTCCTGCCAGCGCGTCCTCTTCTACTTTTATGTCCCCCGATTTTTAATCTTTTATTTTAATTTATTTGCTACCTCACTGGATTTCACTACAGTTGCATACACGAAACTTAGAAGCATGGGGCACCTTCCCCCTGGCTACACCACTGAAGTAAATGTATAAACTCTCAGAGAGGGGTGGGCTCTTCTGAGCTCCTCCCTGCCCACGACACGATGTTAGTGAACCCAGTTCTATGTAGAGCTTTCACAGAAGTTCACAGCCATTTCCCTCCCTTCACAGCCATTTCCCTCCCTTCCTCTCCCCTTACATTCATGGTGATCCAGGGTGATGGCCCCTGGTCCCTATAGGAGATGGTATAGATACCGTACTTACGGCTGAGCATCCGACAACAGTCACTTACTCTCAGTACTTTATGTGGTGTGGGTCTCTGCAGTTACCACTGCCCTTGTCTACACACACAGGGCACCTGCATTCAAACTATTTGCGGTTTTTAAAATTACTGAGTGTATGATTTCCTTAGAACTTTTAATACATCATTAGGTTTTTTTTCCCCATGAGACTCAGCGAGAGTCACGCGAGAAGTAGAGACAGCGGGATTCGAACTCGCAAAGGTGGGCGGATGCTTAAGGCGGGCGCCACCCCTGGCTTGCTATATCATTAGTTTTGCTTGGCTTCCTGATGTGCTCTCCTCGACCCATCTCTCACCTCCCTCCCCACTTTACGCCCCCATTTCAACAGTTTCCCCCCCCTTTCATATCAAATGTGGTCTGTGACCCCTGTCTCTGCAGCTCTAAGAAATTATTTCAGTCTTCCTGTATTCATTGGGATGTGCACTGTGCTATCTAATATATGATCTAACTCTAGAGAAAGATGCGAGGAAAAGCTATAATCTGTGGTATTTGGATGAATGTATAGAAGTTCATAAGGTCCTTTTGACCTATTATGTCAGTCTAACTATAGTGTTTCCATTTACTTATTTATTTATTTATTTATTTATTTTTGATTGAATAACCCATATGTTGGTGGTTATAGCGTGCAGAAGCCACCCACCATTGTGGAGTTAACCTGTAACCTTATATCTTGTAGAATTTGTTTTATAATGTGGGTCCCCCAGTGTTTGGTGTGTGTATGTGTAGAGTTGTAATGTCTTCTTGAGGGGTTGCTCCTCAATCATGATCAGGTGACCTTTAAAAACCCTCTTCTCACTAGTTTTGTCTCGAGTCTCTTCCCAGGCACTGTGTGGCAGTGCCTGCTTGCATCCCTGCTCCATCTGCCTGGATGCCATGCTTCATCCTTTTACCCTAAGGTGGTGTCTACCTGTGGTGAGGTATGATTTTTAGAGGCAGAAAATAGACGAATCCTGTTTTGTTTTGTTTTGTTTTGTTTTGTTTTAATCCAATTGGCTAGTCTATGTCTTTTGTTTCAGGGAATTTGGGCCATTAATAGTCAGAGTTAGTACTGAGAGGTGTAAGCTACTTTTAGAAAGGAGGAGAATTTCTGAACCAGCTTATTGAGAAGTCAATTTCCTTTATTGCAAAATAAAAGAGAGATAGAGAAATTACATGACTAAGTAATTGGCAGCGGAAATAAATTTATCAAATTGGAGATTTGCCGATGGTTGGGAGGAAAAGAAAATGGTGGGTAGCCTGAGGGAAACAAAACACCCGAATCCACCAGACTGTCTAAGTGAGATGCTCTCACCATCATTAACTGCCCATTCTCCTAGGAAGCAGCTTGCAGCCACAGCTCCTTCGTGTTTGTTAGGCAGGTCCAAAATAAGTGTTGAAGTTGGCAGGTACTTATTGAACTGCCAGTGCACATTTTGTGATGTAAAACAGTGTGGCATATTTAATGAAATATACGAAGATTCCAAGGAAGCAGTCTCCATGTTTAAAATTCAACTGTAAGGGGTTGTGGAGTTAGCTCAGTGGATAGAGTGCTGGCTGTGCAAACGTGATGGCCTGAGTTTGTCCCCAGAAGCCATTTAAAAGCTAGATAGGAGTGATGGCTGCCAGTGATCCCAGGAGCAAGCTGGCTAGGGTCACTGGTACAGATCGGCAATCTCCGGGGCCAGCAAGAGGGCATACCTCAGAAAAGAAAGTAGAGAGTGGGCAAGGAAGACACTAACAATAACTTCAGGCCTTGACACTCACAGACATGCTCATGTATACCACACACGCATGTATGTGTATGTGCATGTATGCAGACACACACACACACACACCAATTGTAAGCTAGTGGTGGCACATGCCTGAAATCTCTGCATTTAGGAAGCTGAGACAGGTGGATCCCCAATTTGAGCCCATGTGGGCTAAGTAATGAGTTCAAGGCTATCTCAGGCTACATGGTGAGATTCTGAAATGAACAGACAGGTTTATTAATTGGGAGCACAGCAGCAGCAGATAAAGAGGGATGTTTACATGCCGCTGGTGTGAGCATGGATCAGCACAGCCATCGTAAGAAGCTGCTAATGTCCACCGCAGCTAAGCATATTCTTACTGTGCGGTCGGTCAGTCGGTTCCTGTTGTAGGTCTGTCTGACAAGAGTGTGGACAGAATACAGCAGAAACCACAGGCAAGAATGCTTGTTGCTATATTATTGGTAAAGCTAAGCAGCTGGAAGCCTCAGCTGTCCATGAACAGTAGGACACGCTGCGCTCTGTGGTCCATGCCTGTTTTCCCAGCCTCTGGAGGTGGAGGAAGGAGGGTCAGGGCTTCATGATCATCTTCATTATATGGTGACTTAGAGGTTAGCCTGGGCTACCGGAGACCCTGTCTTAAGAAACCAAAAACTAAACCAATAAATAAACAAAAAAGTAAATAAATAGAACCACAGAAGTATGACTGCTCTGGCAGACTCACAAAGAAAATATGATATGGCAACAGATAAATTAGTGACATACGAGCCTGGGAGCAGGGATCTCACAAACATAAAAGAAGACCCCTTAAAGGAGTGCATTCTGTATGGTTCTGCTACATAACACTCTAAAACCAAGCCAGATCCTTTGGAGCTGGAGTCATGGTCCCTGTGAGGAGGTGGAAGGTGACACTGGACTGCAGAAGTCCAGTGATGCTTTGTCCTCATTGAGTGTTGGTGTGGCATCTTAAAGGCAAAGGGTAAACAGTGCAGGAGCTTATGTATTCAAGTTTTGTTTTGTTTTGTTTTGTTTTGTTTTGTTTTGTTTTTTGAGACAGAGTTTCTCTGTGTGGCCCTGGCTGTCCTGGAACTCACTCTGTAGAACAGGCTGGCTTCGAACTCAGAAATCCGCCTGCCTCTGCCTCCCAAGTGCTGGGATTAAAGGCGTGCGCCACCACCGCCCGGCCTGTATTCAAGTTTTTAATCACTGTTGCTGGAGAGATGGCTCAAGTAGGTAGGAGTGCTTGCTGTACAAGTGGGACCTGAGTTTGGGTCCTTAGTACTTGCATAAAAATCTAGGTGCTTCTAACCCCAGCAGTGTGGGAGATGGAGACAGGATGATCCGTGGGACGTAGCACCCAAAAACCAGTGCGCTCCAGGTTTAGGGAGAGACTCTGTATCAATGGAGTTAGCTGGAGAGTCATACAGCAGGATACCCAATTGCACCTCAATTTTATACACACACATGCACAATATGCACATGCACACATGTACACACAATTGCACATGGACACACACACATTCTTAAGCTTTAAAAATGGCAGGACGGGGGGATGGAATAGGGGTTTTCTAGGGAGGGGAAATGGGATGGCATCTGAAATGTAAATAAAATATCTAATAAAAAATTTTTAAAAAGAGAAATGGCAGGACATAGTTTATCTTAAGTGATACTTAAGCTGTTGTAAACCTGGGTCAGAAAGCTGAAAACATGTCCACTTGTCACTTGTCTGCGCTTGGTGAAGACATGTCCACTTGTCACCTGTCTGTGCTTGGCTCAGTTTCTCCCTGGTACTTGCCACCTGCTCATGGAGTTCTGTTCTTAGCATAAAAAGGTAGTATAATATTCATAAAGCATTACTGTGTTTATACCTATGCTTAATTTTTCTCATGAAAGTTTTAAGATATCAAAACTGAGTTCAGAATCATGTATACAACCATCTGTTTCACGTCTGTTCTTGGAGACAAGGTCCCAGACTTGCTGTGTGGCTGAGTCTGGCTTTACTCTTCCAGCTCTCCTGCCTCTGAGGAATGACCACTGGAATTGTAGGCATGTGACACCACAACTGGTTTTATGTGGTGCTGGGGATAGAACCCAGAGCTTCCTACACACTAGGCAAACACTGTACCACTCGAGCTCCATCCCCAGCCCTCAGTTCCTGTCTCTCATTGCATTTATGTTCTGTGTGTGTGTTTTTGTGTGCCTGCTTAATAGTAAGAATGGAATGAATCACATATTTAGTTCAGAAAGATAAAATTTCAAGAAGAATTAAGCAATAAGAGGTGTTACAATATTTTATTTTCTGAAACAGGACAGTCTCAGTCATTTTTCTTTTTATTTGTTACTTACTAATAGGTAAAACCAACCAAAAGCTCATGGTTTCATCTCTCAACTTTCTATTTAACACAGTCACCTAGGTAACATAAAAACTCATCTTAGGGGGCTGGAGAGATGACTCAGTCATTAAAAGCACTGACTGCCTAAGCGGTGGGGGCACACACTTTTAATCCCACCACTTGGGAGGCAGAGGCAGAGGTAGGTGGATTTCTGAGTTCAAGGCCATCCTGGTCTACAGAGTGAGTTTCAGGACACAGGACTACACAGAGAAACCCTGTCTCAAAAAATACCAGAAAAGAGCAGTGGTTGCTCCTCCAGGGACCCAGGTTCAATTCCCAGCACCCACATGGCAGCTCACTGTTGTAACTCGAGGATCTGACTCCCTCATATGGTCATACATGTAGGCAAAACATCAAAGCACATTAAATCAACCAACCAACCAACCAACCAACCAACCAACCAACCAACCAATCAATCAATACTTGACTTGTGCTGTTATTTCCCCACTCTTATTTTTCTTTGATTTTACAGTAAGCTATTACTTTTTAAATGAACTGTATGTGAGGCATCTTCTCAGTCTTTTCCTTAGAGGTTAGTATGTTGTGGTTTTAAAACGTTTCCCCACTGTGTGTTGTTCCTTCATTCACACTGGAAAAGCATGAATGCTTTTCGCCTTTCTAGTCCCGAGGAAGGACCTACCTAGCACCTGGCACATACAGGTTGGGCCAGTGCTGCTCCTCTGAGCTCTGGCCTTAGCATCAGACTGGGGGGCGAAGGAGAAGCTATAGAAAGCCACTCTGTGAGACGCCCCGGTCCCTAAGGGCTGACTGGGTGGTCGGAGGACAGTGCTAGTAGCTGAGGTACAGTGACTTTCCTTCCCCAAGTCAAAGGCCTTTGACTTGTACTCACGGCTGCACGCAGTCTCCTTCCTGTCCTCCCCAGATCTTCCTAATCGCATTTTAGATTATTTAATTGTATTTGTCCTTTGTACATAAATACACAAACTATTTGAAAATAAATTTCACTTGGAGGCTGATTGGTGTAGTGTTTATGCTTGAAAACCAGCGCTGTTAAGAGGGCTCGGGGCTTGAAAAGATACCGGGAAATTAGGGGATGGGGTAGAGGGTAGATCCTTTAGGTTCGTCTTCGACTTGGAGAGCGTGCAGTTCCCAGCTCTGACGCCCTTCTGCAAAGCGCTTTGAAGAATCTAGGCTAGTGTAAGTGCAAACAATCGGAAGATTTGACGTTTATTTTTCCTCTAAAAATATAAACTGGGAGTTAATCTCTTGCAGACAATTAAGAGCTCACATCCCGGAGCTTTGGTTACAGATCTTAGCTGCTGATTAGGTATTCCTTGGTGGTGATTACTGAAAGTACAAACGCAATCATTTGCTGCGGCTTAATCACTCACGTTTGAGAAGTTAGCTACCCAGAAAGAGACCGAAGCTTGTACAACTTCCATTAGCCTTATTTTTAATACCGAAAAAAAAAAAAATAAGGAAAGTAAGAAAAAGAGAAAAAAGGAGAAATTATGGCTAAATTGGGATTATTGGGTCAGATAGGATAAATTGTAGTCAAGAAGAGATACAGAACCTGGCAAACCTATGGCCCTGAACAGACTGGTTCCCTGTATATGCTGTCTGCAGTGGAGGGAACAGATGAATGGCTGCCCTGCCCACAGTCCAGTATGGCTTCCTCAGAGAAGCAGAGGAAGACCGGCTCTTGAAACATGCTGGTGGCTGAGCCCTCGCTATCACAGGAAGGGCAAAGGGGAGGATACATCTCTTTCCTCGGGTTTTCCACAGTATTCAAAGTAGAGAGGAAGCGAGACAGAGGTAGGGACCGACAGATGGGTATGGCTTTTATTTTAGTTTTTAACAGGTCCTGTGAAGCCAGGCGAGAATGGGATGGTGCGCTTGCGGGACGCTACGCTTACGCTTGCACTTGCGCTTGCGCTTGCGCTTGCGCAATGCTGCACTCCTTTCTGCTGTGATGGGTTACAGGCAGTTCTGAGAGTGAGGCGTGGAATGGATTTAAATGATAAGCCCTGGGTGATTATGAAGGCAGTTAAGAAGCCATAATTTTGTTAGGTTCAGGGGCCATTCTTGGAACGTGTGCTGCCAAGGCTCAGCTGTCTGATTCCTTCAGAGGTCCAGCTGCATGGAGTTTATTTTAAGCAAAATAAATGTACAGTGGCAACTATATACTCCTAATACTGCCCATGTACCTACCCTCTAGTCTAGTTTTCTGGATCTCTGCTCTTAAGTAAAAAGATTGCCTAGACTACACAGATATGTCCTGAATAGACCTCAGTCCGTCGCGAAGAAACCCCTCTGGCTCACTGGTCACCCTGAGGATGGGTTCTTGTTGCCACTATGGGTGGTCTGCCTTGGGCCGTTGAGAAGGAGCCCTGTGCCTATATACAGCAGTGCACCTCGGGAGGAAGAAGGATGCTACCGCCCAGCTGTGCCCAAACTGTATGTTCTCGTGATTCATTGGTGGACAGCCCATGTCTGTAACACGTGCAGGCTTAAACACAGTTACTTCTTACAGACTTTCGTTTTTGTGAGCTCAGCTGCTCGCCCAGCTTCCTCAGCACCATGGTGAATGGCCAAGGCTGAATAGCTGGGAACTGGTCAACATGTGGTCTTCACGTTAGTGCAGATCCTTGTCAGGATCTTTGCATGGAGAGCTTGGGTTTTCTTGTAGCATGGTAGCCTCTGGGCAGTTGGGCACTTACCTGGCATTTCAGAGTACCTGAGGAAATATACCAATTACCAGCTAAGAAAGTGCTGGGGTGTCATGTCAGGTGTTTGGTACCTATCATTATTTCCAATTTTTTCTTCTTTTTTCCCTGGTACTAGAGACTGAGTAGATGGCCCCCTGCATCTAGGCAAGCATCGTATCACAGAGCCGTCCCTTGGCCTTTTTGTATTTTGTGTTTTGAAATAGGCTCTCCCTAAGTCGCCAGGCCCAGTATTTTGGAGTTTGTTTGCAGGGTCTGTCTATGCAGCATTACCTACTGTGGCACTATAGCTAGGCTGTTCCTAAATGCACAACAGTCCTCATGCCTCAGCCTCCTGAGTCCTGCCTGGAATGACAGCGTGCCCCACTGTGCCCAGCACCTGGGATGACAGCATGGGCTGCTGTGCCCAGCATTTCCACCTTTCTCAAGTAAAAGATTTGAGGGAGAGATCACAGGCCCTGTTTCTTATTGGTTGACCGTTCTCAGTATCTTGGCCTAAGAGATTTGAAAAATGCAATTTTTATTAATAAAAAATAATAAAGTCATAAAGATACTTTTTTATCAAGTTTTTTTAAAATTTAGTTTTTGTGTTTAATACAAACTAAAAGGACATCCCATAAATATTTCTTGACATGTCCTAAACACCCTAGTTACTCTACTGCTCAGTGAACATATATATATATATATATATATATATATATATATATATATATATGTGTGTGTGTGTGTGTGTGTGTGTGTGTGTGTGTATGTGTGTGTGTGTATGTATGTGTGTGTATCTGTGTGTGTATGTGTGTATATGTGTGTGTGTGCATGCGTGTATGTTATTTACATATACATATCCAGCCGAGAGGATTGAAGAAAAGATTATTTGGGTAAAAAAGGGCTAATGACACAGAATGATACAGGTTGAAGGAGGCCTCTAGAACAGAAGAGAACACTGAAGCTTGATGGCTGGAAGGAGGGATGAGGGAGTGGCAAATATTTAGGATGAAGGTAGGTCTGGAGAAAGTATACTTGAGTATGGCCATTTGGTGTTAAATGTCAGCACAGCTGTCTCTCAGACTACCTTTCCTCCACCTCTGTGCTGAAGTATTCTTTCTGGTAGCCCCGTCTTCTTTTCCCAGAGTAATAGAAATTGGCTATTCTAAGAATCTCAAATCTCAAGTGTAGGTACTTGGGGAAATTTACTGACAGCACAGATTTGGCAAAGCTTCAGAAAAACTTAATACAAAACTTACTTTTAAATTATTATTTTATTGTCATTGTATATATTTTGTGAAGGAGGTGTCACCTGCCAAGGACCAGCCTTGGCTTGGAGAGGGTTCCCAAGAGAAGGTCAAATTGTGCAGTACCAGCTGACAGCCTGTTTTCTGTGGAGACAGGTTTCCAGACTGCTCTCTCTTGCAATTCTGATAACTCTGGATAGCTCATCTCTTGCAGATCAAAAGCCCAGTCTTTTATTCACCTATCAATTCAGTCATTACCCCAAGCTTCCCTTTGATTATCCCATGAATCTGCATACCAAGACCCAGACCCTTAGAGACATGTGTCTTAGAGACAGCCACATTTTTTTTTTTAATGTTGCAAATGAATTCAGAGATCTGCCTTTGTAAGCAAAGACAATGAGCTAGCTGGGTGGGATCCTGTGCTGAGATTATCATTTCTACCACACCTAGGCTCAAACTAGCTCTGTTCCAGGCTGATCTTGAACTCAGGAATCTGCCTGCTTTTGTATATTTCTGACAAGCTGGCTCATAGTGCAGGTGCCTCTGTTTCAGGTTCATGAAGCCCTTCATACAATTCATATTGTATCCTTATATTTTGCATAGTTGATAAATTAATATATTTTTGAACTAATAGTTTCAGAGATTTTTTTTCCACAGCCTTAAGGGCTGTCCTAAAGGTCTCAGCATTTACTGTTTAGCTGAGACATAGACACACCCTTGTTTTCTGGACTCATGCTGCTTCTAACTATCATGGAGTCATTAGCCTTAGCAGGGAGATTATTTCCTGAAGGGAACAAGAAGTAACATACATACATATATATATATATATATATATATATATATATATATATATATGTGTGTGTGTGTGTGTGTGTGTGTGTGTGTGTGTGTTTGTGTGTGTGTGTGTGTGCATGCGTGTATGTTATTTACATATACATATCCAGCCTTATGCCCACAGCAACAACTGACACCATGGAGGCCCACGCCCTGCTGGCTCTGTCCCAGGGCAGAAACTGTGCCATGCCAGTCCTTGCATGGACAAGCTGGACTTGGCAGTATTTAATGTTGCAACTTCAATTTTATGAATTTTACATGAGTTAAATTGTTTTCTAAGTTCATTACATTATTTTATTGAAACATCTTAGGAACCCCCCCCCACACACACACATACACACAGATAGATATACATACATATACACACACATGCACACACATTTCTTAGGGATCTTTTGTTTGTTTTTCACTTGTCGGGATCGTTTTTTTCCAAAGCATTTTTTAAATTTTATGTTTCTAACAATGAAACACAACAAAATAAAGTATAATAAGGTAAAACTGGAAGACCCCCAAGAGGGGAGACCCTCACTCTAGTCTCAGGATATCATGGCCACCCAATAACTCGCAAGACATCAATCTCGATGCAAACAGCAAGAGGCTTCATTTCGGGAATCAGCCGGCTGAGGTGGAGACACATAATGAGGAGTGTCCACCCCAAGTGCAGAATGTGAGGGGTGTTTAAAGGAAAACCCACAAAACCTGGGGGGTGAGGGGGAAACCAAGGAAGAACACCATAAAATAGTGGAAAGTCCCAACCCATTATTCAGTCAGTCATGTGGGGAACACCCTGTACATGCTTTTCTCGGGAATTTAATCTTGCTCGACTATCTACTTTGTGGTTGGCCAGTTCAAATGAACCTAGAGCTCATGAACTGGCTGACCTGCATTTTTGGTTCTGCCTTTTTGTGGTCAGCTAAGTTCCTGGAACATAGCCAGCCTGGCTCCACTTTATCTGCTAGGGGTCTCAAAAAGTTTCTATTCCTTTCAAACACACTTCCAAAGTTGCCCTCTGACTTCTATATACATCCTGTGGCATAGTTACCCACATACACACACATTCACATACATAATAAAGTGAAATTGCAAAAGGAACAAATCTATATAACTCTAGATTCACATTTAGTTCTTACAAAACCATCACATCAAAGTTGGATAAGGCAAACTGTCAGAAGGAAAAGAGCCCCAAGATCAGGCACACGGTCAGAGACCTACACAGTCACACACTCAGGTGTCCCAGAAAAACACAAAGCTGAAAGCCACAGTGTACACGCAGAGGACCTGGCGCAGACCTGTGCAGGCCCTGTGCTTGCTGCCTCAGTCTCTGTGAGTTCATACACGCTTTGCTCAGTTGATTTAGAGGACCTTGTTCTCCTGGTGTCTGCCATCTCAGGCTCTTAACATTCTTCTCTCTGTAGCTCTTCTTCTCTGAGCTCTTAGGGGAGGGATTTGATAAAGACATCAAATTTAGGGCTGAGTGTTCTAAGGTCCCTTGCCCCTGACCCGTGTGTGTGTGTGTGTGTGTGTGTGTGTGTGTGTGTGTGAGAGAGAGGGGGGGGGGAAGAGAGAGATCTGGCTGAGGGTCTCTGTATTTGTTCCCATCTGCTGCAGGAGATGCAGCATCTCTGATGATGGCTGAGCAAGGCACTGATCATGAGTATAGCAGAAGGTCATTAGGGGCCATTTAATAATTCTTATTTTTATTGTTTTTTAAAGACTGTTTATGTGGTATTTGCTTGGTATTGGCCCTGGGCTATCTAGTCTCTGGTAACTTGGTCATCCAAGCAGTGTTGGGTATGGGTACCATCTCATGGAAGTGATCCTTAAGTCAAATCTATTTCTGGTTTAAAAAAATGTTTTTGTGTGTGTGTGTCTGCATTATAGGAATATTGCAATACGGTCCAGCTGGATTCTGGGGTAGATTATCGGAAAAGGGAACTCACCCCTGCAGGAAAACTCTACTACCTGTAAGTGTTCTTTTTGTGTGTGTGGTTTTTAATTTTGTAAGCTTATAATTTAATGATTTATCAGGAAAAAAAATTAAGAAAATAAGTGCTTTATTAGAACCCAAAAGACTAATCTGAATTTCATAATTTTTTTAAACAAAATGTTATGATGTTAACTTTTTAATACTGCTTTAACCATTTGTATTTGCATCCTTTCTAATGTGTGATTGGGTAAAGCCTTAATTATGTTTTTGGGGAGGAAATGACAGATGGTCAGGAAAGTAATGAGCATCCCCTCAAAAGAGGCTGTGATATTAAGAGACTGTCTTTCATGCGCTAAAGGAATTAATTATTTGTGGACGTCTCTGACAAGTGTTCCATCCCCGTCCCCCCCCCATTGTTGCTGTATTTTGTTAGACAACCTGTCTCTATTTACTGTTGTTGATTGATTCTCATGCATAGCTGATATAAAATGTATCCTATATGCAAATACAACAGGGTATATCTTGAAGTCCTTTAAAAGACTTTCCTGAGTAGGAGCACTTTATAATAACAGATGTATCCAACACATGCAGTCATTGCTAAGAAAACAAATGCAGTTTGTTTGAAAATGTCACTTGTGAGAACCCCGGGCAGGAAAAAGTGCTTTCTAGATGCAACCGTTATTCAGTATCTGCCAACAGTGCTTGGCGCATAGTGGGCTCTCGGGAGCTACATCCCAGGGATAATTGTAATTTAACTAAAGGGCATGTTTCTGGTAATTTAAATTTTGATGACAACGTGCCTAGGAGAGGTTGAGAAAACTTCTTGTCTTTGCCGAGTTGTAAGCAGAAGTACTTATTGTTTTTGAAGCAGAAATTAGCCAGGAAAATCACATAATTAAAATTGCATACTTTATAGCATACCAAAGGGACTGTTGCAGCTTATATTCAGATGCTGGTGATTACTATAGATGCTTCTTCATCTATCCTTAAGTACTTAGTTTTTAAAGTACTTTATAATTTATAACAGTTCTCTGAACGCTGTTTTCTACTTTCATATGGACACTTTCTTCCCAGTTTCTTTTATCTTGAGGTTTCTTTTGTTTTTCTGATGTTAGTAACCTTTCCCTGACTTGTGGCTTATTTCGTGTTGTTTCCAAGTGGTATTTGTCAGTAAATGGTTATTTCCTTTATTCCTTTTTAACGGAGTATTCCCTGTTTTTAGGCAAAGTATTACGGAAAAGTTAAAATATTTCTTAGTGAATAATTTCTTAAGGGAAGAAAATGGGCTGGGTCCTATGGCAGTCGGCAAAGTGCTCACCGAGAAGGTGTGAGGTCTGGGATTCCATTTCCAGCAGCCACGGAAAAGCTGGATGAGGCAGCATGGATCCATTCACCCAGTGCTAGGGACGTGAGACCTGAGGCTCTAGGCTTACTGGCCAGCCAGCGTAGTCAGATCTCTAAGTTCTAAGTTCAGTGAGAGACAGTGTCTCAAAAAATATAAAAAAGATGATTGAGGAAGTTACCACATACCGACTTCTGGCACATGCATGCACACATGCGTGTATGCGCATGCGCGAATGCGCACGCACTTGCATATGCACATGCCTGTGTCCTGACGT
Source organism: Arvicanthis niloticus (assembly GCF_011762505.2). Classification (NCBI taxonomy): domain Eukaryota; kingdom Metazoa; phylum Chordata; class Mammalia; order Rodentia; family Muridae; genus Arvicanthis; species Arvicanthis niloticus. The sequence continues at coordinate 15,609,270 of NC_047677.1, forward strand.
CCCTGTCATGGTGCAAACACAGTCTCAGTAGGGGTTTCTTGAGTTAAAAAAAGCTGCCTTTGCTGGAAGCATAGATATTTTACCTAACCTTGGGGTATCCAGTTCTTTTCCTTATATAATCAAAGTGATTTTATTTTTTTAAGTTTAATTATTTTTATTTACTTTTTTGTGTGTATGTATGTGTTTACATGTCTACATGAAAATTCATGCACTCACACACGTTTCTCAGGAACATGTGTGGAGGTCAGAGGCACAGCTTATGGGACCTGGCTCTCTCTTACTGCTAAGTGGGTTCTGGGGATCAAAATCAGGTAGTCAGTCAGCTTTAGAGCAAGTACCCGCTGAGCCACCTGATCTGCCCACAAAGGGAGGAAATTCTAACGCAGGGAAATTTCTCAGTTTCTAAGACATGCAGTGGGGAAACACAGACCTAGGCTAACATCTTGGAGTCCAGGAAACCAAGATGTACAAGGGAACTCTGAAATACGGCAGGGTAGGAGGCTCAGGGTGTGCCCCTGGTTTCCTCAAATGAGCCCGCAGGCAGTACTCTTTCACGGCCGAGTAAGAGAAAATCCCCTTAGGTCATGACAATAGTTTTGCTTTAACTGGGTTTTTATTTTTTATTTTTGTCTTTCTTTTTGTGGTATTAAAGATTGAACCCAGGACCTCACAGAGATTAGGCAAACAGTATACCACTAGACTATACCCAAGCCCTAGTATTTTACTTATTATTTATTTTTAAAGACTTACTTTTATTATTTTAAATTCTCTGTATGGATTTATCTGGTGGTGGCAGGTGTGTGTGGTGTGTGTGTGTGTGTGTGTGTGTGTGTGTGTGTGTGTGTGTAGTGTATGGAGGCACCCTATAGGCCAGAGGTCTAGGTTCCCCTGGAGCTAGAATTACACACAGGTGGCTGTAAGCAGCCTGAAATGGGTGCTAGGAGCTACGTCAGGTCCTCTGCTAATGCAGCCGTGTCCTCTGAGCCGTCCCTTCCAGCTCCTGGACTTTTGTTTTGAGACTCTCACTCAGTTGTCTGACCTAGCCTTGAGTTGCCTTTGAGTCCAAGCAGGTCTTGAACTCGTGAGCTTCCTGCTTTATCCTTCTGAGCATCTGAGATTACAGACTCCCACACCCAGCTTATTTTATAGAAAACCTGTCTAGCTTTCCCTGTGTAACAGACTCTTGCGTGCTGTGCTATTCTCTTTCCCTGTCTAAACACGTTTCCCTCTATTACTCTCTGGACAAAATCTGTTTCTAAATCTATAGGTCCAGACTACTCCCCTGTCGATTTTACTAGAGTCCAACTGCCTGACAAGCAGAATCCTAGCTTCTCCCTCAGGGATAGCACTTACTGTCAGATTCTCTTGCAAAAAAAAATTTCCCACACATGATTGTTAATTCAGACGAGATCAGTGGATTCTGGCTGGAGGGGTGGGGAGACTAGAAATACTCACTAACTCAGCGCTTCACTACATTCCCGAAGCAATGAAAAGTGTCCCAAGCTCGAATCCAAACAATACAAAAAATCACCAGGGAGTTCATTCGAAACAGCCTGCAAAGCTGACGCAGAGCAAGGTGGACAGTTCAGACTATTGTCTGCCTCCTGAGAGCTGACTCACACAGACATTGCCTGTTTGCTTGCCGTCCATTTCAGTTGGAGTTTTGTGTATGTGTGTTCAATGTGTGTGCTTGTACCATGACACGCCTGTGGAGGTCAGAGGGTGGTCCTGGGCATCAGCCCTTGCCTTCTGATTCATTCAAGTCAGGGTCTTGTTTGTTGCTGAGCTGCATGGTCCAGGCAAGCTGGCCCTCGAGTGTCCAGTAGACTGCTGCCTCCACTCCCCCAGTTGCTACAGGAATGTTGGAATTACAGGCACACACCCTCGTAGACAGCTTTACACCACGTTCCAGGGATTCAAACTCAAGTCGCCACGCTTGTGCAGAAAGCATGTTTGTCTTTTGAAACATCTCCCCAGCCTTTAGAGTGTCTTTCTTAGTAGGTTCCAGGGTGTTTCGTTTTGTTTTTAACTTATCCCAAGTAGTTTTTAGTCCTAGCTATGCTAAGCTTAGGTCAATGTTAGCAAGTTGCCAGCAACAGAGAATTTGAGTGTAAATGCTCAAATTTGCACCTGGCTGGAACCAGCCCGCCACTGTCCACTGTCCTTCTGCAGTAGCTGTACCTGTAGTCCTCAGACAAGCGCAGTTTCTTTCTGGATTCTTGCTGAGGTAGTCTGTTAAAGCCCAGGCAGCTCCATTAAGCTTTGGATTTCCCATTTGTATCTGGGTAGCCGCTCGGACCACTGACTTCTTTTGAACCTCATGGAGCTTGGTAAGTGTGACCTGTCTCACACTTACCCAAGAATTTACTTGCCCCAGATTAGCTCTTTGGGGCTGGTAACAGGAGAGGGTATCACATTTGTATATGCAGTGAACATGTCTGTCCAGCAGGGGGCACAGCTATGGAGGTGGCACCATGGATGCTGCCCTGGCCATTTTGCTGTATCACTGGTTTCCTGAAGAGAGAATTTCTTAGTCTCCCGTTTTCTGTTTGCTTTTCATTTGCTTTTAGGAACTGATAAGTGTGAGGTCTTTCTGATAAGTCTGTGGAAGGATCTAGAATGGGATACATCCAGCTTTCCCAAATTTACATACCACCTCCATTCTCAGCATAACAGCCATGGCCTCATGGGAAGCTTTGATTCATTTTCTTTTAAATTGTGTGTGTGTGTGTGTGTGTGTGTGTGTAATGCAATGTATTTGTATGCACATGGGTGCTGTCCTAGTTACAGTTTTATTGTTGTGAAGAGACACCATGACCATGGCAACTCTTTACAAGGGACAACATTGGGCTGGCTTACAGGTCCAGAGGTTCAGTCCATTATCATCATGGTAGGAAGCGTGGCAGTTTCCAGGCAACAGGGTGCTGAAGAAGGAGTTGAGAGTTCTACACTTTCATTCAAAGACAGCAGAAGGAGACTGTCTTTCAGGCAGCTAGGAGAAGGTTCTCGAAGTCCACCCCCATAGTGACACACTTCCTCCAACAAGGCCACACCTCCTAATACCACCACAGGTGCATATCATGTGTGTGTGTATGTCTCTATGTGGTGTGTGTGTGTCTATGTGTGTGTGTGTGTGTGTATGTGTGCAAGTGTGTGGAGGACAGACGTTGATGTTAGTCGATGCCTTATTTTTGAGTTAGAATCTTTGTTACTGAACCTGGGGTGTAGCATCTCCACTAGAATGGCTGACCAGCAAGCTCCTGGGATCCTCCTGTCTCTGCCTTCCCTCTTCCCAGTGCCTGAGTTACAGGCTCATACCACTGCTCCTGTGTTACAGAGTTACAGGCGTCTGAACTCAGGCCCTTGGGCTTGCACAGAAAACACCATACCTACCGAGCCAGCTCCCTAGCTGCTCATAGCAAGATTTTGAACTGAGCAGGGGCAAGTGGCAGATCTGGTCATTTTTTCCTTTTCATTATTTTATCTATTCACTTTACATTTCAATATCATCCCCCTCTCTCCTCACAGTCTCTGCCCCCAGAACTCCTCCTCCCATCCCCTCTCCTCTGAGAAGGGGGAGCCCCACCTAAGAACTACCACACCCTGGCACATCAGGTCAGTGTAGGACTAGGTGCACCCTCCCCCACTGAGGCCAGACAAGATGGCCCAGCCAGAGAAATGGGATCCACAGGCAGCCACCAGCTTTAGGGACAACCTTCACTCCAGTTGTTAGGGGGTCTGCATGAAGACCAAGCTGCATGTCAGCTACGTGTGTGTATGTTGGGGGCGAGTCACAGCCCATACATGCTCTTGGGTTGGTGGTTCACTCTCTGGGAACCCCAAGTGTCCAGGTTAGTTGGTCTTCCTGTGGAGCTCCCGACATCCTCAGACCCCCCCCCCAAATCCTTCTCCCAAATCTTCCAAAGACCCATCAAATTCCATCTAATGCTTTGCTGGGTGTCTCTTCATCTCCATCAGCTGCTGGGTGGAGCCTCTCAGGGGACAGTTAAGCTAGGCTCCTGCCTGCAAGTGTAACAGTATCATTAATAGCATCAGGGATTGGTTCTTGCTCATGGGGTGGGTCCCAGTGTGAGCCAGTCATTGGTTGGCCACTCCCCCACCTCTCCTTTCCTGTCCCTGGACATCTTATAGGCAGAACACATTCTGGGTTGAAGGTGGTTTGCTGTCCCCATCCTCCACTAGGAGTCTTACCTGGCCACAGGCAGTGACCACTTGGGCACCATATCTCCCACTGCTAAGAGTCTCGGCTAAAGTCACCCCCATAGACCTCCTTCCACCCAGGTCTTTGGCACCTCCTAGAAATGCCCCCCACCTGCCCACTGATGATTTCTCTTGTCTCTCCCCTCCGATCTCCTTATGTCTGATTTCAACTCCCTGCTCCCCCCTCCATACTGTCTCCCATCCAGTTCCCTCCCCTTCCTCCACCTCCAATATCTATATTATTTCCCCCTCTGAGAAAGATTCAAGCGTCCTCTCTGGGCCCTCCTTGTTATTTGGCTTCTTTGGGTCTGTGGATTGTAGTGTGGTTATCCTGTACTTTATAGCTATTATTCACTTATAAGTGTGAATATATACCATGCTTATCCTTTTGGGTCTGGGTTACCTCACTCAAGATGATATTTTCTAGTTCCATCCATTTGTCTGCAAAATTCATGGTGTCCTTTTTTTTAATCGCTGAATACTATTCCATTGTGTAAATGAGCCACATTTTCTGTATTCATTCTTTGGTTGAGGGACATCTGGGTTGTTTCCATTTTCTGGCTATTATGAATAAAGTTGCTATGAATATAGTTGAGCAAGTGTCTTTGTAGGATTGTGGAGCATCTTTTTGGGTATAAGCCCAGGAGAGGTATAGCTGGTCTTGAGGTAGAACTATTCTTGATTTTCTGTGAAAATAATAAATTGATTTCCAGAGTGGTTATCCGTGTTCGCACTCCCACCAGCAATGGAGGAGTGTTCCCCTTGTTCCACGTCCTCACCAGCATGTGCTGTCACCTGAATTTTTTTACCTTAGCCCTTTTGATGAATGTCCTTTACAGACCTTGAAAGAACAATTCTGAACTTCATATAGAAAAAACAACAACAAAAAATCTAGGTAGCTAAAACAATCCTGTATAATAAAAAACTTCTGGAGCTGTGATGACTTCTCAGTAATCAACTTGACTATATCCAGAATGAACTACAATCCAGAAAGAGACTGCAGCACCTGGGATCCGGTCTTGAGGCATAGTGGCCATGAAAAGTTTAGGCCCAGGTAAGGTGGTATACACCTTTAATCCCATCATTCTGGAGACAAAGCCAAGCAGATCTCTGAGTTCAAGAGCAGTCTGCAGAGCAAGTTCTAGGACAACCAAGCTTAGCTAGGGACGGAGTTGGAAGACAGAAATCTGGTGATAATTTAAGGGGTAATAAGGAAGCATGTTCCAGCCCCAGCAAGCAGCAGAACTTGGCAGCTTCAGCCATGTGGCTCTGGCTTTAGAGTCAAGAATAGACGGGACTCCCGGGACAGTTGATGCTGGTTAGCTGGAGCTAAGAAATCAGCAGTGATTAAGAAGAGACCAGCACCACAGAGATGAAATCTTCTGGGAAATGTTTTCTGAGAGCACAAAGAAGCTGTGTTCCAGAGATAGTCAAGGTTTTACCTCATGCTGCACCTGGACTTGGTAATGTTTAAGAATCACCCAGGTGGTACTGGTTTTAAAACATGAAGGGGTCATGGAGGATAGCTGAGGCTTGGTACTGTGAGAGGCCATGAAAGGCCATTGGTGAAGGTACAGCCTCAGTTGCAGTTAGTGACCCGGGACTGAAGGGGTCACGCAAAGAAGTTGAGGCTTGGCACCATGAAGAGAGCCTATGAGAGGCTATTGGTGAAGCCTAGTTGCAGCGGAGACCCCAGTGTATTGGAGATGCCTGTACCATGGGATGATCGCCAAGAACAGCAGCAGTGGAATAGAGTCAACCAGAGCCTAGAGTGCTCCAGAGGGCAGAGCTGGAGAAATGACACCAGCCCTTTGGAGGATCCCAGAAGATCATGTGTGGACCCCAGACAATGGAATAACCAGAGCCATAGGATATCTGCTGAGGAAAGCTGCTAACAGGGAGTGGAACAACACCAGGAGAAAGAACTGTGTTGAAGTCATCAAAGTTGAAAGGAGTTGGAGATCAGACATGGAGATGTAGACTTTGGAGTCTGCCCAGCTTGGCTCATAAGGAGTGGCATTGTTAGGGGTATGGCCCTGTTGGAGCAAGTGTGTCATTGTGAGGGTGGCCTTTGAGACCCTCCTCCCAGCTGCCTGGAAGCCAGTCTTCTCCTGACTGCTTTTGAATCAAGATGCAGAACTCTCAGTTCCTTCTCCAGAACTGTGTCTACCTGGACACTGCCATGTTCCCTCCCACCTTGATGATAATGGACTGAATTCTGAACCTGTGAGCCAGCCCCAATTAAATGGTGCCCTTTATAAGAGTTGCCTTGGTCATAGTGTCTATTCATGGCAATAGAAATCCTAACTAAGCCAGGAGGTATCCCCATCCCTGACTTCAGGATGTACCACAGAGCAATAAAAACTGGATGGTATCAGTATAGAAACAGACAAATTGATTAATAGAATCGAATCGAATACCCAGAAATAAACTCACACACCAATGGACACTTGGGTTTTGACAAAGAAACCCAAACTATACAATGGAAAAGACAGAGCATCTTCAACAAATGGTGCTGGTCCAACTGGATGTCTACATGTAGAAGAATGAAAATAGATCCATATTTATCACTCTGCACAAAACTCAAGTCCAAGTGGAGCAAAGACCTCAACATAAAACTGGATACACAGAATCTAATAGACGAGGAATTGGGGAATAGCCTTGAACTTATTGGTATAGGAGACAACTTCCTGAATATAACACCCATAGCTCAGGCACTAAGATCAACAAATAATAAATGGGACCTCGTAAAACTGAAAAGCTTCTGTAAGGCAAAGGACACTGTCAGTACAAAACAGCAGCCTACAGATTAGAAAAAGAATTTTATCAACCCTACATTTAACAGAGGACTAATATCCAAAATATATAAAGAATTCAAGAAGTCAGATACCAACAACCCACAAAACACAATGAAAAATGGGGTACAGAGAGAGCTAAGCAGAGTTTGCAACAGAGGAATCTCTAATGGCCAAGAAACACTTAAAGAAATGTTCAGCGCCCTTAATCATCAGGGAAATGCAAAACAAAACAACTCTGAGATTCCACAGACCTGGGATTTTTATGTCTCTGCCTCTGAGTTCACAGATTGCCTCCTAATATTTTATGGATCTTGGCAGAAGAAGCCAGACATCTCGGTCAGAAAGACAGGATTTTATTAGTCTGGTACAGAGAACAGCCTGAGTATTATGATATGTCTTTCCTTCCTTGTGCCCCGGTCCCCTGGGGTGGGAGGGAGTTTTCCCAAGGCCTGAATGATTCCAGAACAGGCCTTGAGTCCTGTGACAGGAGAGGAGCTCTGAGCCTGTGTGGAACCTGTCATTTTCCAGCCAGAAGGAAGCGTGTCTGCCTTTGTCTCATGGGTAACACTGTCTCATCCAGTTCAATCTTGGGGAGAGTGAAGGCCTTGCTTTTTCAGCACCTCAGCTCAGTGTATAGGAGAATAAAATCCTCCAGAAGTCTGTCTCAACAGGCCGCTTACCAGGGTTGAGAACTTTTATTTCAGTTGGCTTTCATCTCCCAGACATGTCACCACTGAGACATTACTGCAGCATCCTTGTGAAACCACTGTTAGTGGTCTAGGGTTTCATGGCTGTCTTAACTGCAGGTGTGCGGGGACTGTGGAACCTCCTAAAAATGAAGAAAATATGACTTAGAATACTTTAGACATGACCAATAATCATCAGTTCTCACTTGGTGCGCATGTATATGTATATGAATGTATGTATCTCACACATCCATCCTTTGAACAGATTTCAAAAATCAGTTTCTTCTTAAATACTTCTTAGTGAAAGCTCCTTCTCACAGCCATTCTCAGATTTCCTCTCCAGAAACACCTCTTCCAAGAAGAGAATCATTTTGGCGGCTGTATCTTTGAATTCCAGTTCTTACAGAGCCACAACCAGGTGGCACAAAAAGCTCCCCAGGGCGCTAAGGCCAGAACTCTGTTTAAGGAAGAAATTTCTGGAAAGAAAGGATGGAGCACGCACTCTCCCACCCGCCTCAGCACAGTGACTGCTGCTCACCCCTCAGCTGCAAGGTCCACATCGCTGCTCACCCCTCGGCCGCAAGGTCCACATCGCTGCTCACCCCTCGGCCGCGAGGTCCACACCAGCGATAATGTCTCTCGGCTTCATTGCTCTTCTTCCTTCCCACACCTAAAACCTTGGCATCATTTTTTTTAGACCAAAATTTTAGTTAAACTAATTAATTTTAAAAATGTTTGGGTGTTTTGCCTCCATGTGCCTGTATCATGTGCCTGTTCTTAGAGTCTAGAAAGGGGGTCTGATCCCCTGGAACTGGGGTTGCCGATGGTTGTAAGCCACCATGTGGGTCCTGGTTACTGAATCTGGGCCTCCTTTAAGAGCAGCCTGTGCTCTTAAGCACTAAGCCATCTTGCCAGCCGATTAATTTTGATTATAAATTATGTGTATGTGTGTATCCTGCGTGTGGGTGTGTGCATACGAGGGTGGTGTCTGCAGAGGCCAGAGCATTGTGGTTAGTGTTAGAGGCCGTTGTGAGCTGCCTCATGTGGGTGCTGACCACCCAACTCAGGTCCTCTGCAAGAGTATGGGTTCTTAATAACTGAACCGTCTCTCTAGCCAAACTTTGGCAAAGATGTAGCCCCTGCCTGGAAGGTTGATACTTCTTGGTTTGGAAGGTGTCTGGGACATCTTGGGACCCCTTCACCACACCCCACAATCATAAATCAGGTACTTGTCCCAGATGTTGGTACTTGTATTTTGAACCTCACAGTGGATGTCACAGTTAGACAAGCCTATTTATTTTGGTCTTTAATCTCTTCGGACAGGGCTTGCTTTGTACTTTCCAGTGTATAACATGCTTTATAGTTCTTCCGTTTATGGTAGTAGTTTATTCTTTTTTTTATGCCATATAAATAAAATTTCCCCCCAATTTTGTTTTCAGTATCTTTATTGCTATTATAAAATACAACAAGTTTTTTTCATATTGATCTTGCTGAACTGGTTTATGAGATTCTTAGTCGAGGACTTAGAATTTTCTAAATACAAGATGATGTTGTTTCCAAGCAAGCTGGACATCTTTTATTTATTTTTCTTGTCTAACTTTCCTTCTAGTGCAGTACTGAGAAGAGATGAGAGACGATAAGCCATGTCGGATGACTTCAATTTGGCCATTACTTAATGCTGCCGTTCTGGGTTTTCATAGATGTCTCTTACCAGTTAGTCAATCATGTTCTTTTCTCGGTTTGTTGAGGATTTTTTGTGATGTTAGATTTGGTGAGATGCATTTCCGGCTCTTACTAGGATAGTTAAGCTTGGTTAGGCTTGCCCGTGCTTCACTGGGGACTCTTCTGCTTATAGTCAGGAGAGATATTCCTCATTGGTTTTCTTTTCTGGACATATTTTAGTCTGGTTTTGATAGCAGGCGATGCTGGTCTCACAGAACTAGTTTGGAAGGACCCCTTTTTCTTCCACATTCCTTTCTCGGGTCTGTTTCAGTAGTTTGTATATTTCATCCAGGTTAACCCATTTTTTAGTTTGCCGCTATTCGTCAGACAGGTTAAACATTCCTTATTGAAAATGCTGAGAAGTGTCTCCGATTTTAGAGCTGTTTTTTTGTTCTTGCTCTGTGATGTTTGTGTGAAGTCTATGACCGAGCACACCTAGGCCGAAATCTAGACTTTCAGATTAGAAAGACTCATTTTATTATCTTATAGTCCATTTTATTTGATAATAACACCATTTCTTTCCCTCCTTCCTGCTGACACAAACATACAGCTGTATACTGCAGACAGCGGCTTCCTGCTTTATATCCTGAAGAACATAATCACACATAGTGTTTTTCAAGTTTTTAGCTGTTAAAACCATAGAAGTTTTCTGTTTGACATAATTTGGATGTACACTTAAGTAGTAATTAATCACACATTAATTCAAAGTAATTCGTTCTACTGAACAGGAAATCAATACGAAGTGCATGACACTGTTTGAAATACCACCTAGCAAATGGCACAGCAAAGTAGAAGCCCTGTGCAGACTTCCCGAGCAGCCGTAGCTTGGGTAGCTCTTTCCCTCTTTATTGAGCCGCATCTGACGATCTCATACCACAGGACATTTAGGCTTGCTGTCACAGAAGAAAGCTGGTCCGGCATTCCCAGCTTAACCACACTGACAGAAGTACCCGGATGTAGATAGTGGCCTGTAAATGTACACGGTGTGAGCAGGTCACGTGCATACAATTTTTCAGTCTTCTTAACATTATCGTCCCCTACCCTGTTTTTAAGAGGGTCTTCCTCAGTCCAGAACTTGCTATGTAGTCCAAGCTGCCTTTGAACTTACGCAATCCTCCTGTGTCAGCTTCCCATCTCATGGGATCACAGGCGTGAGCAATGATGCCCAGCTCAGGTTTCCTGTCTGCTTGTTTCTTTCATCTTCAGATAGATCACAGTTTGCCCTGAAAGTCACTCTCTAGTATAAGAAAAAATGATCTGGCACAAGTCCCAGGTCCTTAGTTACATATATAGACTTAAAAAAAAAAAAGCTCTTAAAACTCGCCTGACTTTTTTTCTCATTATTCAACTGGTCTTTTATCTTTATTGATTTTTTTAAACTTTTTGTTCCTTTTGCCTTTCTGAAATTATACAACAAGGAAATTAAAAAAAAAATGTATCAAACTGAAGTTTCGCATATTAAGCTACTGACTTCTCTCAGGGAAAAGTAACATAGAGAACCAGTAGACGTGTTTTCTATGGAGAGGAGAGGGGTGACGCTCGGAAACTTGAGAAGAGATCCCACTTTGTGCATTATATGCAGGTCAGGATTAATGGACCCAGGTAGGTTATTCAGCAGGTGACTGAGAAGGGTGGGAAAGTGCAGATTGAAATGCATCTCGGAACAGTCAATTAAGCCTGTGGATGATTGAGGAGATAAATGGTAGGCTCCCGCTCCATCTGGACAGCTGATTCCGTTATGTAAAACACACCTACAGGATTTGAAACTCGACCAAGCCTGTTTTATATTAAGGCAAGTATAAACCAACTTAATTTTAGACCTGCCTCAGCCCCAGATTATGTTTGTATGAGGACAAAGAGCCATACAGCATGAATGCACAAGGAACCGGCAGCGGGCGAAGACTCTGCCAGCAGAGTTTGGCAGCGCACCCCAAGAGGAAGGAGAAATCTCTGTCAGATCCACTTTGGCTCTCTGGCACAGAGAGCTCAGAGTGAGGCCCCGAGGAAAGCCAGCTCCAGTCTACTTGTTGATACCTTAACAAGCTGTTGATTTTTGAAAGGGACAAAGGAGCAAAGTGTGGTTAGCATTCCGTCCCCTTGAGTCAATCCTAATGAAGTGGGAGATTCTTGAAGAAATGAATTTCCATTTAAATTCATGTGTGACCCTCTTCCAGAAACCTCCAAGTGTTTGGGAATTTTTTGTTGAGAATTTCAAATGATCCAGTAATAATAAGCTCTTTTTCTGACATGTTCTGTTTCTTTGAGGCTACGTTTTACATTGAATGCCTGGTTTTAGCTGTAAATTTTTTTTTTTTTTAATTTGGAATGACTGATCATTTTCTTTTCTGTTTACCGATTTAATGCAGAAAAGACAAACCACGATTCTCATACTCACGAAGCAATCAGGCTTTTAATCCAGGTACTATACTCAAGATTCCTGTGGGGGTTGGTGGCAGATTTCCTGGCAACCGAGCAGGGGTTGGTTCCAGGGCTTTTCTGACTTAAAGACACAGTGGTACTGCTCAACAGAAGATGGAAAGCTGCCCCTGAGCACAGTTCCTGAGAGGAACAAAGGTGACCGGAGCTACGAGATGCCCTGGCTGGGTTTCAGGGCCAGGCAGAGCAGAAGAAAAGGAGACTGTGGTGTGCCCTGGCTGCCTGGGCCCTCAGGGGAGGGAAACAGCTTTAGAAAAGAGTGACTTTGCCTCAGATCAGAAGTGATCCTAATGCTCCTTCTGTGTCAACTTTTGATTGGCCGCAGACAGACTTTCTTTTCTCTCATCCACACAAAGGCCTAGTATATAACTATGTTGTTCTGTGAGCCATTACCCAGAGTCCAGCTTTCTCCAGGGAACTGAAGCAAGTCAGTTAATTCTCACAGGGTTGGGGATCAAACCAGGGACGTGTGCTTGCTCGGCAGGCACTGTCCTGCTCCCTCCCGTCAGGCGAAGAAGGGAAGACCATTCACAACATCGGCCTCAGTCCCAGTCTTCTGGCCCAATGCTTCCTGCTGATACTACTCCACCTCTCCAGGATACGTCTCTTTATGGTTGGAATGCAACTACATAAAAGTGACCGGGGTATTTGCCTCATTGCTACACACATTTTTTTTTTTTTTTTTTTTTTTTTTTTTGTAGCTCCAAGAGAAAAATCAGAATTAAGCTCATTTGGGAGGAGGGGATATGTGGTTAGATATGTGTTCGTATGTTTGTACAGATGCACCTGTACATGTGTGTGTGCACATGGGGGCCAGAAGTTCATGACAGATGTATTCTTTGGCCTCTCTCCATCTTTTGTTTTCTCAGACAAGCCACTCCCTGGACATGGAGATCACCAATTCTGCTGGTTAGCAAGCCCCAAGGGCTTTCATATCTCCAGCACCCCAATGTTGGGATGACGTTGGGTGTACGCTGTCATGCTCACAGTTTTCCATGGATACTAAGCCATTTCTTCAGTCCCCAAAGCCTCTTGACTAGGCTGTTCTGAGGCTGAGCTTCCAACTCTCTGTCATGGAGATTGACCACAGGTCTCCTACTTTATAAAACGTAACCATAAGGTCTTTAGAAAAAAAAGCCCTGTATAACATGTATTCATAAAAGTTTGTTTAAAACACTTATGAAGATCTGGAGAAATGTCTCAGCATTTAAGATCACTTGCTGCCCTTCCAAAGAACCCTAGCTTGGTTCTTAGCATACATATTGGGTAGCTCACAACTGCCTGTAATTTCAGGTCCAGAGGGTTCATTGCCTTCTTCTGGTCTCTGCAGGCATTTCCACAAATGCAGCATTCTACAAACACACATCAATCAAAGCAAGCCTTACAAAACTCCAACTAACTAATCCAAACCTAGCAAATCCTGGTCCTTATTCTCTAATGATGGGTCTCTCTTCTGCATGGTCTGGTTACATTTCTGAATAAAGAGTCTTAGTTTAAGGTAATGGTCTCTCTTAAGTGAACTATGATGAAGCCACATCGTGGCTTATCGAGCTTGCCAAGGAAAATGTCATGTTCTCTCTCTCTCTCTCTCTCTCTCTCTCTCTCTCTCTCTCTCTCTTTCTCTTGAATTTAAATGTCTTTTCTTTGGGCTAAAGTTTTTATAATAATATTGTACACTTGAAATTTTCTGCTTAAAAACAGCCAAGGGTGAGGGCTGGAGAGACAGCTCAGTGGTTGATAGCACTGGCTGCTATTCCAAAGGACCTGGGTTCGATCCCCAGTGCCTGTGTGGCAGCTCACAGCCATCTGTAACTCTGGTTCCAGGATCTCTGACGCCCTTCTGGTCTTTGCAGGCACTATACACATGTGGTACACAAATATACATGCAGGCAAAACACCCATACTCATAAAATAAAAATAAATCTTAAAAAGTAAAAAAATAGTAAGGGGAATCTTAGATGTTTTGAACTGTAATTTTTACGTATTATTTATATAATCATGATATTTTATTTAAAAATTCTGGGAAAAAAAGAAAATATTTCTGACTTAACTGTTTCATTAATTCAATTATATATGATTTTATGTTCTACTCATACCTAAAAATAGTTTGAAGCAACTTACATTGAAGCAAGTTATAATGTACACACCATAATCATTACAACAGAAAGAGTTGCAGAATTCTAGGTATTGACATTGAAGCCATTTATAATTCACAAATCATAATCATTACACTGTATCAAGAGCTGCAGGATTGTAGTTAGTCTGTGGAAGGCATGGACTTTCCTGTTCACTGCCAGTTGCCAATTGAAGTATAAACTATAGTGGTATCTACTACACTGAACGTTGATATTGCTGTACTTTTCCAGTGCTGTGATAAAATGCCACAGCCAAGACAACTTATAGAGAAGGAATTTATTTGGGTTCATGGTTCCAGAGGGTTGGAATCCATGGTGGTGCAGCAAAGGCATGGTGGCCAGAACTGCTTCTAAGAGCTCCCATCTGGAAACCCAAGTAGGAAACAGAGGTTTAACTCAGAATGACACGGGTGTTTAAGCTCTCAAGGCCATCTTCTGGTGACACACTTCCTTTTCCACAAGTAGTTATTTTAACAAAGCTTTTCTCCGTCATCCATCCTTAGTGAGCATAGCCAGCTCTCTCGAGAAGAAGGAAAGGGAAAGGCTGTTATTAGACTTGCTGGCCACAGACGCCAGTGACTCTTGATCACCTCCCCTGGCTTTCTGAAGACATTGTGGTGCGATGAAGATGGGGAATGGTAGAGGGAGGTGAAAGGGACCCTCTATCATTGCCTCAGCAAGAGTTGGAGCCAGTTACTAGACACTCGTTGGCATCTTTAGAAACCACAGGAAGTTAGCAATTCTCCGAACTTTGTAAGATGCATAAATGAACAAACCAAGAGCAACAGAATCCTGAACTGCTTGATAGTCCATGTGATAAATGTATCTAACTAGTTAATCAACTTCCCCACCACTGGATGTCTACTTAGATTCCTTTCATTTTTGCGTCACAGTGAACCCTTCTCCCTGAAGTTAGCCATTACTATTTCGTAAGCGTTGTCCTATGAATGGAATGGCTTAAGTCTAAAAAGTTTCCATAGGTGCATGTGTTTGCTCCCCGCTGTTGGAGGCTGTAGACATTTTAGGAAGTAGATCCTAGCTGCAGAAGTGGGTCACTGTGGGCAGGGGGCAGGGTATACACTAACCAGGTTCAACCTTGAGCTCTTGGTTTCCTGATCCATAGAGAACATAGTCAGCTGCCGCTGGGCTCCCAACGCCACAGACATTTAGGGACTGGTTCTGTTCCAACAACTCTGACGTCAGGAACAGATCAACAAACCAGGCTGCCTCTCAGCGTTGCCATCAGCGCAGTCACTGAGCTACTCAGATGTCACATCGCTGTGACACACACCTAAGAGGAACATTGAAAGGACGAATGACCTATTCTGTCCCTGGAGGCTTCTGCATACACTTCTTGAGTCTGTTGCCTCTAGGCATGTGGTAAAGCAGAAGACCATGGTGGTGGGAACCCGGACAGGTGACTGACTGCCTTACCTTAGGATCTACTTTTTCCAACCAAGCCCACATCCTAACATGTCGCTTCCTTTCTGTCATGATGCATCGTGCAAGGGCCGTTTCCTGTTCCACCCCTACTACCATCTTCCAGCCCCAGCTCCCAGGGGCTGGGATTATAAGCAGGCAACACCACACCTGCATGATTTCTTCTTGCATTTGTTACTTGATAAGGAGGAACCACGGGTTCTTTACCAATTGAACCACCTTTTTATGTAGCTTCTTAAGGGTCCTCCGGCAGTTGTTCTGTGGATGTTTTTATATGCAATCAATTTGTATACGCTGCGATACACATGTTATCACAGCACCCCCACTTTGGCCATGCTGTATTTATATTTTCTATCATACAGAATGTTTATGTCTCTGCATATTCCGATTTGATAAGTGAGGTCATTCTGAGTATCTGCCTTCTCTTCTGCAACAATGTGATAACGCCAAGATCCCCCATGGCGAGACGGGAGTCGAGTGTAACCCACCATGGCCGAGTGGTTGAATGAAGGGTAGCTTCTGCTGATCCTCGGGCAGCACGCTGAAAAGTTTAGAAATCTCCCAAGGTTTTTGCGGCAAGTGCAAGATATACTCAAAGCTGCTTAAATTGGATTTGGAAATGCATCATAGGTGCCTGGGCCTTTCAGGCTAATGTAAATGGGTGGTTCTTTATTCTTCTAATGCTCACCTTTTAAAAAGCGAGTGCAGACCGGCAGGATTGCTCAGTGGGTAAAGAATTTGCTGCACAACCCTGGAGGACCTACTTTTGATCCTCCAAATTTATGTGAAGGTCAAAGGGAAGAAGAGACCCACAGAGTTGTTCCCTGGCCTCCGCCTGTGCCCCGTGGCCCACGTGTGTGCGCATGTACACCCTACATCCATACATGATAGCATACATACAAATACTGGGGTCGGAGTAGAATGCAGGAAGATAAAAGAGATGAAAGGTTAGTTGTTAAGGGATTTGAGAGTATCTATTTTTGGTAAGAATTCCCTTCCTGCTTGCCTGTATTTCAGATCCATCTGGTTAAGTCTAAACACAGCAAACTGTGCCCTAGCCGCCCACTCTATATGCTTTAAGGCGATATGAAGATGCGGCTCCTGGCCTGGCCTGGCCCAAGTGCGTGTCAGCTTAGATGGGCGGTGGTCACACGCCGCACTGGCCACGCCGCACTGGCCACGCTGCACTGGCCACGTTTATAAGATCCTTTTGGTTTTGGACCACTTAACACTAGTACCTTTCTTTCTATTTTGGAACTTCAGAGTATCTGTTTACAGTACAGTAATAAAATTCTTGTAAGACAATGTTAACATAAAAATAATTTTGTGCTGGGTGTGGTGGTACAGTTCTACAATGTAGTGCTCAGGAGACAGAGGCAGGAGGATTGCAAGTTATAGGCCAGCCTAGACTACATGGCAGGCAGGACCCTCAAAAAAAAAAAAAAAAAAACTAAAATAAAATAGAACATGAAATACTAACCATGCTGTAAAGGAGATGTTGTCTCTGTATGTGGTGTGTGTGTGTGTGTGTGTGTGTGTGTGTGTGTGCGCGCGCCTGCGTAATGGTAGGCAGATTCTGTCCTGATGAACTCTGTCCCCATTCTCCTTGCTCCATTCTCTGTGCCTTGGCAAGTATGTCATTAGGACCAATGAGATGGCTCACTGGGTAAAAGCATTTGCTGGGAAAACCTGATGTCCTGAGTTCAGTTCCCAGAGCCCATTCGAAACTGACATGGCAAAGCTGTCCTTTGGTCCCCACATGCACACTGTGGCATACGCATGCCCCCCACAACATACACTGGTAATAAGTAAAGTAATTTTTACATACATCATTAACCAGAGACTCTAGAGTGAGGCAGGGAGAACACAAGTTCAAGGTCAGCCTGGGCTGTGTAGTGTGACCTTTTTTTCCCCAGGGTTGGGAAGAAAGCCCAACTGGTAAAGTGTTTGCCATGCAAGCATAAGGCCCTGAGTGTGGATTGCCAGCACCCACATAAAAGCCAGGTGCAGAAGAGTCAAGCTTCTGCAGTCTCAGTGCTGGGGGGTGGGGTAGGGATGGGCAGACTCAGAGACAGACAGCCCTGGAGTTCATGGTCAGTCATTCTAGTTAATTAAGGAGCAACTGAGAAAGACACCCGATGTCAGCCTCTGGGTTCCACACACATGCACTGCATACCTGCATATACATGGATGTGCTTGTGTGTGCTTGCATGCTCGCTCTCTTGTACACACACACACACACATGCATACACACACACACACACATACACAAGCATGCACATACACATCACTTCTTAAGAACATTGCATGTATATATAACTCCCCTGCATGGTAGGAATTGTTCTACCGAATCCCATGTGTTGGTGTGACATCAACACTGACTTTCCAGTTTCTTGATGTAGTTACATTTGCTGTCGGGGCTGATAAAGCCCTGACAAGCCTTATGACCTGAGGTGAAGCTGGGGGCTCACAGGGTAGAAAGAGAGCACTAACTCATAAGGTTTTCTCTGGCCTTCACATGGAATGCAAGCATAATTTTAAAAAAATATTTTTTTTTTTAAAAAGTGTCTTTTAAGTGATTGTCTCTTTAAATCATTCTTTCCGTATTATCTTTAGTTACTTTAATGTGGCCTAATCTGAAGGTCTTATAAGACTGTAGGAAAGTCAGGTAGCGTTTCCTATGGCGTCAACCATGGCAAATGAGATTTTTGCAACCTGCAGCGGTGAACTGCCCCTTTGTGCCGACTGCACTGATGTGCTGTAAGTTGCTGCGTTTGCTCCAGCTGAGGAGTTCCATGGTTGTGGGTTAAATGTCAGCAACCTGCTAAGAAAGATGCTGTTAGTCTAAGCTTTATCTTAATGATTAGTTTTCAATAAGATTGAACGGATGTCAGTCACCACCACAATTAGCTAAGATTGAGTTGTGTTGAAATTAAGCATATTGTCAGGTCATCTTGTGCAAGTTTGGATGTGGGATCGGAGGAAACTTAGATTTGCACTTGATGGGTTTTTTTTTTTTTTTTTTTTTTTTTTTTTTTGGAACGGCCTTCTACCAGTTATTTCTCCTTTTGACTGTTAATTTATCAACCGTTCTCTGAAGAAAAAAAAAAAGTGAGAAGAAAAGAGGCCATAGCACTATCACATCTTTATATATGAGCTCCTTAAACCATATGGTGATTCCTAATTAGAATACAAAAGACTGGGTGACAAGCCTCACTCCATGGCCGGTGCAATGAAGGCCCCACAGAAGGAGGGGGCTGAGGGCGGGATTCCAACACGGACACTTTTGAGAGAAACTGTGATCTGTTCTTGTCCTTATCCTGACAGAAGGCTGTCCTGTATGTGCTCAGATGATAAAGATTCTGAGGTGCCAATTAAGTTGGTATTTGGAAGCTAGTGATCTCATTCTGAGCCCCCCGATCCTCTCAGCCGGTGGCTCGACTTGGTTTTTCTCGTTCTAAAACCACGCTCAATATTTAATTTCACGTGTACCCTCTCAGTGGAGATTTCAAAGGGTACTTGCTGAATGCTTGACTGCCTTGCCTGTTGGCTCTTGTTTTGCATGCGAGAGAGAGCCAGGAGCTTTCTTCTCATTGTGTACACATAGTATTAATGGATTTACTCTGCCTGTATCGTCTCATTACTGGAAGCATCTAGAAGCTCAGAAGTCTTTCAATGTATGCAAATAAGGCAGGATCGTCTACCTGAGAGTTAATATTCTCTGCTTTTAAGTGTATTCTAAATCTAATGTTTGTATTTAGAGCATAACATCCTGTTCTCCCTTTTTTTTTTTTTTTTTACGGGCAAAAAGCTAAGCAGGCTCAGGCAGCTGTTTGATGTTGGCTTCAAGTGTTATTAATTTCATATTCTATTATTCTTTTCACTGTAGCACAAGTGAGGCTGATGTGGAGGCTGTCGTGGATAAGTTGTTTGATGAGCTGGCTCAGAAACAAAATGATTGTACGTAAGTTAATTTCTCTTGAAAGAGAATACATTTAGAACACAATGCCCAATCTCCACTGACCAATTAATAAGTTCCATGGCTGTGTATGGGTTGATGCCACACTCGAGTGGCCGTCATTGTATCAGCATTTTCTCTAATTTATGTGTTGAATCATGTGCTATTATTCATCAAGCTATGCATTTCCTATCTGTAAGAGATGAATTTTATAGTAATTATCCAGACAAGATTGAGTCTTTGTTCATGTTCCCATAGTAACTAGCCCAAGGATTCTGAAAGTGCAAGGCAGAGAGCTGCGGCTGAATAAAGCCTGTGGAACCGTTGCCGACTGCACATTTGAGGAGCTGTGTGAGAGAGTAAGTATCCAGGCCTGGCCAGACTCACTGGCCTTTTCACATGTTAAAATACTTCATGTTTCTCCCTCAGCCAGCTTCAGATTTTAAAACGCCATTCACAGAGTCAGAAGGGAGGTAGAAATCTCCATAAGGGACATTTTCATCGATTTGCTGAGCCATTTTTTATAGGTACTGGCACAAAATCTGCTCTTTGAAGGCCTTTCAGGAAAATCGGAAATGCAGAGATAACTGTCAACTGTTGCTGGGAGCAGAAGCAAAATCAGTGTCATGTATGTCTCGATTGTGAAAGTCACTTGTAAGGGGAGTAAGGGCTGGCGAGATGGCACAGTGGGTAAAGACACTTGTAGCCAAGCCTGGCCACCTGGGTTCTATCCCCAGTCCCCTATGGTGGAAGAGAGAACAACTCCCACAAGTTGCCTTCCAGCCTGTGCATGGATGCATGGAATATATGGATAAATGGAATAATTTTTTTACAAGGAGAAAAAAAATGAGTTGAGATTAGTCGGGGTGTGGACCAAGATAAGCAATCAGTAGTGCCGTGACCTAAGGAGACGTGGCGGAAAGAACTGCGTTCTTCAGATTCGTTCCTCAGCTGCCAGGCTACCTGAGCTGCTTGGGCCAGATGGAAGAACGTCAATTTGTAAAACTATGACACTGGAGTTATAATAGAAATAGTTTATCTCACAGATGAAACATATGCACACACACACACACATGTATCAGAACGTCTTTGACCACAAATTCTCTGTAGCTGTGAAGTCTGTCTTTTCATAGTGTGGGGGTTCTCAGTGCTCAGTAGACTCCTCAGTGTCACTATCCAGTGCACATCCTAAGACCTTCAAGTAACTTTCCACGGAGTTGCTCAGTGGAGCGTCATCCCTGGTCCCGATTCCTTACTCTTACCCAACCCCAGCAGAGCTGTTTTGTGGCCCAGCGAAGATTGCTCTCATTTATACCTGCTGAATGTTAACTGAGTGAGTGTTGAGAAAGTCTCACTTTTGAGAAAGCCGCTGAGCTACTCCTAGCAGGCAAGAATTTGTCATCTTTAAACCACAGCCTGCAGCCATTTAGCTCTTTAGAAGGAATACAATTAGGATTAATTAAGACTCTCTGATGGAGAGGCAACCTCTGATCCCCACGGTGGCTGACACGACTCTTCCTTCTCTCCCAGCTCATCAGTCTTAACTCCCAATTGCCTGTACCTGCAGGAAGAAAGTCCACGTGGACTTGCACTTAAGTTTTACTGTCTTTGCTAAAACAGACTCTCTTGTCAAGGATGAAGGCTCTCCTCTCACTGCAGGAGGACCCCCAGTGAGGCAAGGGGACAGGCAGGCTGTGGGGTCCTGGGAGAGGCCAGGGCCCTCTCATGGGACAGAACCTCGGTGTCTGTATCTCTCTATTCTAGGCTCGTTAATTCTGGACACTTGGTTTCAGAAAGAGGCTGTTTAGAATCTAAAATCTGTTATCATCTTTTTTTCTGTGCAGTGGGGTTGGAGGGAAGAAGGTTAATCAGGATTTAGTATTGAAAAATGAAAATAATATCAATACAGCTCACCTTTACTTGACAAAAGTTTGCATGACAACTATGAACCAAATTCTCAAAATCAACAATAACACAAGATTTCCGTTTATTTTGGCATAACAATACACTATTATATCCTCCACTTTGTGACTGGTTGGTTGTTCAGTTGCTTAGGAAACCCTTTCTATAAAATGTTCCAGAATTTCCTGATTTCTTGCTGTCCTTTAATGCATGAACATTCCTGTTGTTTTTGTTTGGGGTTTTGTGGTGTCATTACCTCTACCACGTTTTTCCTTCCCCTAGGTAGATAGACCAGTCAGCATTTATTTATTCCACTGTAGCTGGGATGTTTTCTGCATCAGACAAGCCCTGAATGACTGACAGGGCGTTGTCTTGAGGGATGCGGTTCCTTCCCTGTCTGAGGAAGGGCTAAGTTTTTAAGTGGTCAGTTCCTTACTACCATTTTCTTTATTATGGTGATTTTGCATTTCTTTGCAGCTTTATAATTGTGGCAATTCAGAGACTGAATAGTTAGTTCCATGAAGAGGATTCTTGAGATCAATCAACTTCAGATTCTGCCTAAAACTCTTAATTAGTTATGATGATCTTAGGAGCCAGACTACATAGCTGCCAAAAGATAGTCAGGAAAGATAAAAACAACACATCCAACCCAGGTTAGATTAAGAGTAAACATCTGGGGGCTGGGGTCCAGCTTTGGATCACACAGTATAGTCTCTGGAAGGCCTGAGACCCACTCAGCTGCCGCTATGGACATCATCATGAGAAAGCCACCCCCAGGAGCAAACGGTTGACACTCTGCAATGATGAGTTTTAAGCCATGGAGGGAAATAATATTTTTGTGGACTTTTAAGTGGGTAGCAACTTGTCTATCTTGTCTATCTGTGTGTTAGTTAATAAGGTACAAGAAGGCTTTAACTTGATGTCCTGACATGCTCCATAAGGAAACCAAAAAGGCCCAGGGCTTCCCACCCTCTACCTCCCTCTGCCCTCCCTGTTCCAAGCATAGTCTCGCATCTGTAACCCTGCAGGTCAACATCTACTTTCTTGGTATCTCCAGTATTCCCTATTCTCTCTCTTCACAAGTCTGATTTCAGCATTGCCATGCTTAGAAGACCAGTCCAAAATAGGATCCCTTGGCACCCATATAAAAATAACAGCTAACAGAGCCATGCATAAGGATGGCATCATTCCAAGTGTTCTTTATATAGTAGCTTATGTAATGCCACAATAAGTAGGTGCTATTATTGTCCCATTTTATAGATGGGGAAATGGAGGCATTTAGATGTTAAATAACTTTCATTTGGTCGTACAGCTAGTAAATAGCAAAAGGACGACTTGAACGCCTTACCTGTTTGAGGGTTAGATGCTACATTCTTTACCTCTACATTATGACCTGGGAATTTCTGGGCAAGTTCTGGCATAGTTCACTAATAGAATTCAAATCCTTCCATGAAATCCACTCAGATTATTTGCACATCTCCACATCTGAGGTCTCACCCAAGTGAGAAGAGCAGAGCATCCTAGTGTTTGCACACAGAAGTGCAGTGGCTGGTTTTGAGCTTTGAGACATGGATAAAGCAAAGCAGACACTGCCAGTCCTGAGAGGTCTTTAATATAAATATTGCTTCTTTATCAGAGTGTCCCCAAAGAGAAGTGAAGCCAGAGATGTGGTGCACTCTCTGGATCCAGAGACATGGCATGTCTAGTAGTTATTTATATCTGTGATTTGTGCTGAGTAATCACAGGTATGCAGGGGTCCCTGTGAGCCCCCAGGAGTCTGAGACCCACATTCCCTCTGTGTGCAAATGCTAGGATGCTCTTCTCTTCTCACTGGGGTGAGATTTCCAGCAGTGGTGCTATAGAAATGACAGGTAAAGCTTCTGGGCTAATATCCACTTATCAGTGAGTGCATACCATGTGTGTCCTTTTGTGACTGGGTTACCTCACTCAGGTTGATGTTTTCTAGGTCCATCCATTTGCCTAAGAATTTCTCGAATTCATTGTTTTTAATAGCTGAGTAATACTCCATTGTGTAAATGTACCACATTTTTTGTATCCATTCCTCTGTTGAAGGACATCTGGGTTCTTTCCAGCTTCTGGCTATTATAAATAAGGCTGTTATGAACATAGTGGAGCATATGTCCTTGTTATATGTTGGAGCATCTTCTGGATATATGCCCAGGAGTGGTATAGCTGCCCAGAAGCTTGAAATACCCAAGATTCAACTCACAGACCACATGACGCTCATGAAGAAGGAAGACCAAGTGTGGGTGCTTTGGTCCTTCTTAGAAGGGGTAACAAAACACTCAAAGGAGCAAATATGGAGACAACGTGTGGGACAGAAACTGAAGGAGGGGCCATCTGGAGACCATTCCACCTGGGTATCCATCCCATGTGCAGTCACCAAAGGTAGATGCTGATGTGGATGTCAGGAAGTGCATGATGACAAGAGTCTGATATAGCAGTCTCCTTAGAGATCTGCCAGAGTCTGCCATATACAGAGGCAGATGCTCACAGCTAACCACTGATCTTATCAAGGGTTCCCAATGGAGGAGTTAGAGAGAAGACTGAAGGAGCAGAAAGGGTTTGTGGCCCCATGAGGAGAGCAACAATACCAACCAACCAGAGCTCCCAGGGTCCAAACCACCAGCCTGGGAGCACATAGGGAGGATCCATGACTCCAGCTGTATATGTAGGGGAGGATGGCCTTGTCGGGCATAGGTGGGAGAAGAGATCCTTGGTCCCATGAAGGCTGAACACTGAGGGGGGGGGGGAATTCGAGGGTGGGGAGGTGGGAGGGGAGTAGGTGGGGGCATATATTCATAGAAGCAGGAGGAAAGGGGATGGGATAGGGGGTTCCTGGGCGGGGTGGGGGGAAGAAATGGGGTAATATCTGAAATGTAAATAAAATATCCAATTAAAAAAAAAAAAGAAATGACAGGTAAAACCTGCTGAATGCAGACAGTGGTACCAGACTGTGCTGTGCCCTCCATAGCTGGGTTCTCACAGAGGAACAACACAGCAAAAGTGGGGGGGGGGGGAGCACACGCACACACATGAGAGAGAGAGAGAGAGAGAGAGAGAGAGAGAGAGAGAGAGAGCGCTCCATCTAAGCTGAGTTCACATAGGGTGGTCAAATGACTGGTTTTGTTAAGTCAACTTTGAGAACATGTGTTCTTACTAGATTTGGGAGGGTGGCAGGCCGGCATGAGACACTTCTGTATACCAAATACCGTGGCTGCCTTAAGGAAAGCTGGAAAGCTCCTGGGTTTTGATTTTTCCCCTCCCTTAAGATTAACAGTTCTTACGTAGAAGACTGAGAGACAGAGTGTGGTTATTCCACTCGGCAGACATTCCCCCACTGTGTTTGACAGACATTTCTTGGAAATGAGTGGAGACTGTCATTTCCAGTTAAAACAATGAGCAATGTTTGTCACCAGTGTTGAAGTCTGAGTGAAGGAGTCAAAGTTAAAATTTTGGCACTTGTCTCTGCCATCATGATCCCAGTTTTTGAACGCTCCCCCGTCTGGTGAGATTGATGGTGGTGTCAACAAATGCAGAATTTCAGGAGTCTGGGGAGAGGAGGCAGGGCAGAACACGGTCTCTCTCTATGTGACTTAGCCGGCCTTGAACTCTTCGTCCCCCTGTTCAGCTTTCCGTTAGCTGCCATGTCTGGCTAAATGCTTTTGTAATGGTATAATTGAACATTTCAACGTTTGGAAGGTCTGGCTTATTGAAACGGCATTTCCCAATAAACAATGCATACTGTTGTAAAATCACACATGACAAAAGAAAACTGCAGAAAGACTAATAGAAAATAATAATCCACAAAATATAAGCTGGGTGTGGTGGTATGTACCTATAAGCCCAGCATTTGGGAGGCTGAAGTGGGAGGATTGGGAGTTTGAGGCCAGCTTGGGCTACATAGTGGAGTCTTCCTCAAGCTGGAGACAGGGTGACTAGGATGGACCAACACTTAGCCACCAGCCTGTGGCCTGATTTCACACATCCCTGTAGTGGAGAGAGAACCGACTCCAGCAAGTTGTCATCTGACCTCCACGCATATATGTGGTACATATAAATAAATAAATGTGATTTTAAATATACACACACGTACAAATACACATGCACACACATGCATACATATACACACACAGCAGAAGTTGTGTCAGAGTTTACCGTGCAATTAGCATTTTAAAATTTACCTCTCGTCATCTTCTTTAAAAACTTTAAATAGGCAGGTCCTGGGTCTCACTCAGGCAGCAGAGTAGAGCCTGGTAATGGGGCTATTGGTGAGCCAGCCCTGAGGGCATGAGAGCACAAGAGTCAGGCTGATCATCTCAGGTACCTCTCAGGTCCAGATCCAGGGCTTTGGCCCACCCCAGCATCTACTCCATCTACTGGAGACCGAGAAGGGTCGGGTCCTGTAGATCCAAAGCTGCAGGATCCCCAAGACAGAACAACAGGAGATCTGAGAGGAGCCAGTATCAGTAGAATAGTAGAAGCCAGAGGCCTCGGACCAGACCAACGAGTAATTGTAATGAAGAAATGCAAAGGCATGTGGACAATAAGGTGCACTGTGGGACACATGTCAGCTTCCACAACAAGATTGTTTTCCCTCTGTTGGTGGGAAGGTTGCAAGGTAGGAGAGCAGGTGTGAGGAAAGGGGTGGGGTGTGTCCGTGTGAATGGGTTTAGCACGCATGATGTGAAATTCACAAAGAACCAATGAGAAGTTTTTAAAATTTTAAACAAACATAACTTTTAGATCAGTTTAGGTTTATAGAAAAAAAAAATAAGAGGAAGCAGTGTGTGGTGGCTCATACCTGTAATCTCAGCAGTAGGGAGCCCGAGGCAGGAGGATCACTGTGAGTCTGAGGGGAGTTTAGACTACACAGCGAGTTCAAAGTCAGCTTGGGCTGCAGGGAGGAGGTGTCTCAGAAAGCAGAAAAGGAACGAAAGGAAGGAAAGAGGAGAAAGAGAGAAAAAGACCTGAGATCAGAGAGTTTGCATCTGCTCACACAAACATAGGTTCACTTATTAGTAACGTCTTCCATTATTGTATGCTCGCACCATTTAATGAACAAATGTTGGATACATTTCTCCATGGTATTATTATTTTGCCCACAGTGTACCCTGGACTCCTGAGCTGTGATAAAGTGTTATTATACGGCTGTTATACAGTTTGTCCACACTTCCTTGTTTTAGCCTAATGTCCTTTCTCTGTCCTAGGATGCCATCCATACCTGAGGTTATCATCTTAGTTCTTAACTGTCACAGTTTCTGAGACTTTTCTCGTTTTTGATAATCTTGACTGTTCTGAGGAGTCCCAGGCAGGCGTTTGATAGAATGATGTCTTTCTCAAGATTACACTGGGCAGATGGGCCAGGTGGTGCTTCCGACCATCATTCCCTGGGGTCTGTCCTGTCACCAGGGCTCATTAAGTCTCCCTGTAAGCCGTCTTCACGCTTGCCCTCCACAGGGCCAGTCAGATTTGCCACACTGTAGAAGGCTGTCCTTTCCCCAGACTGTAGTATTCCCTCTTCCAGAGGAGTTTCTTGCTGTGTTTATCAAAGGATGATCCTGTGATTATCTGGAAAGGCTAAAAATACCTTTCCAACCGCTGACCCCATAACCACGCTCCCCTAAACACTCCAGCCAGCATACTCACTTGCAGTAGATCGAATGTGGAAACAGATGAGAATTAGCCATTTTCTATTGAGCCAAAGAGATTTTTTTCGAATGTAGAACAGTGTCACCCTTATCGTGAAATTTTTATTTTGGAAAATACAACTAGTTTTTAAATGTTATGAGTTCAATATAATAATTTTTTACCATTGTAGAGTCCATTGGTTATACAATTTAAGTTTTTCTCAGTTTGAATTTCTAATATATTAATAACAAAGGTTAAGGGAGGAAAACCCCTGGGAACCAAACCTCCTGGGGTTCCTTGGTTATTCGTAAGAGAACCACAGCACCCGGGATCCACTTGCATTACAGTTAAACTTTTGTGACCCAAAAAGGAAAGAATCATTTTCAGAGAAAGTAAGCCAAAGCCGAATTCTAAAGGCTTAATGAGTAAACTGGCTATTCCTGAATTTTCCTTTTGAGGAATGTAATTTTTACACCTGCAGAAAATTGGTTCCTCAACTAATAACTGTGTTCACAGGTAGCTGTTTGCAAGAGCACTTCATTATTTGTGGTTTTAAAATGACAGGTGGCCAGGTGTGTTTGTGGAAAGTCTGGGCAGAAAATACACCCGTCAATGCTTAAACGTGGCTATTGGTGGGTATTTGCTGTCACTGTCCTGTTCTCTCTCTGTCTCTCTCTGTGTCTCTCTATCTCTATCCCTCTGTCTTTATCTCCATCTCCATCTTCTGCTCACTTGCTTGCCCTTGGTGCTCAAGGAATAGATGCCCATCAGAATCAGAGTCATGTACTGGCCTTCATCTGTCTCAATTAGATCAGCCTAGCTATATACTGTTAAGCTACAAGCCTACCCAAATAGATTCTTCTAGAGAATTCTCGACTGGAACCCTCCTTCCATCTCATGCTTTATTTGGTTTTGTTTCTAATGACACTATTGGTTGGGAACTGCTTCTGGGTTTGTGTCCTGTCTTGGCACAGTATCAGGAAATGCTAAAGGATGAATAGCTTTTATCTTTGGATGTCCCAGTGGTAATTAGCATCAGGATGGGGGTTGGGGGGGGGCATTTATTAGCAGGCTGAGGCAGTCCAGGAATTCCATGGCCTTTCTCTTCCCAGGACTATTTCTGCGGAATTCTTTTCTTACCTATGCTGATTCCTGACAAAGCCATGTTCTGAATAAGGCAGCTGGCCCACCTTCCTAAAGCAGAGGCCACAGAGAAGCCTCAAGTGGTATCGATGATAAAGACCTTAGTGGAGAATTGGCCTGGTTGTTAAGGAGTATGAATCCAGTGCTGTGTTTTGTTCTCTTCTTTCCTGCTGTAACCCTGGTCAGCTCTGTAAAGAGGCACAGTAGTGGCATCAGAAGGCACCTTTTGCATCTCTCTTGCTTGTTTGCCACTGTACATCTTCTGGAACCATGGCCTCCTCTTGTCCTGTGGCTTCACCTTGGGGATGTACTTCAGTCTGCAGAGAGGAATGGAGGGCATGTCCATTAGGTAAAAATGTTAGGTAAAAATTAGGTAAAAATGTCACCCATGTGTGTGCTCTTAGAATGAAAAGGGGGGTGGAATAAATCCTCACAGTCGGCCTCGACCACAGTCTGTTTTAAAAAGGAGAAACGCACAGATACTTCAGTACCTAAGCTTATGCCATTATTTTGAAACTGTGGACATAAAGGAGAAAATAATTTTCTGTGAGGTTGTGGTTGTCCTCTAATCGTTGCCAATTTACATCTTTTCAGAAAATCTCTGTACGTTAGGTTAGAGCTTGTTTACGCTTGAGAGATGATCATGAAAGAGATGCTGGGTTAGAAATGTGAACACTCTCTGGACATGGAGTCATAGTGATTGTGTCCATGATGAAAGGAGTCTTGGGAAGGAGTCAGAAGGAAGAAAGGAAAACTGGCTTAAGGGACACTTGCCGTGTTCTCTCTACGAAGGAAAGACAAATGCTTGGACAGAGTGTCAAGTCGGAGACCACCTAAGCCAATTATCTGCTGAAGTAGAAACATTGAAATAAATCAGTACATATAATAGCTCACGTCCGTAACATGCCGTGCAACCCAAAATCACTAGGTGTAGGCAGATGCCACATAATGACCCATTTTTGAAAGAGACCATGTGGTTTGAATATGCTTGGCCCAGGGAGTGGCACTATTAGGAGGTGTGGCCTTGTTGGAGTGGGTGTGGCGTTTTTGAAGGAAGTGTATCACCGTGGGGTTGGGCTTGGAGATCCTCCTCCTAGCTGCCCATGAGACAACTCTTCCTGTTGGTCTTTGAAACAAGATGTAGAACTCTCAGCTCCTCCTGCACCATGTCTGCCTGGATGCTGCCATGCTCCCACCATGATGATAATGGACTGAACCTCTGAACCCGTGAGCAGCCCCAATTAAATATTGTCCTTTATAAGAGTTACATTGGTCAATAGAAACCCTAACAGGGACAGATAGTAACAGGAGAGACTTACCTGAGATGATACAAATGTCAGAATTACAAACGATATTTTTTAAAATGATACTTATTTATGAGTGGGGAGGGGGTGGCTGCATGGTGTGCTGTGTGGAGACCAGAGGGATGGAGTGAGGTCTCTGTCTTTACCACACAGGCCCCAGAAATTGAACCCAGCTGTCGGGCTTGGTGGTAGGTGTCCTTACCCATTGAGCCATCTCACCAACCCTAGACAACATTTGCAAAGTAGCTTGAGGTAAGCAGATTTTTGTGAGTTCAAGACCACCCTGGTCTACAGAGCAGGTGTGAGGCTAGTCAGAGTTGTCTCAAAAAGGTGGGGGTTATATGTATGTTCAGCGTTATAAAGGAGAATAGACTAGTAGCAATGGGTGAAAAATAAGAAATCTTAGAAGAGAAATTGGAACTATAAAAAACGAAATAAATGGAAATCTTAAACTTAGTAATTCTAGACCTGGCACTAGAGAGATGGAGTGGCAGTTAGCCACACTGCTGTCACTCGGGGCCCACGTTCAGTTCCCAGCACCCACACCTGGTAGCTCACAACCACCAGTCTCTCCCACTTCAGGAGATTTGACACCTTTTTTGGTGTACAAGGGCAAATGCACTCATGTGCACATACTACAAACCCCACTCCCACTCCTGAACATGCACATAATTAAAAATAAAAATTAACGTTAAAATATCCTCAGCGTAGGGCTTAAAGTTCTTCTAACAGTGGCTCAGATGATAAAGTTTTTTTGCCGTGTGTGAAGACAAAAGCCCAGATTCTGATTCTGTTATCTACATAAGAATTAGTGGGTCTGAAAACCTTGCACCGGAGACATGGAATCCCTGATACAAGCCAGCTAGCTGTCTAGACTAGCGGAGTCACAGAGCTCCAGGTTCATTGGGAGACTCTCCTTCAGTAAACAAAGTAGAAAGCTGTTGAAGAAGATGAAGAAGATGGCCAGAGTCAGCCTCTGACCTCTCCACATGGGCATGTACACAGGTATGTGTACTACCACAGATGTGCGAGTACACACATGCGCGCACACACACACACACACACACACACACGCACACAAGCACATGCACACCCACACACAGACATACACTTACGCAGACGCACACACACAGACGCACATACACACGCACATACACACACAGACACACATACACATGCACACACATGAACACACACGCACACACAGACACACACAGATACACACACACATGCACGCACACACACGTGCACACACAGACACACACGTGCACACACACGTGCACACACACACGCACACACAGACACACACACACAGTTATAGACCTAATCCTTTAGAAAACACATGCTTAATACAAGATTTAAAATGACAGGAAAATTACTGATAGACCAGCATCGAGGCACCTGCAGTCCCAGCTCTCAAGAAGCAGATGTAGAAGGATCCTGTGATCTGTGGTCTGTGATCTGGATAGTGAGTTCCAAGTCCACCAGGGCTGCCCAGAGCCTCACTAGATGGTCTCAAAAACAAACAAACAAACAAAACAACAACAAAAAGAAAAAAAACAGCAAAAAAGAAAAGAAAGCAAAAGTGTGTAGTCTCGGAAGCTGGGTGGGATGAGCAGCTCAGTAGCGTGCTTGCCAGAAGCACGGGAAGCACGAGAAGCACAGTTTGCTCCTAAGCACTTAGTCCAAAAACCAGGCTTGGTGGCATGCAATTGTGGTCCCAGCAGGAAAGAGGCTGAGATAGGCAGGTTCTGGGGCTTCCTGCCTCTTCAGTCTGGGACCCCAGCTGTAGAGAAGCACTGTCCTCATTCTGGTAGGCCGTCCCACCTCCGTTGATCTAGAAAAGTCCCTCACAAAGCTAAAGCTGCGCGGTCAAGGCAGCATTCCACAAGTTTGCATCTGGAACATCTCTCAAAGCAGAAAAGGTTTTCAGTGTTAGAACTGGCTAGGGCAAGGCTGTGCCTGGGTTTCCTTGAATGTTAATCTTTTGATAAAATTTGGGCTACAGATAATTCAAGGTTGTCTTCTAGACAAGAAGATGGCGTGAGTTATTCTAGTCACTGTGTTGCTCGTGGTTTGAAGGGTTTGGCCTTTGTACACTCAGCAGCGTGTCGAGGCACTCGGCCTTGCTCAGATGAGTGGGCATCCTTACCCAGTACTTTGATGACTGGGAAAGCAGAAGAATGGGAGGAAGAATAGTAACTCTTAGAGACATCCACTTCATTTCCAGTACTGACTGCACTTTTCAAACATCCAAGCTCAAGAGGAATCAGTTTGTCCCCAGTGGACCCTCTCAAAGGAAAACCAAAACCAAAACAGCAGCAGAAACCCACACCATCTGGCTGCAAACAAAACACATGGAAGGAGACCTGTGCACTTACACTGCTTTGCCATGTTCAGACATCAGAATCCTGGGATTTAAAATAAGTTCATTATCTAATGCCTTTCCCTGCCTTGCACCCCACCCCCAGTTGACATACCTGTGCAAACCCTTTGCTGGTGGGGCCAGAACCTGATCTTGCATCCTGTGCATAGAAAAATCCCAGAGGCAGACACATTTACGGTACTTCCATGTCACAGACCCAGCAAATGCTGCCCTCTGCTGAGGGATGATCAGAGGCCCTGTTATATAAGTGGCCGAGTGCTACTCTGCAGGGACTGACTTGTCGTTTGGGTAGAGACATGTTGTTGCCAATTCCTTCACCACTCCTATAGATGCCTGGCTAAATGCATTCCATTTAAAAGTGGACAGGGGGAAAATAGAAACCTTTCAGTGTTGGCCATACAATTTATCATCTGCTGTAGACTCTACAAATACTATCGTTCTCTGTATGAGGCATTCATAAAAATGGTTAGCCGGCTGGTAAAGTATTTTTCTGAGTGGAAAAAGGAAGGGGTTATTATAGGGTTATTTTAATAACCGAGTTTATGAAATAACTCAAGCACACTTAGACTGGTTTTCTTTCCCTTGCCAATATGTTTTTTTGTTGTTGTTGTTGTTGGGTTTTTTGGGTTTTTTTTTTGTTTTTTTTTTGTTGTTGTTGTTGTTTTTTTTGTAGCATCTGCTCAGTTGCTAATATCCAGATTCGTATTTTTCAGAGAGCTAGTTGGCTTACATGGCGAGCTAGTCCTTTATTGTTTTAAAGAGGTAACTCAATGCGTTTCACAGCCGAGGGTCGTGTTCAACTGCCTTTAGACCATGGCCCTTAAGGAGATTAACCTGGAGTCGTTACACAGTAGTAGAGTGCTTGCAAGAGTGTGCCGGTGATTCCCCACTCTGCCCGGTTCATCAGTAAAAACAAACACAATGGTTCTAGCCAGTGAGACCTAGGTTGAGACTTGGAGGTGGAAGCATACCAGGCCCTAGAGTTATCTCTGTAACCACATCCCACACTCTCAAATCCCTCCACACCAGGATAATCACCGAAGCAATCACATACATAGGTGGTATGTCTCTGGGAAAAAGAAAACCAACCTAAGACTTGTTCTTTGTGTTCCTGATGTGGGGGACACATAAAACCCTGCGCAGGGTACACTGGTCAACTCGTTTAACTTATTCCCATTTTTCCAGAACCTGGTTTGCTGAAGGGTGTTGGTCTGAAGAACAAGGGAGCCAGGAGGAACAGAATCTAGTAGTTCAAAGTCTTCTGGTGGCTTCTAACAAACCGAGAGAGAACACCTTAACTGTAAACCTAAGAGCTAGCTGGAGAGTGTGGGGAGGCCATGCCACTTCCCAGTAGGGGTCGCCTCCAGACCATGCTTAGCCTAGCCAGCATCTGAGAAGGCCCTTACTGACCCGTCTCACAAGCAGAAGAGGTGGCGTGCTTATCATGAACTGCATGCAGGCTGCCTCCTCACTGAAACCATAGCTGAAAATCCTGTCAGTTTATGAACTATCCAGGCAGAGCGTTCTTACTGTAGATGTGTTTGAGTGCCCGAGTGACTGTCTATGAGCCACACTGAGCCATCCGCCATCTTCAATCTGTACTATAGATGAACCCAGCTTCTTATGTTTCCAAACATGTTAGATGTCTATGAAGCACCTGATACCCTATCCTGGTCAGCTGACTGCTTAAGGAACTGTAGTCTGATGTACTCGATCCCAGGTTGTTCCTAGAACCCACCCCATGGAGCTGCTTCTGCGGGTTTGATGTGTTATCTTGGTTTGTACTGGTGTTTCTATTCGGTGATTCTTATTTGTAATTATGAGTCTAGTGATAATGGTTTCCTATTTCTTCATAGTCCTTTTTAAACGATTATTTTATTTATGTGTTGTTTATGTGAATATATGTTGTATGTGTGTGTGTTCCCATTGAAGGCCAGTAGGGGGCGTCAGATCCCCTGGAGCTGGAGTTAACAGATGGCTGTGAGCTGCTTCATGTGAGCACTGACATCTGCACTCGGGTCCCTGGGTGCAAGCGCTCTTTGCTGAGTCATCTCTCCAGCCCCTTCTTCCTCTTCTTCCAATGCCTCCTGACAGCACGGCATCTTCTTTCCCTGCCCACCACTGTCTGTGTAAGCCGACTGCTTTCCACCAACCACCGGAACTTGCTACTCTCTCTTCCTCCGCTAAGCCGGAAGTACTTCCAGGACCCAACTAAGCATGCTTGTCGCATGGGAGGCTCTTGGTGGAGCTTCCTGGTGTGACTTGTGCCGTGAGTGGGTTGTCAGTCCCAGAATCTCCAGAAATTAGGCTCCTGCAGAAACTGGAGAGTTCTGTATTGCACAAGGCTTGTTCAGGGATGGGAGGCTTATGTTTCTACAGGCTGACTGTTGGAACATGACACCCAGGAGTCCTGCATTAAGCACTAGTAGGGGCTAGATCTGGCAGACTTAGACAGAACTTGCCTCCCAACCTTGAAATGACGCTCACAAAGGAGGAAGAGTTTTTCTCAGCTCTCCCAAGAACACCTTTGGAGAGAATCCCTAAGCGTTGTTGCAATGTCCTAGCCGTGGTAAAGTATTCCCTTGCTGGGTCTTATGATCTCGTATTCCTGAGATTTCTCTCATCCGACTCTTGGGGAAATACTTTACTAATTGATTTCAGTGCTCTGTTTTCTAATTAGATGTGGAATTTGACAGCTATGCGTTGTTTAATAATGTCAACTCGTGATTTTTTTGGTTTGTTTTGAGAAGGTCGTTCACTCTAACTCCCATCAAACATTCTTTCTGGAGTGTTTTATGAACTGAGGTATGGCCATTCCTCTTGTAAACAAAGCAAGATGCCGTGCATACTTGTTTAATGAGATGCTCTCCAGTACCGCTGCGAGGGATTTATAAAGAAAAGGCCAAATGGATGGAGACTGACTGGAAGGACGGTATAATCCAGACAGGGCTTGACACGATAATCATCCCACTTGAGCAGAATACGCTTTATAGTAAGGCCAGGAGAAAGACCCTCAAGCCGACAGCTCCTGTGTGGATGAAGAAGTGGACCGCTGGCTGCTTACTGTAGGGCAGGGGCAGGGGGCGGAGCTTACTGTAGGGCAGGGGCAGCACTGGGGGTGGGGCACGGAGAAAATCCCCACTCCTGGCACCAGGGTCAAAACCAAAACAGACAGCTGTGCTATTCCTCACACGGGAGAAAGATGCCAGCAAGCGAGCTCTTTATTCCTCAAAGTTTGCCAGAGAAACTGCTACGTGTGATGCAGCTGTATACTCCCGGTAATTAAGGAAAACAAACGCTCTTTGCAAACTCATTATAGATTTAAAGTTCCTTAAGTTTCCATCAGGTTTCCACAGAAACAAAGAGTTTGAGACAATAGTGGGGAATGCGCAAACCATCGAATAAGTGGATTTTAATTGTTCCTGTCTCGAAAATTATCCAGATAACCAGCCGCATCAAAGACTATTAAACTTTTTAATTGTTCAGGTAGAAAGACAGAGAATGTCATCATTATCTATCAGAAGAACTCGATGTAGATAATGCTACTTGAATAACATATTCAAGGATACTACTAAGTGAAGTGCCAGTTAGTACTCAGAAGTAATCATGGGCTCTAATTATTCATAGGGCACACTGCATGCATTCACAATATCAGTTATGGTTTCAGGAAGTATCCTATGCTGCAGCGTACTTACACAGGAGGATAAGCTACTGCAAAATAAAATAAAAGCACAGGTATCTGCAGCTGCCCTGACACCATGCTGGTCAGTTTTATGTTACTCTGGTCAGAAGGTCAGTGTGCCTTCACAGTTCTTAGAGGATTTAATATTGTTCCTCATCCAAAGTTGTAGTTAATTTAGAAGTCTTTTGTCTGTGTATTATTTTTAGACAGGGTCTCACCTAACCCAGGCTGACCTCAAACCTACTAAGTATCAAAGAATGACTTTGAACCCCCCCATCCCCTCGCCTGTACTGCCCAAATGCTGAGACTGTCGACCTGCGCCTCCGACAGGCACAGCTGGAGGAAGTCTTATGTTTGTGACTTACTTCCAGTGCAAGCTTCTGCTCCTTTCTGCTGGGGACTGAAGGAGGTAAGATAGCAGTGGCCCTCCGAGCCTCCCAGTCTTGTACAGTGATATGTTAAAGGTGGCCATGGCAAACCTGAAGAGATTTATAACCTTTCAAGTTTTTCAGTGCAGTCCCACACTCCTTAATGTCAGTATGGGTTCTGAGAAATGTTCAGTGAGCAGTTTTGTCAAGCGAACACCATAGAATGTGCTCACGAAAGCATAGGCTCAGTGGAGAATCTCTTGTTCCTGAGCTACCAACCTGCACTGAACACATACCAAAGACGCTTGAAACACAGGAGCAAGTGTTGTGTGTAAATGTGGAAGGGGTATGGAAAGCTACTAAGATATAGGGAAGTCTCAGCTGCTTTATGATTTCATGGACCCCTGCTGTATATGACCCACCACTGACCAAAACCATCATCATGTGGTGTGCGATTGTGTTTGCATTTGTGCTGGATATTTTACACTCAGACTTTACATTAGTATTGGAGAATATGTGGGGGACTAAGGTAGCTGAAGATGTGAGGAGCAGCAGGTGAAGACACTACAGGTGAAGGCACTCGTGTGAGCCTGGCACTCGTGTGAGCCTGCAAGCCCAAGTCTAATCTCTGGAACCGTGTAAAGGTGAAAGGAGAAGGACCAAGCCCAGAGCTGTCTTCTGACTTCTGCATGGCTACTCAGACACATCATGCACGTGCATGTGAGCATGCTGAGCATGCACGTGTATACACACACACACACACACACACACACACACACACCTCATATGCAGTGTTAAATTATAAATAGGAGTTAGTAAAGATATTAGCATTGCTTAACGTCACCACTCTGTTTTATTTGCTTTTGTCATAATGCATTTCACTTCTTTTGTAAAATGAAGATTTTTTTTAATGAAGCTCTTCAAACACAGTTCTTAGTATGTTTGCAGGTAACAGCTGGTCCCTTTCCTACTTAAATAGTTTGGGCGAAACACACATCTTAACACAATTATGAACTTGCATTGTGCTTCTTTCATTCAGATGTTTCTCATAAGTGTCTTTTCATATTGTAAAATATTTTTTTATGAACACCATTGTTGTTGGCAACAACCCATCTGCATGTCTCCCAGTAGCTCACTTCTCCCATCAGATGTCAAGGAGTTACACAGCTCCAAGTGTCCTGTGCACACACAGCTCCAAGTGTCCCTGTGCTCACAGCTCCAAGTGTCCCTGTGCACACACAGCTCCAAGTGTCCCTGTGCTCACAGCTCCAAGTGTCCCTGTGCACACACAGCTCCAAGTGTCCTGTGCACACGCAGCTCCAAGTGTCCTGTGCACACAGCTCCAAGTGTCCCTGTGCACACGCAGCTCCAAGTGTCCCTTTGCACACACAGCTCCAAGTGTCCCTGTGCGCACAGATCCTTTTGTTGGGTCTCAATTACTTTGTGCTTCTGTTTTCTAGAATTAGCTGGACCAAGTTTATGCCATGTAAAAGTCTGACGTGTTGATTTCTGGAACAAGTGAATGAACTTAGTCCTCAGGGGTCACAGGCCTGCCCACATGGGGGAGCTGTTTACTTTCTTTTACAAGACCAGCATGTGAGCCATGACCTGTCGAGGTCATTTCATCCTTCTTTGGTGATTATGGACCTTCTTCACTTGTCTCGTAGCCCTTACACTGTATGTAGATTTCTCATTCTGTGAATTGTCCGTTCAAACCCCACATTCATACCCCACATTAAAATGCCTCGCTTGTGTTCCAGTCATTTCTGATCTTCCCCAACGCCCTCTTCACGTCAATCCATTCTTTCCTTGTGACTCTGCGCTTCGAGTCAGTCATTCCCAAGTCTTCTTGCATCCTGTTAGGATGCTACGTAATTTTCTAACTGTTTTACCTGACTCCTGTGTGTAGTAAGTCATAAGCTTTATTTCTGGAAATAAAATGTATACTATGGCATAAAATTTTAAATCAATACTGGAGTAAGTGGCATCACGTAAATCACAGAATATATTTTTACATCTTTTTACCAGTAACATAGAACCAAAAAATCTAGATCGTATTTTTCTACATGTGCTGAACTTGTTATTGATAATGAGAACATAGAATTCTGTAGTAGCTCTCTCTAGTGAGAATGTCTCCTTAGCTACTGCTGCATAATAAATCACCCCAAACTCAGTGGATTACAACAATAAGCATTTATTCCTGCCCTCGTGTCCTGGTCAGCTGGGATGTTCTTTTGATCTCTGTTGGACTAGCTTTGGCATCTGCAGTTTTGCTGATCCGAGTTGGACTCTTGTCTGTTTGGGGACCTGCCAGCTTTATGCTGGTCCAGGGTGCGTTCTTGTCAAGATAATTAGCCTTTCTGTGTTCTCTGCAGCAGTAGACCTAGGTATGCAAAATCCTTAGGTGTTGAGACCTATGCTTAGAACTTGTAACTGTCTTACGCCTCTTTCTAATGGCCCTGGATTACAAACCCGGGTAATCCTTCACCTCATATCTTAAGAAGCTAGCTGGATAATCACAATCCATGCTGGTATAGACAAGCGTGCAAGAACACCTGAGGCTGTTTTCATGCTTGGACCACCCTACATGGGCATCCTTCATTTCTCCAAAAACATGTCAGGTATTTTAACTTGTAATTGTCTAAAATATTTTTTAATTAATACATTGAATGGTTCTGAAGATTTTAAACACTGAACCCCAGAAAGCAAAGGCTTGCGGGCAGCATTATCTGTCTATAGTCTCCTATAGTCTCCATGATGGCTGGCGTGCATTAAAAGTGATACCATTTGTGTGGCTTGCAGCACTATATGCAATGTGTGGCTCAGTGAAAACATCTGATTCTGAATGTTATATATGAAAAACAGTGGCTAGGCCTGGTGCACACCTTTAATCCCAGCACCCGGGAGGCAGAAACAGATGGTTCTCTGTGAGTTTGAGGCCAGCCTGATTGACTGAGCAAATTTCAAACTGCCAGAGCTACATAGTGAATTCTGGTGTGTGTGTGTGTGTGTGTGTGTGTGTGTGTGTGTGTGTGTGTGTGTGTTTGGAAACCAATGAGTTCAAAAGAAGGAACTGGCCTTCTCCCCTGGCAGGCTTGCATGTTATCAGTATATCTCTGTACTGATTCATTTCATAAATATCAAGCACTTGCTACATCCTATGTACCAAGTTAGGGTGAACACAGTAGATGCCTGGGTTCCTCCCCTGGCCATGCAGTGAGGATAAGGTCTGGTACAGAAGCTGTTTGTCACCTATATATGACTTCATGGGCAGCGGCCATGTGGAGCATGGTAGGAAGAGCGGGAGGCGGCAGTGTCTTTTCCTGGAGGACAGACTGGTTCAGTACAGCTGTTCACTCACTGAGGCTACCTGACCTATGACCTCATGAAAGGATTACTGAATTGTTACTGGGTCATAGCTGTGCACTGACTGTGCCACGCTAAGGAGTGTCGCATGTGCCCTCTTCCGTGGATCTGTAAGCGACCAGCATTTCCCAAGCATTCACTCGGTAGTCAAGACGTTGAGTCCTCAGGACAAACCTGCTGGATAGAATCTCCTTTACTGGTGAAGAAACCAAACTTCAGAGCAATCTGTTCAAGGCTGCCTGACCGCAGGGATCGGGGCCAGCATCTCCAACCTCTCGCTTGCTTTGGCAGATGAAACATAACACTTCTAATTAATAAGCACGTGTGTAGCTCACCGGACTCAGTCCTCAATTTTCCTTTGAGTGTTACGTTGTAGACATTTAAACAACAAAGCCGCTGTGTAAAATATTTACCAATTAAAAATCTTTTTTGTTTCCTTTTTTTTGTTGTTGTTGTTTTTTGAGACAGGGTCTCTGTATGTGTCCGTGTCTATCCTGGAACTTACTATGTAGACCAGGCTGTCCTTGAACTTAATAGAGATTCACCTCTCTCTGCCTCTCAGTACTAGAATCTTAAAGCCGTGCACTGCCATATCTGGCCTGTTTTCATTCTTTGAGGTTTTATTGAGATAGAGTCTAATATGATGGCAAACACGGGACCTACTGACAAAGGTGTGCACTTTGTGAGCTAGCCCAGTGAGCTCGGCTCTTGTTTCTAGTTGCTTTTGGCAGATCGTGTTTGGTTTGATAAAAACCTCACACCCACGTACAACGTGCCAGCTTAATTATAAGAACCACATACCAAACATGAGGCTTTACATTTTTTTTTTTTTTTTTTTTTTGCGTATGTTTTCTGATTTACAGAAGGTGAGACGACCCTAACTGATTTCAAAGGAGTAGTGTGGCTTTGGAGCAGTGGGTCTATGAAGGCCATTCTCTCTTCTCTAGCACACCGTTTGGCCTTCCCTCTACCTTCTGAGCACTGTTTTCCCTGAGTGGTGATTCCATGGGCCCCCAGGGTCCCTGCTGTGACTCCAGTGTCAGGCTAATGCACGAAGTTGTCCTATGGTTTGGGGGTGCAGACATTGGGTAAAGCAAATTAGTTAGTTCCTATTGGGAATGACACGTCTACATACTGGGCTCACTTGGCCTCAGCTGAATCACTTGAGTTCAAAATAGTAATCACGAAAATGGCCAAGCCTGCTGGAGGGATGCATGCCTCCATACTCTGGAGGCTGAGGCAGGAGGATGACTGTGAGTCCCAAGACAG
Organism: Arvicanthis niloticus; assembly: GCF_011762505.2. NCBI lineage: Eukaryota > Metazoa > Chordata > Mammalia > Rodentia > Muridae > Arvicanthis > Arvicanthis niloticus. The sequence continues at coordinate 15,649,738 of NC_047677.1, forward strand.
CCTGAGCTAGACAGTGAGTTCCCAGCCAGCCTAGAATACATAGATGCTTTTCTCAAAAACAACAAACAATGGCTTAGACTCGGAGGCAGGCTCCAGTTGCTGTGCTAGGTGTCATTTCACCTAGACCTCATCATTCTGTGAGGCAGAAATGAATGGCCATTTTCTACACAGCTGAGGAACAGAAAGACCACATAATGTACCCCCAGTGCTCAGTTATAAGTAGTATGCAAGGCAGACACAGTTAGCTCTTCTCAGCAGGAGGGGCCCTTGGAAGATATCAGGGTTAAACCAGAAATTCCCCCACTCAAAGCCTGGAACTCTCCCAAGGCTAGAGAGTACTGGAGCTTCAGCCGGGGTTGAACACAAGGTCTAGGGATGGAAACTACAATCAGGGAAGACTGAGGAAGGGGAGGGTCCCTACCATGTGTTATGTACATGTCTGTGTCCTTACCTGACCTTCAAAAACTGCCTCATTGGGTCTAGTCACCCTAAAGATACCATCTAAATCCCTCTGTAACACGCTTTCCAATTAAATGACTCTAAAGGTGACCACGGCTCTCTTCTCTCTGTTTTAATTACAGCCACTTGGAGCAAGTGACTATTTGGAATTATCCAAGAACTTTGATACGGTAATCATTCGAAACATTCCACAGTTTTCACTGGCAAAGAGGACGCAAGCACGAAGATTCATCACTCTCATCGATAACTTCTATGACTCCAAGGTAAGGGTGGACGCCATGTTCACAGAGCTATGCATTGTGGGCTGTGAAGTCAGACGGCCTGGGCTGTAATCCCAGATGTACCGACTCCTTCACTGCTCCGTTACTTACTGCAGTAGTGTCAAGCACCGTTGCAAGTTGCTTTGTGCGACATCCGTGTCTCATTATCCCACAAGGAGATTGCGCATGTCAGACCGAGTGCTCGGTGCTCACACGTCAGACGGAGAATGAAGAATGACCCTTTACCTTATGGAAATGCTCCCTGTGATCCCCCAGTGCTGCCCAGGAGCTAACCAGCAAGCGACATCGTGGTGTTCTGTTTTTAATCTCTGTGTCTTAGCCAAGCAGTGCCAAGCCATTGCCTGCCCACAAAAGGCAATATAGCCTAGTGGTTAAGGAGCAGACCCTGGCACCAGGCTGTCTGTCCTGGAGACTGAGCGCAGCCTCTGAGATTCAGGCGCCTTTTATAGAAGTGAAGGGTAATAATGATACTTGCATGATTTTGTGAGGAAGAAGGGTAGCAGGTTACAATCCAGGTGAGCCCCTCTTCATAGTGTATGCACCCAAAAGAAGATACCTACAGTAAAAATAGTTTAAGCATTTTTTTTTTAAAAACCACTCAGATCTCCCTCTGTAGTCTTTGCTCAGAATTAAGCAGTAATTCTAAAACTGAGGAGGTTTTGTAGGGAAGGAGGAAGGAGCTGAAGCTGGGAGAGTTTAATGCTTCACTTACCCATTCATTCATCTCTGATCCTGAGCAAGATGCTGAGCTGAAAGACAGAGGCAACTGAGACACGGTGGTCGCCATCCCGGAGCCCAGGGCCCAGGGCCCAGGGCCCAAGCAACATCAAGTTCATGTCTGTGGAGATCATGTTCCATTACTAGTTCAGGATGACCACACAGAAAGAGGTCTGTGAGCCTTGGTGTCCAGGAATAGTTGAGAGAGGCCCAGGGAAGTCTTCTGTGGTTGCATCAGAAACATCATGGCTACTTAAAATCCAGACTCCAGAGCTGCTCCATCTCCACCCTACCTAACGAATACCAGACATGGGGCCTGGCGGCCATGTTTATGTGTTCCTTATAAATGTCCAGGGGATGAAGGGCTGGCTGCACAGGGCAGGAGGAGTAGCCAAGGACAAGGGCAGCTAAGCACGAAAGGCAGCCTGCAGACTCTGGTGCAGCAGCTCACGAAAGCCTGCTGTCCGTCCGCATGCAGCAAAAGCCACATGAGGAGGGGTCAGGAGATGAAGACAGTGACATCGGGGGCAGGAGACACAGGCAGTGACATCAGGGAGCTGGGGCACCAGGCTTATCAACGTGAGGTGCTGCCCTGCGCTAATGGTGGATCCCCACCCACCAGGTGCAGTCCGCCAGACTGGAGGGTATCGGTGGTTTTCAAAGGGTAAAGGCTTCCTGAGGAAAATAGTGGAGGTGGCGTTGGAATAGAGGGTAAGGACACACATGGTTCATGTTCAAGTTGGAAATGCCTCAAAGAAAATCTGTTCCCCAGTGCCCGGTCGTCTCCTGGCTTCTCATTATTTAAAGGAACAAAAGCTTTACCTGGCAGTGTGTGATAGAACATGCCAGAACACTCAAACACTGCCGACATTTATTCTAACCAAACCACATGTTTAGAGATTTTATTCACTTTTAAAGTATGCCCAGAATTATCTTATTTCAGAAATTGAGAGCGTTAAGCAGACATTATTCTAGAATGTATTCATGGAGATTTGTGAAATAGGACATATCCATTTAAGTAATGAAAAAAGTGCCAATTGTGATTGAAAGATTTATTAAAATAAAACGGGAATGCAGGTCCCTGAAGCCAACATGTTGTTTTAAAGCATTGGTTATTTACTTGAAAGATGATTTTTGAAAGGCTCACAACAAATCCGGGTTCACAAACATTCGGAGGGGTGTGTTTTGGAGCTGGGCGTGGTGTACATGCCTGTAATCCTGGTGTGTGGGAGGAACAGGCAGGAATAGAATGGGTTGGGGGATAGCCTGAGCTACATCTACCTGAAAGAACAAAATGACACAAAGAGCAAGTATGATAAACTAATGGACATAAAACATCTAAAAGACATAAACTGTTTTCAAGCTGTGATGGCGTCTGCCCACTCTCCTAATACTGAGACATTGATGTGGAGGAAGCAGATGTAGTTCTCTTTGAAGAGTGCCCAGCATTATGCTAATAGAAAAAAACATCTGGGGAGATGGCTCCATGGCTCAGGATGAGTACAGCCCTTCCAGAGAACCCAAACCCACGTTGGGCACTTACAACTGCCTCTAACTCCAGCTCCAGGGACCCCACACCCTCTTCTGAGCTCCGCAGGCACACTTGCGCACACCCACACACAGGCACACATAATTGAAAATAAATATTAAACAGAGAAAGGGGTTCAGGCAGACCTTTGTGGAACCATCATGACCCCAATGGTCCCACCTCTTACTACTCCTGTATTGGGAGATTTTCAACATGAGCTTTGGAGGGGCTATGGACATCCAAACCAGAGAGATAAAGGAAGTCCACCGGAGTAGGACCTGGACTGAGACTGCCACAGGCCTGGGCTTCCCTGTATAAAGCCCCTACTGTCTGCTTCACAGTGTGGTCTAAGCTGTGTGGAATTGCACTGGCAAGTTACGTGATGTTGTTCCAAACGACTAGGAAAAAACACAGACATTGTAAAAGCAGAGGCCAAGCTGTGACAGACAGGTTTTATCTTGTGAGCACAGCCCAACCTCCACTCTTCCTGGCTCAGGTGCGTTTAATCTGCTGTGCCGCAGCGCCTATCGAAAGCTTGTTTCTGCATCAGCATCACGACAGTGAGTCGGACCAAAGCAGAATACTGATGGACGACTTGGGGCTGAGTCAGGTAGGTGATGCTAACTTCATCTTACTATAAACCGGCTCAAGGGTTTAGAGTTTGATGCACGCCACATTTCGCAGAAGGGATGCAAATATAGTTATACCGTTGAGCGATGCTGTCAGGCCAGTTCTGTCTCAATTTCAGCACATTGAGAGAGTCTCATCTTGGAGCCCCCATTGATTGTGTAAGCCTTTGCTTCATTCTCACATAGCAGGAACAGAGTCCCATAGAGAACCTAGAAAGTCCCAGCTTAAAAAAGAAATCCATGCTTTAGTCCCAGACTTTTCATCAAGGAGACACTTAGAGCACCTCTGGGTGCCCGGCTCAGGCATACTCTGTAGCAAGCAGACTGAGATGGTCTGGGTTTTTCTGGGGTTTGAACTCTGGATTTATCCCAGGCCAATCAGAAGGATTCCCTTTTTCTGTGAAAGCATTAGGGGGTATATTGATCAGCTATGAAACCATTGACCTATTAGTCAAAAGTTTAACTGTCAGTACAGGGGCTGGAGAGATGGCTCAGTGGTTCAGAGAACACTGACTGCTCTTCTAGGGGACCTGGGTTTGATTCCCAGCCCCCCACATGGCTGCTGACAGGTTCTAGGGGGTCTGATGCAGTTTTTCGGCTTCCATGTGTGCCCCATGTACATGCTGCATAGAACACATGCAGACAAGACACCTATACGTGTAAAATAAAAATAATTAAGTCTCAAAAAAAAATGTAATTGCCATCATTTGACCCCAAGAATGGGGACAGTATTCTTCCGGACAGCATTCTTCCAGACAGCATTCTCCTGGGCCCAGCAGTAAATTCTTGTCAACATGAATAGACATTGTTCATCCTTAGGGCAAACTTTGAAAACCTGATTGCTTTGGGTGTCCAACTCTTCAGGCCACTGTAGCAAAATACCGTAACATCTACGGCTTCTCCAACATGGAAGCTGTTTCTCACAGTTCTCAGTCTGAGGTCAACTTAATTTGTCATATGCCTCACATGGCAGAAGGAGGGAGGGAGGGAGGGAGGGAGAGAGGAAGGAAGGAAGGAAGGAAGGACCATCCTGGGTCTTCTTTTGTGTAGACATTGCTGTTCTTGCGGACTCTCAAGACCTAATCAACAGAGCCCCAAGGCTCTGACACATCACGTTGCTCCTTTGAGGTCTAAGGTTTCAACATGAACATTTTGGAAGACACAAACATCTGGACTACAGTGGTGTAGGATTACCTGTTTAAACCCCCGCGTGGGAGCCAAAGCAAGGTTAGGTTGCCTCTCAAAGTGCAGGCCTATTTTACATACGTTGCCCTTGTTGATTCAAGGAATGTACCTGAGGGGCTAGTCAGTCAAATTAGTTTCTCAGCGGAGGCTCTTAACATTTTTGCAAGAGTCAGGGTTCAAACATGGGCCCAGGTGAACTCAGGCCATCATGGACAAGTCAGGGAATGTGACGTCAGAGTCCTAGAGTCACGGGGACCCAGTGGGGAAGATGGGCTTAGGAGTATCGAGATTTTCTCTGAAAGAACTCAAGAGCAAACCCCCAAGGAGAGACAGGAAAACCCGAAGGTGTCCTCCTGACCACACACCATGTTGATATTCCCAGTCCTAAGGGTGCTGACTGGCCTTACAGTGAAAGGCTCCCCCGCACACCCCTCAGCAGATACCAAATGCCCTAACTGAGGACCAAAGCAGCTCTCTGCTCTTTACAAAGTGGGATTGCAGACAGATTCTCTGGGGCCAGGAACTACAGAACCTCTCAGTCTCTCAGTCTAGAAGGGCTCCTTAAGGATTGAACTCAGGAGCTTCCTGAAGTATTAGAACTGCTTAGCTCTCTCTCTCTCTCTCTCTCTCTCTCTCTCTCTCTCTCCCCCTTTCTCTTCCCCTTCCCCTTTCCCCTCCCCCTTCCCCTCTCCCCCTCCCCTTCTTCCTCTCCCCCTCCCCTTCTTCCTCTCCCCCTTCCCCTCTCCCTCTCATCCTCCCCTTCTTCCCCTTCCCCTCCCCCTCCCCCTCTCCCCCTCCCTCCCTGGGGGGTGGTGTAGGGTAAGACAGAGTGTTGTTTTGAACTTACAATCTTCCTGTCTTAGCCTATGGTATTGTGCCTGGCAAAATTATCATTTTGCTATTGGCTGCCCTTGGAGAGAGATTTCTTTCTAGCATGTTCCTTTAATAGGGTTTGCAGTGAACTTCCATTCTGAGCAAAACCTTCTGTACTTGGCTTTGATCTGATACTTTTCCTTTTTTCTTCCTGTTAATTATCTATTGGTTTAAATCAGTTGACACTTTAGTCTCATTTGAGAGGTTGTCTATGGAAAAGTATATTATCTAAATCAATAGGGCTGCAGGTTTCTTTAAACTGAGATTTGTTTCTGCAAGTCTTCCTTCAGAGTAACCGTTTTCTCAGGGCTGGCTCTGTCTGTCTGTTCTGCTCACAGGACTCCGCGGGGCTCTCCATGTTTACTGGGGAGGAGGAAATCTTCGCTTTTCAGCGCACCATTTCCCGGCTCACAGAGATGCAGACTGAACAGTACTGGATTGAAGGGGACAGAAGCAGGAAGTAACTGTCACTTTCACAAGAATAAAAAAAGGTGACCGGTTAAGGTTGCAGACAGTGAGCTGTCACTGCGTCACTGTGAGAGGTGACGGGCTCACTTCCTCAGCAGCTGTGCACTTTGCCCTGACTGCTGCGTCTGAGGCAGTGGACGGGCACACTGAAGAAGTCTCTCCTTTGTAGGTCCGAGTTTATTTGGACCTATTTTTGCATCATAAGGTGGAGTCATCACTTGAAGATTACTGCAGAGCCTGACGTGTTGGCACCTGGCTGAGTCACTATGGTCCAAACAGGCGGAGAACGCAGGATATCTGTGCATCCCCAGGCTTCGGCTGCACGGTAGTCACACCTCAGAAATACATTTGCTATAAGAAGCAGGAAGAATCTTACTTTTCAGGTTAAAACAAAGAAAGCTTTCTGAACATACACTGAAGGGAAAAGCATTTTACGTTGGCCTCTGTATTTCTGTTTGTTGGTTGGTTATGAATGGCTTTGAGGTTTCCACTGAGCTAGAGAGAACCTGTGTCTAACCCGTTGGTCTAGGTTGGCAGGCAATACCTGATCCCTGATGGGTTACAAAACCATCATGTAAGGAGCAAGTGGAAAATTTCAGCTAATAGGCAGGTCTCCCCTCTGACAGACAGCCAAGGTGGGGCAGGTACCAGGATCATGACTGACCAAGGCTGGAGGAGCCACACCCACACCCACAGCAGCGTGGACCACCCCCATCACCTGAGGTTCCCACTCTGTTGACCAGCATCTGCTTGCACAACAGTGTCTACTCTGTGTCCTTGATCCTGAGTCGCAGAGTTGGGCCTCATAGGAAACTGGAAAGGACACTTGACAAATCTTCTGTAAATAAAAGCTGAATTCTCCTTCATTGACTGTGTCTGATTCATTTAAGTAAAATCCATCTTTGCTGAGTTTTATCACCAAAGGAAACTGGGTTGCAGTTATTTTTAAAGGGCTGGAGCGATGACTTGGTAGCTAAGAATGCTTGCTGATCGTGCACAGGACCAGAGTTCAATTCCTACCCATGATGGGTGGCCCAAACCAACCTGCGACTCTAACTCCAAGGGATCTGATGCCTTCTTCTAGCCTCCAGGGGCATACATACTCATGTGCCCACACAGACAAACATGCATACATATGCACATGCTCATGCTCATGTACCCACATAGACAAACATACTACATACATACATACATATGCCCATGCTCATGTACCCACACAGACAAACATACATACATACATGTGCACATGCTCATGTACCCACACAGACAAACATACATACATACATACATATGCCCATGCTCATGTACCCACATAGACAAACATACATACATATGCACATGCTCATGTACCCACACAGACAAACATACATACATACATACATACATATGCACATGCTCATGTACCCACATAGACAAACATATACACATACATATGCACATGCTCATGTACCCACACAGACAAACATACATACTACATACATACATACATACATATGCACATGCTCACGTACCCACACAGACAAACATACATACACATAATTTTTTTTTTTAAGTTTTGTTTTTAAAAGAAAAAGAGAATCTTAAATTCTGGGCCAGTGAGAAGACTCAGTGGACAAAAGAGCTTGCTGCACAACCATGACAATGTGGGTTCAATCCCCAGAACCCATAGCTGAAGGGGAGAACCAGTTTCTCAGTGTTGTCCTGACTGTCACACCCATGCCCGTACTTACCACACACACACACATAATAAAAATAATTTTAAAGACTTAATTCCTCTTCAGAAAAGAAAAACTATGTCCCTCCCTCAAATGATACAAAAATCAACCGTTTGGGAGAGTAGTCAACTGTATGGCTCATGTCAGTGTAAATACATTCTGTGAGGCTATTTTTCATTTAATGATCTGTGCACATCATTTTATTTTGGATATTAACTCTTTTATGTCAAGCAGATAGATGAGCAGACTAGCCAAGCACTGGAAAAGTCTGAACTAGGGCTTCTGAGAGTTAAACGCGGTGTAGCTGTGTGCATATTCATTCAGATGTATGTATATGTGTATGTATGTATATGTATGTATGTATGTATGTATGTATGTATGTATGTATGTATAGGTGAGTGGAATGGATGGATGGATGGATGGATGGATGGACAGATAGATGGGTGGATGGGCAGATGGATGGATGGGTGGGTGGATGGATGGATGGATGGATGGACAGATAGGTAGATGGGCAGATGGATGGGTGGATGGATGGGTTGGTGGATAGGTGGGCAGATGGATTTTTGTGATTCTGGCTACAAAACTCAGGGCTTCCCCCACGCTAGGCAAGTGCACCATTACTGAACTATATCACTACCTGAAAGATATTTTTGCTGAAGTAAGACACCAAGTTCTAAAGAGAATAAATGAAGAGACACAAGGTTTCTGAGCTGGAGAGATGCTGAGTGGCTTGGAGTGTGTCCTGCTCTTGCAGAAGACCTGATTGGCTCTCAGCACCCGCAGTATGTAAGTCTGCTTTCTTCTAGCTTCCAAGGGCACCTGCACACACATGTACATGCATACATGCATACACACATACACACACACGTACACACACATGTACATACACATACACACATACATGCATACATACACACATGTATATACATACATACACATACACACATGTATATACACACATACACACATGTATATACATACATACACATATATAATACACACATGTACACATATACACATACACACATGTGTATATATACATACACACATGTATATACATACATACACACATGTACATGCATACACACATACATGCACACATGTATATGCATACATACACACATGTACATACATGCACACATACATGCACACATGTACATACATGCACACATACATACACACATGTACATACATCCACACACATACATACATACATACACACATGTACATACATACATACACACATACATACACACATATATTCATACATATACACACATGTGTATACACATGTATACACACACACACACCTTTTAAAGAAAAGAATTCACTATATCCCAAGTTAATACTAGATCAGTTATCTCGGTTTTAAAAGTAGACCTGTAAAGAGAATCACAGATCAGGAAACTAAGGCTTAGGAGAGTGAGGTCAAATGACAAATTCATGTCATTTTACCCAGCTTATAAACAGAACCCTGTTTGATCATGACTTGTGGTGAGTACCCATGCACTAATAGTATAGCTGCTGTTCTGAGCTCAAGTAGAAACAGCTTAACTTCACGTTTAAATCGTGTGTGTGTGTGTGTGTGTGTGTGCGCGCGCGCGCGCGCGCATGCGTGCATGTGTCTATCTGTGTGTGTCTGTGTGTGGTGTCTTTGTGAGTATCTCTGTGTCTCTGTATCTCTGTATATCTCTGTGTGTCTCATTGTTTCTGTATGTGTTTGTATATGTGTCTCTGTATTTTTGTGTATCTCTGTGTGTGTGTCTCAGTGTATCTGTGTGTCTGTATGGGTGTCTATGTATCTGTGTGTCTGTGTGTTTGTGTGTCTCAGTGTATCTGTGTGTCTGTATGGGTGTCTATGTATCTGTGTGTCTGTGTGTCTGTGTGTCTCAGTGTATCTGTGTGTCTGTACGGTTGTCTATGTATCTGTGTGTCTCAGTGTAACTGTGTGTCTGTATGGGTGTCTATGTATCTGTGTGTCTCAGTGTAACTGTGTGTCTGTATGGGTGTCTATGTATCTGTGTGTCTCGGTGTATCTGTGTGTGTCTGTATGTCTCAGTGTATCTCTGTGTGTGTTTGTACATATGTCTCTGTATCTCTGTATCTCTCTGTGTGTCTGTGTGTCTCAGTGTATCTGTGTGTGTATGTGTCTCTATGTGTGCTTCTGTGTGCCATGCTGGGCTCTCAACCCAAGGCCTCCCATGCCAGGCAAGGCTCTGCCACTCAGCCATGCCCCAGTGCTAAAGCTTAGCTTTTGCTTTTCACATTTTTTTTTTTTACATTTAATAAAAAGACAGTGTGGATGGATAGACGGATGGACAGAGGACTGACAGAAAAAGGAACTGTCCCCAAGTGTGTGGTATTGGTGGCACAGTGCCCACACTCCAGTTTTTGTTCAAGGTCCAGGTCTGGAGACGTAAAAGCTTGTCTAGAGATTTCTGCAGGAAGACTCAGCAGTCCGTGCACACTGGACAGCAAGGTGGGCCCCTGTTGGAGAAGGTTGTCGTCACAGGGAAAAGCTCCAGGAAGGACACATGGACTGAAAGGGAAAAAGCAGGGGACACCTACCTACCCAGCCATGTCAGCCAAATCAACCTAGCCATCAGCATGTGGCAGCTAACACAGCCAGATCACCCTCATGCCCGAGGCCAGTTGTTTGGAATACGATTTCATTCTTCACAGATCAGTGACATGATGTCAACTCCCAGTGTAGGTGGCTTGTCATTCTGCTACTCAAGAGTTTGACAGCTTTTAAGAACACTATGTCTGTAGGTTGAACTGTACCGCAAGGCTCTGCCTATATTACTGCAGGGTGCACACCTCCTCCTGTCCCTCCTGTCCCTCCAGACTCCCAGCCCCTTAGGCCTGTGGAGGAAGCGGTGGTGGAAGGGGCTGTCTCAGTTAGGAGTTAGGTTCAGACAGGAGGGCTGGAAGGCCCTCGTGAGGGTTCTGCTTCTGTATCAGGAGCATGGAGTTCACACGTGCTGGAAATGATCCCTCGTCAACCTGTTCTCTTCCCAGGGTCTGTCTCACAAAACAGCAGGCAAGAAGAAGAGAAAACCAGAAAACAACATGGCAGCCAGACCATAGGAAAACAGTGGTTGGGAATCCTTCAGCAACCACTCAGATGCTCAGGACCAGAAGGGTCTCAACACTGAGTGTTTCTTAGATTTAGGGTATTTGCATATTTATAATGAGATATCTTTGGAATGGGACTACAACTTAAACAGAAAATCAATTAAGTTTCACATAAACCTTCGAGACAGGGTTTCTCTGTGTAGCCCTGGCTATCCTGGAACTCACTCTGTAGACCAGGCTGGCCTCGAACTCAGAAATCCACCTGCCTCTGCCTCCCAAGTGCTGGGATTAAAGGCCACATAAACCTTTCTATGTATACAATAATAATTTTTCATGGCATTTCTAGTGTACCTGCATTTTAAATATATTCATTATATTTTTATATTATATTTACACATGTGTTGCACCCCACTTGCCAGCAAGGAAGACGCGACAAACCGGATTCTTCTCAACAGCCTTTATTGGAAGCGCTCTTTTAGCTTTCTGGGAGAGACTGACTCGAATGCCCAGAACGGGCTGCTTATATACCCCCAGCCCTGGGCGTGGCAAAGCACATGGAGGTGTCCGATTGGTCAATTTGCAATGACTCATTAGCATACTCATTAGCATACCCCGCCCGGGCGGGGGTGATTGGCCAGGTTCGTGGTACCCTAGTTGTACCTCATTTGCATGCCCGTTTGGGAGGGGCTGGAGTCAAGTTCCTAAGTGCACTGATAGTTCTACCTGAGAGCCTGAGTAGCCACCATCTTGGATCGTCACCTCAGAGCGGCTGACGGGCGAATGTCAGCCTGTCAGCCGCTTTGAGGCTGGGGCACTGCTTCTCTCGGCTGGCAGCCGCAGCCGCTTTTAGTCAGTGGCACCGAGAGAAAAAACGGGCAACTGCTTTGAGTCGGAGGCGGCGCCTCCGCTTTTCAAGCTGACAGACCTGCGGTGCCTTCCAGCCATCAGGTCTGTCGGGTCAGCTGCCTACACACATGGATGTTTTTCCTGCATGTACATCAGCACCATGTGTTGTGCATGCCTAGAACTTTCAAAGGCCAGAAGAAGGAATCAGATCCCCCTAGAACTGGAGGTATGGATGGTTGCAAGCTGTCATGTGGGTGCTGGGAACTGAACCTGGGTCCTCGAGGAGAGCATCTTAACTGCCCAGCCCCCATGCCCACATTTTGACCATGATCTGCCACGTGAGGGCAGGCATGGAATTTTCCACTTGACAATGTCAGTCAGCAAACCAAAAGCTCCAGCTGGTGGCGCAGCTCAGGGTTTGAACTTCAAGTTAGGGTACTCTGCCCATAATCCTGACCTGTGGCATGTAACAATCCCACACCGGAAAGCCTCGCTCTAGCCTCTCTTCCGGCTGTGGTCTGTGACGCTTTCAGCTTGCCAGTGTTTTCCCTGGGGTTGCAGAACAGCCCGAAGCTCATGGGCTTGCCGGAAGTGCTTGGCACGTGTGTGCGTACGTGCGTACGTACATACCTTAGGAGATGGAATCCAAGCAAGTGCTGCTGCAGACTAAGGCTCTGCTCCCAGACCCCAGACCAGGAGGCTGGAGTCCAGAAGTGCCCGGCCCTGCATGCTCCTAATTCACTTCCGGTTTCCAGACTTGACAGATAGTAAATGGGAAGAAACAGGTGAGCTGTTTTTAGAAAGCCCTATTGCATCCCTCTTGTCCATGTTATTTGCTGGTGACAGACATGAGATAGACAACGTGGGACTTACATAATTGTCACCCATTTCTGAGGCCACAGTACAGTTAGATCACATGTATGCATCGTTCTCTGTAGGGCTTTATATAATAATCCAAAGGCAATGCTTTAATACTCCTGACGCCTCTTGCCTTCCCAACTTGCTCTGCTCTTCCTTACAAGTGTGAGAATACTAGAAATTGAAAACCAGCTGGGATTTTAAAACAACCTTTGCATGTAAAGTAACGGAAGTAACTGGATATGCTCGTATTCAAGGGTCACACGGCGCATAAAGTATCCCAAGTTCTTCATAAACTAACTCTTTTGATTCTTGTGACTGTCCTCTGAGATACACGTGCTGTTACCCCCATTTTACAGACAGGGAAACTAAGGCCAGAAAAACGACAAAACCAGAGCCGAGGTGCTAAGACACATGAAAGGATTCAGACACTAACTTCTACATGCTTCATTTCCTGGCCTGTAAAATTCACACCCACAACCTCTCCATGCGAAGTGAAAAAAAAAAAAAAACCTCAAGTGAGTGAGTAAGGCCGAATCTCCAAAGCCAGCGTTTGGGTATGTCTGGCTTCGAGTCCGTCCTCATGCTGGGGAGGAACCCCAGGACTTAAGCTCGCAGCAGCAAGCGGATGTCTGTCGACCCTGGGAGGTCTTCCCCAGCACTGACTGTGACCTACGTGACCTTAGGTGGTCTGGATTCTTCTAGAACCAGGAAACTCTTGTACTGGTTTTTACTGTGTGACCCTTCACTTCAATTTTACTTCTGAAGACTGTTCTGAAGAGAGCAATAGCAAGATGGTAGAGGCTTGACTGGGTAATGGGCTAACAATCCTGCTCTGAAATATTCCATCCATGACTATTGTAACTCAGCTTTGGCTGAGATGCTGGGGGATGGCCTGAAATCCACTGAATACAGAAACTGTTGCTCGGCTGATAGGTTTTAGCCATTTCCCGTGACGAGGGCACCATCTTGTGGTCGATGGGTGAACTGACAGGGAAAAGTCTAGAAATTCCAGTTGGGAACTCTCTAAGCTGCTTGTTCCCAGGCCGGGCCACCTCCAGAGAATCAGGTTTCCCCCACAGAGGGGGAGCCCAGCACCCATGTTCTTTAATGCTCGTCAGGATGAGACTGTCTGGTGACGATGCAGCCAAACTGCAGCCTGGGCTCCTTGACTCTGAGCCCCTAAATGAGGAGCATTGCCAAGGGATCGCCAACCACTGCTGTGCTCAAAGGTCTTGATGCCAGGTCACAAATGGCCGTCTCAAAGCCTCGTTGGTACCTTCGCGTGCCTGTGTCTCTCCCTCCAGGAGGCAGGGACTCCTCCCTTGCTTCTTCACCCATGCTAACAACAAGCCAGCCTTGTGGTTTGCAGAACACGACGGTTTTCTGCCCTGCCCTGTGTTCGCCCACAGTGTGCTAAGTAGTAGGAGGAGTGCTTATCCTCTTTAAAAACATAAGTATGGTTTACGTAAATATTATTTAAAATGTATTGTTTAGTTCGACCTGACATCAAACTTCTGCTCCTCTTGCCTCAGCCTTCTGAGGGCTGAGATTACAGATGTGTGGCATCACATCTGGATAATATTTGCTTTCATTTCTAACAGGGTGATCCCCATCCACCCCTGTCTCCCAGCTCCTGTCTCCAAAGTCTTTTGAGACCCGCAATCATTTCCAGAGTGGAGTGTGGTCCCGATATCGGACCCTCATGTAGCTGCTGCGGAGCTCCCTCCCTTGGGCAAGCTTAAACCCCATCTCTGGGGGAGGGGCTATGCCCTCAGCTCTCATGCTCCTTGCTTGGCTGTCTCTAAAATGACTGAGAACTACAGCACTGTTCCCCTGTTTGTCTGACTTGGAGTCCTGTCACGTGCCAACCTGTGCTGTTGCGGGTGAGATGGTAGGGGGATTGGGAGGGTGAACTCAATATAAGCTGCAGTCATCCAGGAGTTATTTATTTATTTATTTATTTATTTATTTATTTATTTTGGTTTTTCGAGACAGGGTTTTTCTGTGTAGCCCTGGCTGTCCTAGAACTCACTCTGTAGACCAGGCTGGCCTCGAACTCAGAAATCCGCCTGCCTCTGCCTCCCAAGTGCTGGGATTAAAGGTGTGCGCCACCGCTGCCCAGCATCCAGGAGTTTATATTTCAATTAAAAAAAAAAAAAAGAAGAAGAAGAAGAAGAAAACCCTCTATTCATAAAATGCCTCCATTAGCTTGGTCTGTAGGCAAGTCTGCAGAGGCATTTTATTATTAATGATTGACGGGGGAGGACCCCGCCCACTGTGGACGGTACCATCCCTGGGCAGATGGACAGATGCTACTGGGTTGTGTAAGATGGCAGACTGCGCTATGAAAGGTAAGCGGTGTTCCTTCGCGGTCTCGGCTTCAGTTCCTGCTTCCTGTCTTGGCTTCCTTTCATGCTCTATTATAACTGTAAGGTGAACTAAACCCCAGGTTGCTTTAGGCCATGGTGTCTATCACAGCCATAGAAAGCACACTAGGATGCAATCGTGTGTAATGTCACACACACATACACACACCATGGAGCTTCTGGAAAAGTTGCCCAGAATGAGGCCCAGAGACGCAAATGACTTCTTACTGGTTGTCTTGTTGCTGTAATAGAAGACCAGAGACTGAGCAGTTTATAACAAAGAGATTTGTGACTACCGAGGAGCCCATGATGCTTTGCACCGTCCCGTGGTGGATTTTATAATTGTGAAAACCACATTCAGTGTTAGACAAAGCATATTCTTCACACTCTTTTCCCTGGAACTAGAGTTACGGATAGTTTCGAACCACCACGTGGGTGCTGAGAATAGAATCTGAGTCCTCTGCAATAGCACCAAATGTTCTTCGCTGCTGCCACCTCTCCAGCCCTGTCGCACTCTTTCTTGATTCCTATAGCTACAGAGACCACTGGAGACTAATTACTCCCAAAACGCATCTCCTCCCTAACTCCCACCTCCAGTTCTAGACTGCTACCAAATCCAGCATGGCTCCAGGGACCTGACCTGATTGAGAGCCAGGAGGGAATGAAGAAAGGACAAACAGACTCAGATGTGGGGGACGTGGAAGTCAGCCTTGTGAAGGAAAACAAGGGATGGCGAGCGAGGCACCACAGGCTCCTCAGAGAGTCCTGATCTCCCCTACAGGGCATTAGATGTAAGATGGCTCCAAGCACACCAGTGAGACAGCAAAAAAGAACCAAGGCCAGGGTGGTGGCCGCTTCCCCATCTTCACGGGAGTCCTAACAGATGAGTTACCTTCTGAGTTATCTCATCAGGCAGGGCTCTCATTGGGGCATAGTGATGGCATGGTGAGATATGATTGGTTAAGGATTTAGGGGCTTGGGATTGTCTCCAACAGTTTATATAAGCTTAGATCTGGGCAATAAACTCAGATCTGCTCCCTGGTGCTGAGTGTGAGTCCCGGGATTTGTCACGTGACTCTGTCATCCCAACCCCCTTCGGTCTTATTTCCACACAAAGGCACACAAAGAAGTTGAGATCTGTTGAACCCAACTCTCTGATGAAGAATCCATAGCACCTTGGAGGTCAGCATGTTCATTACATGTATTTGAACAGAGAGGTGGGGTAATTGCATTCAGCTGGGTGAGGAAATGAAGTTACTGCATACAGATTAACAAGGATCACTAAACTATTTAAATGGTTGGATTCTGATTCTCTATGTGAATGTATCTCAATGAAGTTGTTAAAACCAGCATACAAGCAGTCACTAACCATCCATTCATTCACTCACTATTATTGAAAGAGCCAGGCAGAGACACATCCATGTGAATAGGAGAAACTCTCTGACCAAGATGGACTCATAACCTCTTAGGGACAAACAGACACAATATAGTGAGCATCAAGAATGACTTGCCAAGCAGTGGTGGCACACGCCTTTAATCCCAGCACTTGGGAGGCAGAGGCTGATGGATTTCTGAGTTCGAGGCCAGCCTGATCTACAGAGTGAGTTCCAGGACAGCCAGAGCTACACAGAGAAACCCTGTCTCGAAAAACAAACAAACAAAAACAAACAAAAAAGAATGACTTTATCTGGGTGTGGAGGGTGTCGAGTCAGGCAGGAATCATAGCAAAAGGCAGAGGAAGGACAGAGGTTGGGAGGAAGGGACAGAGTGCTCGGCCCCGCCCCTCCTTCCCCTCCCCTGTATTAAATAAGTACTGAGATAAGTTCAGTACAGGGCTTGCTAAATGCCAAGAGAAATGACCAGTTACTTCTGGAAACTCAGAAGAGGAAGCAAAATGACTAGAATATTATCTTTCTGAATGTTTAAAGGGAAGTCAGATGTGACCTGTGCCCCAGCCTAACGATTCCCTCTTAGAATCCGAACTCCAGGGTGCAGACTGTAAAAACTGCTGCTGTCATCAATATGCGCCTCTCGTTTTGCACTAATAACCTATCATATTTTTAACAGAACTCTGTAGCATGCAGAATATTAAATTTATTTGCTGAAGAAGTATCGGCTGATTTCTGTTGATTGGAGTAACAGAGTCTGTAGAATTAAAAAATAATTGCTTAGACTTTTATAGTACCGACATAATCAGATTTCACAACACAAAAATAAGCAGCAAGCCATACTAAAACAATATTAAGTTTAGGACAAAATGGTTCCAATGTTTGGCTGAGCTAAGCATAGCCCCACACACTTCTGTAGCCACCAGTCAGTCAGACTTGAAAATGCAATGCAAAGACCTGCCTGTGGGCAGGGAGGCCATTGAGTTACTGTAGAGAGAAGATCTTGTGTGTTGTATGGATGCATCACCTGCCAATTAAAAAACCTGTGGCCTATAGAAAAGGGTAGAATAGAAGGTGGGACATCTGGGAGAAAGAAGGAATTCTGGGATAGAGCCAGGTACAGGAAATTCACCTGGGAAGAAGGGATAAGACAGGCCCATGGTACCTGAGCGTAGGTAACCAGCCATGTGGCAGAATGTCGATTAAAATAAAAGGGTTATATTAAGTTATGATCTAGTCAGAGAAGAGCCTAGCAACATAGCCAAGTTATTTGTAAATATATTTTGAGTCCGGGTCATATTTCTGGGAGCATGGAGCTGGGAGGAAGAACCAGGACCAAACTTCTACAAGTTACCAGTGAAAGAGAGCAAAAGTTAATGCCATCCTCGTTGTCATAGCACAGGTTAGAAGCCGCAGGATGATCTGAGGCCAGCCAGGCACAGGCAGGCTCACCTTTCTGACACAGCTAGTGTGCCTAGCTTCGAGAAGCCCAAGCCATGGTTCTTAGGGGCCAAACCCTCTTTGACAGTAGAGCCTAAGGCCTTCCCCTAGGCTCTGCCCTGTCCTCAGATGCCACCTCCCTCCCCATTTCAGTCTCCTTCCAAGGCTGGAAGTGACGCTCCAGGGTTGTGGGGGTGGGGAAGTGTCGCGCCCCGCTTGTCCAGCAAGGAAGACGCAACAAACCGGATTCTTCTCAACAGCCTTTATTGGAAGCGCTCTTTTAGGTTTCTGGGAGAGCCTAACTGGAATGCTCAGAATGGGCTACTTATATACCCCCAGCCCTGGGCATGACAAAGCACATGGAGGTGTCTGATTGGTCAATTTGCAATGACTCATTAGCATACTCATTAGCATACCCCGCTCGGGCGGGGTGATTGGCCAGGTTCGTGGTACCCTAGTTGTACCTCATTTGCATGCCCCGTTTGGGAGGGGCTGGAGTCAAATTCCTAAGTGCACTGCGCATGCGCAGTGCACTGATAGTTCTACCTGAAAGCCTTGAGTAGCCGCCATCTTGGATCGTTGCCTCAGCGGCTGACGGGCGAATGTCAGCCTGTCAGCTGCTTTTGAGGCTGGGGTGCTGCTTCTCTCGGCTGGCAGCCACAGCCGCTTTTAGTCAGTGGCGCCGAGAGCAGAAACGGGCAGCCGCCTTGAGTCGGCGGCTGCACTGTAAGAAAAAATGGGTAGCTGCTTTGAAGCGGCCGCTTTTCAAGCTGACAGACCTGCGGTGCCTTCCAGCCGTCAGGTCTGTCAGGTCAGCTTCCTACATCTCCCCCTTTTTTGTTTTATTTGCAAACCCTGAGTCATAGAACGGGTACACGATAGTTGCCCTATGAGTATAGTTGTACAGTGAGGGAAAGCAGAGGCCTGATCCCCTGTGCAAGATGAGATATTGTAATGGGTTTCTTCTCTTGAATACTTCCCATACCCATCTCGATGCCTTTTGACGGGGAAAGGGAGCCTTCACCCTGGGGCGCCACCAGGAGAGGAGGTTTTTGGCATCAAACCTTTATGCAATCAGGCATACTTTCGGGAAATCTATCCATACTCGTGGAACATTCCCTGTCGAGTACCCACTCGCAAACACCTCAAACTGCCAGTAGAGTACTCCTTAAGGGCTCATATCTATGAAACCCGCTCATATTTCCTTCAGGGTTGCTAGCCAAACATGGGGAGATTCACCATTCTCGATGGCGGCTAAGGCTTGGTAGACTACGGTTTTGTGCCTGGCATGGCCTCTCCTTAGTCTGCATAGAAGCCATATCAAAAGACACAACCGGCCAACACCATGGCTCCCCAAACCAGGACTCCCGCCCACTCTTTAAAGAAGGAAAAGGCATTGGCTATCCAGGAGGTGAGGTCACTGAGGGAGAGAGGCTGCAGTCTGGTCCCGTTCAGCTGGGCAACCTGGACAAACAATCTGGTCACCATCTCTTCTGCTTGCAACGACCAGTTGCCTCGCAGGTATTCTGACAGCATCCTAGATTGATTGATAGACTGAGAAAAGTTAGTTTGTAGGGGGGTGACACAGAGGCCTCTCATGGAGTACACACAGGAGGCCTGAATGACTTTGAATAGTTCCTCTACTTGGTTTTGGACTATATCAATGCTTTGGTTAGCCAGTAGTATTCCAGAGGTAAGATGGGCATTAATTTCTCTCTGGGTAGTCAGTGCAGCAGCTGTCTGCTCTACTATGGAATTGACTGTCTCTGCCGTCTGTACTTGAGAGGTCATAGCGACCGCAGCAGTTGTGGCCGCGGCGGCAGCTATTACAATAGCAGTTACTATCGCTGCTGTGATACCGAAATCATGCTTACGGCGCAACAGGGTAAGTATTGGAAATTGTTCAGGATCAGCTTCGACAGGGACGGGTACAAAGGTTGGTAACTGCACCACCAGAGCTGTGGTACTTGTCCCATCCCAGCACTCAGATATCAAGCAGGCAACCCCAGAGGCATTGCAACTTAGCACTACCCCTGAGGTGTTAGTCAGAATGAAGAAAAAGGGGGGCGTCACACAAACGGGAGCCTCTGCATAAGAAAGATTCTGTAATTGCCCCTTAATCTTGATATCTGACAAACTCACATTGGGGTGCCTGGTGGCAGTAATGGTAACCAATGAGAAATTGCCCCCTCTCAACCTAGAGAATGGGGTGAGAGAAGTAAAGGCTGACTTGTTATTAGAGAGTAGCCATTGATACCAGGGCCAGATGTTACCTGGCCTGGATGCAATCCTTAAGTTATTAGTATACTTTGCTTTAAACAAAGGGGGGCTAAATTCAAACCCAGAAGATATCTGGGTGTCCCGGTGATCGGGACTCTGGCAAGGAGAGAAATCGGGGGGAAACTCTTGGTATGGTGGACAAATAGGCAGGATTTTGCGCTTAGTGGACTTGGCTTGGGTGGAATTACCATCAGAGGGTATAACTAAATATTGAGACATAAGCAAGGTGGTGATAATAAGGGAGGCACTAGAATTAGTGCCTGTCTTTCCTGAACCCTGGCTAAAGCCGGAGCTCAGCTTTGATAGAGCTGTGTGTAATACTCCGGTGCTTGTTCCCCCTATATCTATGGGATCTAGCCAATTCACCAAATACTGGGACGCTAGGAAAATGCATGGAGCAACACTCCTATTAAAGGTGAAACATAAGGTGCCTGTCAAGGTGTAATTAGTGGCTGTATATCTTGCAGGGGCCTCCTGAGTGGGAATAGTGCAGGGCATATCTTGGTCACAAGAGGTGGAGAAAAAGGTGGGCAGAACCGGGGAATTGCTATGGACGGGCATGGGAACTGGCCAGGTTTTGGCTATTGCCCATAGTTGAATGGCTAATCCCTGGGTTACCATCAGCAGTAGACTCATCATCTGGATCTTCACGTATGTCTTCCACATCGTTCTGGTCCCGGGGTGGTTCAATACGTCTAGTGAGGCGTTCAGGGACCCAAATCGGATCTTCCTGGTCCTGTGGAAAAACACAGACAGCTCCCCTGGATCTGGAAATGACCGGATCCGGACCATGCCATGAGCCTGTTAAGACATCCTTCCATTTTACTTCTTGCTTAACAGTTGGGGTGGACAGTGAATGCCGGTCGGCCGCTGAGCGTCCGTCTGAATCCAATGTCAAAAAATTTAGAGTGAAGAGGGCTAAAGAAAGTTGATCTTTTGGGGAGTGCCCATGAGCTACTCCTCCTTTTTGTTTTATTAGCAGTTCCTTTAGTGTGCGATGGGCAAGTTCCACAATACCCTGACCTTGAGGGTTGTAGGGTAAACCAGTGATATGTTTCACCTTCATGTGTTGACAAAATGTGGCGAAAGGCCTAGATGCATAGGCCGGTCCATTGTCCGTTTTAATGACATTGGGTTTTCCCCATGCAGCCCAAGCCGCAAGGCAATGGCTTATCACATTGCGGACTTTTTCCCCACTTAGGGGAGAGGCATAGACGATGCCTGAACATGTATCTATGTAAAGGTGGACATACTTAAGAGTCCCAAAGCAGGATATGTGGGTAACATCCATTTGCCAGAGTTTGAGAGGCAACAAGCCTCTAGGGTTAATGCCGGTATGAGGCGGATGAAGAAACTGTGCACAATCTGGACAATTGGTTACAATATCTCTGGCTGCTGCTCGTGGCAAGCGAAACATATGGCGGATTGTGGTGGATGGTACATGAAACTGCTTATGAAAAGCAGAGGCTTTAGTAATTGCATCCGTGTGGAAGACAAATTCCATGCGGGTGGCTGCATCCACCAGAGCATTGCGCTCTGTCATGGGACCTGGCAGCATAGTATGGGCTCTCATATGTTGGACGAAAAACTTATTTTCCCTTAGCCAAATAAGCTTCTGGATTTGCTGGAGAAGGTGGCAAACAGGACTATTTGACTTAATAGGTCCTGCAAGTTCCAAAGAAGCTACAGCATTAACTACGTACCTGGAGTCTGATACCAAATTAAATGGACCAGGGAAGGTTTGAAAGACTACCAACACAATTTGGCACTCCACGAGTTGTGGAGTTCCAGGGGTAAACTGAATTTGTACTGGGGGTTCAGAGCCAACAACGTAACTGCCAACTCCTGTTTTGGAGCCATCCGTATATATATCCACTGCCTCAGGTATAGGTAATGAGGCTGTAACCTTTGGAAATATAATGGGGTGATTGGTAAAAAACTGCAGGATAGGGCTCTTGGGGAAATGATTATCAAAATCCCCATCAAAGCTACATCTGAGAATAGTCCAATCATCTATCACGGCACACAAAGTTTGTATCTGCTGACTAGTGTAAGGGGTAATAATCCTCATTGGAGGCACACCGAAGTGTGCCAAGCACGATTTAAGGCCCATTAAAGCTAACTGTGCGATGACTGTAGGATAGTGTTCCACAGTTTTACTAGGAGAAACATGAGGATGTATCCATAATAGGGGGCCCTCCTGCCATAGTACCGCAGTAGGCTGTCTCAGTGTCCATAAAATACATAAAAGGATGGTATGCACATCTCGGACACGAGTAACTTGTGCCTTACTTAGGGCAGTTTCTACCCTTTGCAGGGCTAACCTAGCATCTGGTGTGAGGCTCCTGGGGGAAGTCAGGTGAGGATCCCCTTTCAAGATGTCAAACAAGGGAACCAACTCATGATTGGGGATCTTTAAATAGGGTCTAATCCAATTGATATCTCCTAACAATTGTTGAAAATCATTTAGCGTACGTAAATGATCTTTTCTGATATTTATTTTCTGAGGTCTAGTGTCCCTGAAAGATATTACTGCTCCCAGGAATCGTCCTACCGTTTCTGTCTATACCTTCTCTGGAGCCACATATAATTGTGCTTTCTTCAGTTGTTTAATCAATGCTGCATAAGCAGAATCCAACTGGTCTCTGGTGGGAGCGGCCAGTAAAATGTCATCCATGTAATGACAAACTCTAATCTCTGGGAAGGTCTGCCTAATTGGCAGCAAAGCTCGCCCTACATACAGCTGACACATAGTAGAACTATTGGCCATTCCTTGTGGTAGTACCCGCCATTGGTAGCGGGCATCAGGTTCTTCATTGTTTATTTCGGGGACAGTAAAAGCAAACCGCTCACAATCGGCGGGGGCCAATGGTATAGAAAAGAAACAATCCTTAATGTCAATTATAAAGATAGGCCATTCCTTTGGCAGACTAGAAAGCAGAGGAAGGCCTCGTTGAATGGGGCCCATAGGTTGCATCTGGGCGTTGATGGCCCGCAAATCATGTAGCAATCTCCATTTACCCGATTTCTTTCTTATTACAAAGATTGGAGTGTTCCAGGGGGATTGGGATGGTTCTATATGTCCTGCCTCTAATTGTTCTTGCACTAAGGCTCTTGCCACCTGTAACTTTTCTATAGGCAATGGCCACTGAGGGACCCATACTGGGTCCCCCGTTTTCCAAGTGATAGGTGTACCTCCCTCAGTGGCCCCTAAGAAAAACTCAGCCCAGTCCTATCATGTTTGGGAAGTGTAGTTATCACATCTGGGCTGCCTTGCAGATTCTTTCCCAGTCCCTTGCCTGGCCTATAGCCCATGCCCTGCATCATATTTTGTGATTGAGCAGAGTAATCATTTGTGAGTTTCATGCCTAATTGTACTAGTACATCTCTTCCCCACAAGGTGACCGGGAGGTCTAGAACATACGGAGTAAACCTTCCTGTTTTCCCTTCCTGATTTTTCCACACCAGCTCCTTAGAGCTCATCATGGGGGAGGATTCATAGCCTAATCCCCGGATGTTTTGGGCAGACCTCTGGGTTGGCCATTTGGCAGGCCAGTCATGGGCAGATATGATGCTACGATCTGCCCCAGTGTCCAACAGTCCCAAAAAAGATCGACCCATAGTGTCGTCATAGGACGATCTTGTAATTCTAAAGAAAGATAGGCAAAGCGAGACCCGGTAGACCCGAGCCCGCTATTACCTCTAGTCTTGTTATGAGATGGAAAATAGCTATGCAAACTGGGCAGTAGTAACAGCTGAGCTATCCTATCTCCTGGGGAAATAGCCGTAATTCCTTTTGGAGAGGAGGCAGATATTTTGACCTTCCCCGTATAGTCTGCATCTACGACTCCTGGAACGATCTGTAATCCCCTCAGAGCTGAGGATGATCATCCTAAAAGTAGGCCTACAGTGTCTTTGGGCAATGGTCCTGAAAAATTAGACTCTATAGGCTGCACTCCCATTTGCGGTGTCAGCACGATTCTAATGGTGGCACTGAGGTCCAGTCCTGCGGAACCCGGAGTGGCCCTCCTTGGTTCCGAGGGGCTCGCAGAGATGGACTCTGAATGGCCCCATACATTTGCGGGCCCTGGGGTCGTGGGCCCTTCTGCCCGTTTTTTGGATGAACACCACCATAGTTGTTACGTAGGGGACGTCCGTTAATATCCCTGAATCTTTTGCACAATGATTCCCCTTCTTACATCTGGGACAAGGCCCAGGGCCCTGTCCCTGTTGTCCCGTACTGTTACTCCTCTTGGGGCACTGTCTTTTGAAGTGCCCAGACTTCCTGCAAATAAAGCAGGTTTTGGCTCTCTCTATTCCTTTTGCAGCTTGTAGGACAGCAGCTGCTAATCCTGCATTGGACAAAGGGCCTCCTATTTCCCTGCATGCCTTCATCCATGCCTGCAATCCTTTAGCCTTCCATGGAGTGATAGCATTCCTACATTCCTTTGTACATTGCTCATAGACAAGCTGTTCTATCAATGGCATGGCTGTATCTGGGTCACCAAAAATCCTCTCTGCTGCCTCTATCATTCTTGCCACAAAGTCAGAAAATGGCTCCGTGGGCCCCTGGATGACCTTTGTTAGGTTTCCTGATACCTCTCCTTTGTTGGGCAGGGACCTCCATGCCTTTATGGCCATGGCGTTAATCTGGTTGTAAACTGGTATGGGATAACCTGTCTGATTTGCGGCCCATTGACCCTGACCCATTAACATGTCAAAGGACCAGGCATCTTGGCCATTGATCTGGTTGGCCCGAGCCTGGCTTTGAGTGTACTCGATATACAGGGCCTTCCAGTTCAAATACTGACCCATAGTTAAGCAGGCTTTAACTGTACTCATCCAATCGGATGGGGTCATAGCACGCAAGGTTAGTCTTTCCAACAATGCCTGAGTAAAAGATGCATCAACCCCATACGCCTGGACGGACTCAGCCAAGGCCTTTAGTTGCTTAAACTCTAAAGGCTCATAAAATCTCTGCCGATTATCATCCTCAAAAATAGGAAAGGCCCCCGCAGCCTCCTTCCACGTCTGAGGGAAAAAAGATCCCTTTTTCCCATCTTTTCTCCCCTCTTCCTGTTTCTTTCTTGAAAGAGTCATTGATCTCATTTCGGCTAGGAACTCTTTCAGCTCCTCGTCCCTTTTGTCTAACTTATCCTCTTCCTGTTTATCCTTGGCCTTACTGATGTTTCCCCGACCAAAATCACATCTTTTTTGTCTATACTTAGTGGCTCCCCTTTTCCAGCTCTGCTTCTTCCTCAGAAGCTAACCCCAACTCATCTGAAGTTTCTAATTCTTTCAAAGAGGGGTAAATCCCTCTGGATCCCTCTACCCTTTTCTCCTTTTTATCCTTTTCAGGTCATTTAGACCTGTCTTTGGCTATGCTAGCTTTTCCCCTTTCTTTATCTTTGTACCCCTTATCCTCTTTTTTCTCCTTAAAGGCCCTTTCCTCTTCTGACATGCTCTCCTGATGCTCTTGAAGCAATTTCTGTCCTGCTTTCACACTCTCAACACATCTTTTATCCTCCAAGCAGGCACATATTATGCACCAAAGGGGCCTCACCCCAGGTTTCACTGACCCTTCCTCAGCCTCCTTATCAAGCTCTCGACCCAATTTCTCCCATGAGCTAATGGTTAGAGACCCTGTGAGCGCAAACCATGGGGCTACTCGCTCTATCTCACGTAGAAAGCCCTCTAGGATTTTTCTTTTTATATCAAGGTGTCGTTGCTCAAGGAGCTCTTGCAACGCACTCAAGAATTGGCTGGATTGAGTATTCCCCATGTTACTCACTTAGCTATGTGAGGTTTACACACGGGTGGACAGGTGGAGTGGTCTAGCCCCGTCTGTCTTAATCAAAAATTGGACTTATATTGTCCCGTTCCCTCAGAAACTTTCCCTTGGGCAAATTGCCGCTAGACTGCGGACTTCTGAACTGCCTCTTTTCTGAGGTCTTCTGAGGTGCCTCTTTACTGAGGTCTTTCTGAATCTGCAGATTTTCGAATCCTCTCTTTCTGAGGACCTTTTATCCCATTTGATCAGGGAATTTACCAGTACCGCCGCTTCTCAGGGTGAAGAGTTCTGAATCCGTGAGAATTTCTCCTCGGGTCCCCCGTTCTCAGATGCCTTCTTTTTTCTTTTCTTCTTTTCTTCTTTTCTTCTTTTCTTCTTACCCGGGTTTCGGCACCACTTTGTCGCGCCCCACTTGTCCAGCAAGGAAGACCCGACAAACCAGACTCTTCTCAACAGCCTTTATTGGAAGCGCTCTTTTAGGTTTCTGGGAGAGCCTAACTGGAATGCTCAGAATGGGCTACTTATATACCCCCAGCCCTGGGCGTGACAAAGCACATGGAGGTGTCTGATTGGTCAATTTGCAATGACTCATTAGCATACTCATTAGCATACCCCGCTCGGGCGGGGTGATTGGCCAGGTTCGTGGTACCCTAGTTGTACCTCATTTGCATGCCCCGTTTGGGAGGGGCTGGAGTCAAATTCCTAAGTGCACTGCGCATGCGCAGTGCACTGATAGTTCTACCTGAAAGCCTTGAGTAGCCGCCATCTTGGATCGTTGCCTCAGCAGCTGACGGGCGAATGTCAGCCTGTCAGCTGCTTTTGAGGCTGGGGTGCTGCTTCTCTCGGCTGGCAGCCACAGCCGCTTTTAGTCAGTGGCGCCGAGAGCAGAAACGGGCAGCCGCCTTGAGTCGGCGGCTGCACTGTAAGAAAAAATGGGTAGCTGCTTTGAAGAGGCGCTTTTTTTTTTTTTTGAAGTGCCGCCACTTTTCAAGCTGACAGACCTGTGGTGCCTTCCAGCCATCAGGTCTGTCAGGTCAGCTTCCTACAGGGAAGAGACCTCAAGGTTCTTCTGTCCCCATAGCGTGTACCTATCCCATTCAAAGAGCTGCAGTTGGCTGGATGTGGTGGTAAATGTCTGTAACAGAGGGGAGGAGGTTAAGGTGAGAGGATCCCCACAGGTCTGAGGCACAGCCTGGGTGGTATGAGTTTCAGGCCAGAAGGGCTACATAGGGAGAGCCTGTCTCATCAATGGTGAGAGCATATGGAACTGTTGTCTCCTGCCTCTGTTTACCCCTCTCCAAGTGTTTCAAGTGGCAGAAAGGTCTGTGTCAGAGTAGGGATGGGTAATGGTCTCAGCTTCTAGAGACAAGGTGACTAGCATCCCTCATTTTTGCAGTGAGGACTAGTGTGCTCTTGGGACCCAGAGACCTGGGTCAGATGCACAGGCTGCACACTGACAGCTGGGTGAGGGTCCGGCTTCTTTACGTTGTTTCCCTCCTAGCAACTGTATGTCAAGCAGCAGTGTTGGCCATGGGTACATTTTGTTGGGTGCCTAGTGAAGGCTACTTTGTTATCTAATTTCTTGTCCTCCCACTTAGTGGTTCATCAGAAACATCTGGGATGGAACTATAGATTATCCACATGCCAGACTCAAGCACAGCAGTGGATGGGCCTGGAAACCTGTATCTCTGGGAAACAGGATACTTAAGATGAGTGTGGGGGGAGTAAATTGGCGCACTGCAAGTATCAGGGCTGGGACATATACAGTCAGTTGGTGTTCCCTGGGTTGGGAGGGGAAGGCACATTTAGTCTCCATTTGATTCTGTTCTGTTCTTTCTTTCTGTGCTGTGCTGTGCTATGCTATTTGTCTCATGACATATTTCTAAAACCAGAAATGAAGATTGTTCTACACTGTTTTTCCCAGCAGCATGGCACTCTCTGGGTCCTTCGTAGTCAGATAGCACGGTCTGATACCTTCTCCACCCCCCCCAACCCCCCAGGGAAATATGGCCCCACCATGCTGAGGCCTCATAATGGCATCTTTGTCCCTCTAGCTGGCAAGGAATCACTTCAGGATGTTACCAGCATGGCTATTCCATAAAGGCAAGACCTTTAAATCACAGGATCTGGGATGCGCTTTGCAGTTGAGAGGGGAGGCATAGGTAGCAGGTTCAAATCTCGTACCACGAAAGAAGGGTTTCAGTTGTTCAAAGCAAGGGGCTCTGAAGAAGGTTTGGTCTTAAAGAACTTGGAGCTTTTCTTCAGTGAACAGGCGATGAAAACTTCGCTGCTCTGACCTGCTGGTGATCCTGAACACTGTTCACCACCCTGCTACTCAATGTGGCCTAAGTCAGACTCTTGAGGGGATGATGGGTTTTAAAGATGAGAGAAATGGCTCACAGCTCTCTGACTCCTACACCACGAGGAAGACATTCTTAGCAGGTTTGGAAATTCTGCCTGCCATGCAATGTGACCTGCGGCTAAAAACGATGTCACACACCATTGGCAAAAAGCTCCACACGTGTGAGAGAAAGAAGACTTCAGCCAGTTCTCCACAAACGTGTTTGTGAGATGGACTTCATTTGACATTAGACAACTTCAATGAAGTGGATGGGTCCCTTGGGAAACACAAACATGTGACTCCAACTGTATGACACAGATGGTCAAGGAAGCCCTACAACCATGAGTAGATCAGAACCAGTAACTTAAAACTTCCTGGCAAGCGGGGCGGTGGTGGCGCACGCCTTTAATCCCAGCACTTGGGAGGCAGAGGCAGGCAGATTTCTGAGTTTGAGGCCAGCCTGGTCTACAGAGTGAGTTCCAGGACAGCCAGGGCTACACAGAGAAACCCTGTCTTGAAAAAACAAAAAAAAAAAAAAAAAAAAAAAAAAACCAAAACAAACAACCACACAAACAAAAAAACTTCCTGGCAAAGAGATCTTGCAGCCCAGTGGATTTCCCTGGAGAAATCTGCCATGTTCAGCCCCTTCTCTTTCAAAAAATAGAAGTGGAGGGGGCATTCCCCTAGTCTCATGAAGCTGGAGTTACTCTGATATTAAAACCAGCAATACGCAAAATTAATTAATTAATTAAAGATCAATGTCCCTCATAAATCTAAACACAAGACTGTAAATAAAATATAATCAGCAACACATAAAAGAGTTGTAAACTGTGTGTCGGTGATGTGTTCTTATAATTCTAGCACACAGGAGGCGGAGGCAGGAGGATCACAAGTTGGAAGCTAGTCTGGGCCATGTAGACTTTGTTACAAAAAAAAAAAACAAAAAACAAAACAAAAAAAAAAAAAAACCAGTTATATATCGTAGCCAAGAAAAAGTTGTCAGTGTGTAAAGCTAATCCAGGTTTTGAAAAAACAATTACTGCGATCCACAGAATTAAGGCTAAATGAGTTTTGCATAATCCAATAGATGTTTGCATAACAAGTGTAGCAAGAAAATATTAAAAACCCCAATGTGGGGCTTTTGCCCCACCTTAGGCTATTGGTTTCCCACACAGCCTGTATATTTACAATAAACCCTAAACAGCACAGTAGCTGGGCAGCTCCTGCCCTCCATGCTGTCAGAATCTACTTTCTTATCGATAACCTGAGTTATTACTTACTATTTACTGTGTTCCATCTGGGCTGTTCAGGCAGCCCTCAGGGCCACACTCCCTTGACCCCTAACCCATGGCTGTTGTCCTCTTTCTCCCCTGTATGTTTTTCCTTTACTCCTCTTCCTCATGGTCCTCTCACCCATGGTCTTCTCTCTTCTCTGGGGCACCAGTCTTGGGAGCCCCAGTTTAGCACTAGAATACAAGCAGCATTAGGCCAACCCACTACAACAAGTATTTGACAAAATTCAATATACATTCATGATAATAATATTCTGTGGTGGGGCTGGAGCAGTGGCTCAGCAGCAGGAGCACTGGCTGCTCTTCCAGAGGTCCTGAGTTCAATTCCCAGCAACCACACGGTGGCTCACAACCATCTGTAATGGAATCTGAGGCCCTCTTCTGTGTGTCTGAAGATGATGACAGTGTACTCATGTTAAATAAATAATTTTTTAAAAAACGAATATTCTATGGGGCTGGGAGTATAGCTCAGTGGTAGAAAACATACTTGGCCCAATCTCCAGCAAAACACACACACACACACACACACACACACACACACAATCTTCTCTGCCTGTCTCTTCCACATACAAACATATATTCTTTCTCTCTCTCTCTATCTCTCTATCTCATACACATTACCTCTCTGTCTCCCTGTCTCTCTGTCTCTCTCTGTCTCTCTCTCTGTCTCTCTCTCTCTGTCTCTCTCTCTCTCTGTCTCTCTCTCTCTCTCTCTCTCTCTCTCTCTCTCACACACACACACACACAACATAAGCACAAAATAAAAAGATCAGAACCTTTAAAAAAGAAAACAATTAGAAGAAGGAGCAACCTGTCACAATCTTCCTCACAAGGATGGGGGAGTAGGGGTAGGGATAGGTTGTGGGTGGGGGGCTTGGGGTAGTTGGGGGAGTGGGGGAGTGGGAGGATGGTAGCTGATGCTGTCACTCTGAGCTTAGGGAGAGAAGGACTTGCATTCTCCACACTCTTACTTGACATACAGAGTTCTGCTGGCAGAGTAGGCAATGAAAGGGAATAGAAGGGAAACAGACCAGAAAGGAAGAACATAAAAGCTTGTTCTCAAATACGATGATTGCCTGAGGATGAAATTCCAGAGTATCTATGAAGAAAAAGTCTATAAAGATCAAGCAAAGTCAGAGCATACAAAATAAACGTTAAAGCCAGTTGTGTCACCTGACATTAGCGATGAACACATAGACCCTCAAATTAAAAGTCTATACAGCTGAGGCAAGAACGAGGCAGGGAGTTTGATGCCCTCTCCAGACTGTTCCTGGTGTGCTTCCTGCCTCTGCAGTACAAGCATGGCCCAGGAGAGGTCCAAGAGGAGACTCCAGACAAACAGGGTGACCACTGGGAAACAGCAGGGCAGGAAGGGCAGGTGGTGCAGGTCCAGAGACACACCCTGCTGAGAAAGCTGGAGAAAGCCAACTGGGAAAGACACGGCTTGCAAGGAGGCCGGCTTGATTCACGTTTGATGGCTCCGGCCCCACTAGAGACCAAGATCAAGGACACTATCTAGCTCCAGCCACAGACAGGAGCAGCAGCTTCCCCAGGGATAGCCCACATCTGGTCATTGCCCTGACTTCGCAAGTGAATGGTGACACCACCCACACCATTCACAGAACACTAGAGGAGCAGAGGAGCATTGCTTAGGCCAGTCTCCTTTTCGGATGTACGCGAAGGTGACTCTAACCCACCACAGGAACGAGAGTGGAGCGGTATTTGGCCAACCAGGTCATTTGGCTCAAGAGCAATGAATTGTGAGGGGTGAGGGTTTATTTTTCCCTCCTAGTCCCCCCAAAATACCCCCGGGTCCCAACTGGTGTCACTTGTCCTAACGAGGTAGAGAGTTATGATTTTGTCACTCAGTGGGCGCGCTATGGGACATGGGGGGGCGGGGATAGGACACAATTCCACTTACTATTTATGAAGGCATAAAGGCTAAAATGTGGAAAACTACAAACTGAAGCTTTGCCAAGCATGTGGTAAAGGGGAAGGGGAAACACCCAGGCTTCTAACAAAGGTAAAAGAAGCAACACGTCCTTCAGAACTATGACTCAAGTGCACCTCCAAAGGCCCCCAGGCCAGAGGCCCAAGATGCCCCCTTCTACCCACTGCCCAGGCAAAGATCTATGGGTACAGGTAGGCAGAGGACTGAAGTTTGTGATGTGGGAGGTAACCACCATGTTTTCATTTAGAGTTTGCTAGTTACTCCCTTCTGTTGAATAATTATGGTCTCTGGGTAGAAGAACAAGGTTAGATAATGACTTCACGGTGTAACAGACCTGCCTCACCCTGCAGCTGCACAGGAAATGAACGGGAAGGGACCGTGTTCTTTACATGGACGGACGGACGTGTGGTGACTCCAGTTCTGCATCTGGGGTCTATTTCAGTTAACACCCGTTGGTCCTACCTATTAACCCTCCGCAAGGGTCCACTGCAACCCAAGAGCCTCTCTGTCATTTCCGGTCACCTCACAATGGCCTCTTGTCTCTTATTGCTTAAAATCCTTCAGAAAATGTTCTTGTTTCCTGTTTGGATATATGGGCTGGGCTGGGGCTGGGCTGGGGTGGGGATGGTGGTGTTTGCTCTGTTGTGTTTTCTCATTTGTTTATACATTATTTTTGATCATTTCCTACCATAGACATTGTTTGTTATATTATTTTTAAAAAGTGTAATTTACAGTTTCAAAAGTAAAAAAAGGAGGAGGAGGAAGAGGAAGAAGGGGAAGAAAGAGAGGAGGAAGAGAAAGAGAAGGAGGAAGAAGAGAAGGAGGAGGAGGAAGAAGAGGAGGAAGAGGGAAGACCTCTGTCTGAACCTCACAACATGCACATGACTTAAATGCTGACCACTACAAAATACTGGCGGTCAAAGGCAAAGAGAGCCGAGTCACCGGGAAGGCATACCACGTTCATGGGACAGATGAGTCAGCAAAGCAGGCGTGACGATTCTCCCAAACAGATACAAGAGCTCAACGAATTCCCTATCAAACTGCAAGCAGGAACTGGCACACTTTACATGTGTGTGGGAAGACAAATGAAAGTAAGAAAAGCCAGAGCAACTTTGAAAAATATCAATGAAGGAGAAAGACTCATTCTAGCCAACTGTAAGACTCAGAACCGCCATGACCAGAACGACGTGGTACTGGTGGGAAGTGGGTCAGAGACTCATGAATGAAGAACAGAGAGAGAGAGAGAGAGAGCGAGCTACACGCATGCTCAGAAGATTTTTGAGGATGATGTAATGGCAGTGGAAGGGGCCTCACGAGTGGTTGGAGCAAGGATGTGCTGAAGGGGTCAACAGGCACAACATCTCCACCCAAACACACTTTATTATTACAAAATTTAACTCAAAACCGATCATGGCATGCATTTAAAATGTAAAACTATTTTTTAAAAATTGGAAAAATTTATAAGAATGTCTCCAGAATCTAGGCCTTGGCAAAAATCCTCTGATTTGACACCTAAGATAAAACACATAGAAAGAAAACAGTGATAATCAAAGCTTCATCAAGATGGAAATGCTTGTCTTTGAGCTGAAGACTGGGGGAGAATCCCTGCACACCGTTCACCCAACACTCCTACACAGCCACAAAGACTAGATACTAGTCTAGAATATTTGTTAAAATCTTCTCAAAACTCAGCAGTGAAAACCAGTCCTCTGGGGCTAGTAGCCCGTGTCTGTGGTCCAACTGCACTGCAAGACACTGTCTCAAAAAGAAAACAGCAGGGGCTGGAGAGATCGGCTCAATGGTTCAGAGTGCTCACTGGCTGCTCTTCCACACAGCCTCTCACAGCCATCGGTAACCCTAGATCCAAGGAATCTGATGTCCTCTTCTGGCGTCTATGAGTACTGCATGCATGCTGCGCCCAGACCAACGCAGGCAAAACACTCATACACATAAATAAAACAGTAATAAACCCAAATCTAGAAAACAGGGAGAAGATGAGTGGATTTCAAAGAAGTTGAGACACACATACCAAATATAGAAAAAGATGTTCTGCATCATAATCCAGCAGGGAAATGCAGATTAAAACCACCAGGAAGCATCAGTATCTGTCTAGCAGACTGGGGGAAAGGCAACACCACCGAGAACTGCTACCCACCCAGCAACTGTCTCCTGAAAATTTATGTCAAAGATATCGGATCTTCACATAAAAACCTGCATACTGTTATTCATAGAAGCGGTGTATGTGACAACCCCAACAAATAACCAAAGTGGTTTTTTAAAGATTTACTTATTTATTTAATGTATAAGCATACACTGTAGCTGTCTTCAGACACACCAGAAGAGGGCATTAGATCCCATTATAGATGGTTGTGAGCACTCCTGTTCCTTTGTGACTGCACTTTCCTCACGCCAGGCCCATCTTGCCCCAACAACTATAAACCCAATTCTATTTCTGTAATCTTAACATTTCACACAAGGGAAATCTCAGTGAATAGAGGGGTGGTGCTTTTTCCATAAGCCCATTTCTCTCAATCACTGGGCAACTCCACAACATGGATGTACTATGCTTTAACCCCTCTTTAAAAACCCTCTTTAAAAACCACCTTTGTTGGGCTGGAGAGATGGCTCAGTGATTAAGAGCACTGACTGCTCTTCCAGAGGTTCTGAGTTCAATTCCCAGCAACCACATGGTGGCTCACAGCCATTTATACTGGACTCTATATAGAATTTGTAGAGATTTGAATAAAATGCCTCTCCCACATCCCCACCCATGGGCTCAAGTGTTTGAATATGTGGTCCCCAGTTGGTGGCACTGTTTGGGGAGACTTTAGGGGTGTGGCCTTGCTAGAAGAGGTATATCACTGGGGGCTTTGAGAGTTTAAAAGATTTCTGCTGTTCTCAGTTCTTACTCTCAGCTTCTTGCTTGCAGCTTAAGAGGTGAGATTTCAGTTTGCCACTGCAGTCACCATGCTTGCTGCTGGCATGCTTCCCTGTCACGATGGTGCGGGACTCAGTTTTTAAAAAATAACATTTTGCTCTGTTGATACCACAGATATTTATTTAACAAGTGCTTTATCTGCATGTACGCCTGCATACCAGAAGAGGACATCAGATCCCATTACAGACGGCTGTGAGCCACCATGTGGTTGCCAGGGGTTGAACTCAGGACCTCTGGAAGAGCAGACAGTGCTCTTAACCTCTGAGCCGTCTCTCCAGCCCAGTGATGGACTCTTATCTATCAGGAATATCAAAGCCAAATGATCTGTCTTTCTCTAAGGTACGTGGTAACAGTGTTTCCTTCTCTAAGGTGCGGTTGTAACAGTGTTTCATTGGGGCTGCAGACAAGTAACTAAGACAGTAAGTAAGTAAGTAAGTAAGTAAGACAGCAGTGTTGAGTATGGTAGCTTAGCCAGGGTCAGCATCCTGGTGGTAATGTGCTACCTTTCACAAGATGCCACTAGGTGGGGAGACTGGAAAAGCTCAGACGACCTCTTTCCGTAGGTATTCTTACTGTTGTGCACGCTAATGAACACATCTCAAAAGTTTAATTTTACCTGGGCAGTGGTGGCACATTCCTTTAATCCCAGCAACTCTCGAGACAAAGGCAGGTGGATCTGAGTTGGAGGCCAGCTTGGTTTATAGAGTCAGTTCCAGGATAGCCAGGGCTAGCTAGACAGAAAAACCCTGTCTCAAAAAAGAAGAAGAAGAAGAAGAAGAAGAAGAAGAAGAAGAAGAAGAAGAAGAAGAAGAAGAAGAAGAAGAAGAAGAAGAAGAAGAAGAGGGGGAGGGGGAGGGGGAGGGGGAGGGGGAGGGGGAGGGGGAGGGGGAGGGGGAGGGGGAGGGGGAGGGGGAGGGGGAGGGGGAGGGGGAGGGGGAGGGGGAGGGGGAGGGGAGGGGGAGGGGGAGGGGGAGGGGGAGGGGGAGGGGGAGGGGGAGGAGGGGGAGGAGGAAAAGAAAAAAATACCCAAAAATTAAATTTAAAACAAGTGTTTTCTAAAAGGTATATTTGAAACAAACATAGCTGAAGAAGGTTATAGGCCAGGCATAGTGTCACTTGCCTTTAACCCCATCACTCTGGAGCGGAGGCAGGAGAGTCTCTGTGAGGCCAAGGCCAGCCTGGTCTACGAAGTGAGTTCCACTCCAGCCAGGGCTACATAGTACAATCCTGCCTCAAAATGTTGGGGTCGGATGAACAGGGAAGGAAACAGTTTTGTAGTTGTGTGGCATCAGTTCAGGTAAAGGAGTTTTTGGTTCCACCACAGGCCGAAAAGGGAGACTAAGTGTGGAAATGCTCATTTGTTTTGAACAAAGTCTCCTGTTAGACGAGCTAGCTGGGGATTTCTCGTTCCCTTGTCTTAGACTCTCAAGTGCTGTTAGGACCACAGGTGCTCAGTCCTACGCCTACCTAGAACCTTGGGGTTACAAGTGTGCAGTCCTATGCCTACCTAGTACCTTGGGTTTGGGGTAATAATCATAGTACTGGGAAATCATTGAAGTCCTGGGTTCAATCCCCAGCACCATAGAACTGAGCACTCTGGAGGTGGAGGCAGAAGGATCAAATTCACGGTCATGTTTCACTGCATCGCTCGTTCAATACTACTACTACGACTACTACTACTACAATCAATATGAATCCCAAAGTGGCTGTTTTTGAATGTGTTGGCTTGTACCTGTAACCCCAACACTCAGGGGAATGAATCCAGAGGATTGCCGAGAGTTCGATGCCAGCTTAGGCTACATGATAAAACCCTGTCAAAACACATATACACATACATATATACATACACACATATACATTATGCACACACATACATACATAGATACACACATATACAAACATGCATATACATACATACATGCATATACACATACATTATAATATATACACAGACAGACATATACATACATATTATGCAAACAAATACATATATACACACATACATACATGTACATACATATACATACACACATACACACATATACACATACATACATAATATATACACAGACAGACGTATACATACATATTATGCAAATACATATATACACATACACATACACATACACATACATACATATACACACATATGCATACACACATACATACATAATATAAACCCATACATAACATACATAGATAATATATATACACATACATATGCATACATGCATGCATACACACATACATACATTATATATACACATACATATACATGCATACATACATTATATATACATGCATATACATGCATGCATACATAGATACACACATACATACACACATACATTATGTATATATGCATACACATGCATGCATACATACCTAATATACATACATACCTAATATATATACATGCATATACATACATGCACACACACACACACACACACACACTTACACATGAATATGGATGTTTCTGTAGATGGTGGGCAGTGAATCCCAGCAGAGTCTGCCACAGGAGTACTGTTTGTCTCCTCCCTGCCTTTATCTCCTTGTCTTTAGAGCAATCTCGTCCTCCCAGCCACAAGATGGCAGGAGAAGATCAGAATTTCAAGCACAGACTCTGCTCCTGAGGAATCCTATCAGTTCCTTGGTACCTAGTTAGAAAAGTTCTTTCCTTTCCTTTCCTTTCCTTTCCTTTCCTTTCCTTTCCTTTCCTTTCCTTTCTTTTTTCTTTCCTTCTTCCTTCTTTCCTCCCTCCCTCCCTTCCTTTCTCTAGCTTTCTTGGTACAGCCGTCAGAGGCGCAGGCTGAAGCAAGCAGACGCTGCACAGTGTGATCATGAAAGCTGCCAGCAAGCACTGTGATTCTGTATTCCTCTCCCACTCTGCCCACAAAGTCCGGACCCTGTCATGGTCAGCCTCACCGTGATAAATCCAGCAAGACTGAGCCCAGCAGATAGAAGTGTTTCTAGAAAAGGGACTTCATGTGCCATGCTGGTTGACCCTGCCTTCTACCACACATGCAGGTGTCCTGGATTCTTACTAGCAATAGACCTTGGGATGAGTGCCAACCATGTTTGCAATCCCAGTGTCATTCCTAGTACAGTAATCCAGTGTTTCCAGCTGGGTTACAAACACTCAGGCAAAGTGGCAGGTGCCAGTCAATTAAAATACCTATTTCCCCATGAGGGACATTGGAACCCAGGAAGTGTGGCTGAGATCTGAGCAGTTTCCACCAAGCCTGGCCCTCTCTGTCTCTCCGTGTCAGCTGGAAACAAGGCAGGGCTGACCTGGAAGGTTATGGGTGCATGGAAGAAGCACTCATCTGAGGGAACCTTCACAGAACTATGTGAAAATGATGGGCTCCTTCGTCCTGGTGCAGTGGCAAGAATTTACTCCTTCTGAGTATGTCTGAGTGTCTCTATCAGGACAGGCTAAGGGTCTTGTTTTAGAGGTGACTCATTGGACTAGAAGTTGCTAAGAGGCCAGTAAGCTGTGTGTGTGTGTGGGGGGGGTCATCCTCCCAAACACACTTGTATTGTGGTTTCTTGGTGTCTTGAGCTACGCAACTGTATGTTTGGGCAATTCTTGAGCCTTCCTCAGAGGTCTTTCTGTTCCCTTCTGCCCCTCCCAGTGCTTCCTGGGTGGTGGCCAGGAGGTAGAAAACCAAAGGAGTTAGGCTTACCAGGACAGACACTAGAGAAAAGGAAGTTGAGTGCTCAACTGGGGGTTACAGTGCCCCAGGGACAGCTTCGGTGCTCTCTCAGGTGGAGCACAAAAGCCTCAATAGCCGTCTGGGCCTTGTCTGTGAGTGAGGCTTCTGGAATGGTTATCTTGAGCAAGCCTGGTGGTTTACAAGAAAAGGACTTGGGAATGAAAGTGGAGACATGGCACTGGTATAATGCTTTGGAACACGCAAGGCATGTTTTGAAGGCTGCAATCAAATGCAGACACCAGCTGCTGCCTGACAGCACAGCCTGGTGGCCCCTGCTGTGTGGCTGAACGCACACAGAGATAACCCCTATGTTGGACATTTTGCGAAGACCCAGGGGGCAGTGGCACTTGTCAGCAGCAAGGGTAGGGAACACACAGCTAAGGGGTTAATGATGGTCCACAGTGATACCCAGAGAGAGACAGATGCCAAGCAGCATCTCAGGATGCTTCCAACAAGGATGGAGGCGGCCGGCCAGCGGCACTGACTGTGAGGATAATAGACGTAGTTGTACAGCAGACTGACCCACCCTAGGTAATTGCAGGGCAAATACTTGCTGAGGCCTCCCCTAGTGGACCCCACTTCACCTCCCAAGATGGTTCTGAAGTTTGATGCTTTCAGGAAAAAAAAAAAAAAAAAAAAAAAAACCCAACCGGGAGACTAATTCATCCCTGGGGAGAGTAACTATGCAATCTTTTAAAAGTTATGCAAGATTGGGAAGAGGTGGAACTGGAAATAAAGCCCAGAGGACTTACTAGGGTGTGCCCTTCCCCCAGCCATGAGCAGGCCTGAGAGACCTTGCTTACCACAACAGACCAAGTGACAGCATCTAGGTGGAGTTACCCACCTTAGCTGCACAGAACACAGAAGCAGAACTGCCCCTGGGCTTGCCTTGAGACATCTCCGGCCGTGATCTAGAACGGACTATGGATTATCCCACCCATCTTCGGGTGAAACCAGGAGGGGTTGTGGGTTGGGTCTTCCCCTTTAAATTGAGAGCTGAACATTAAAGCTTGGAGCCTTGATCAGAGAACTTTGTCTTGGCCTCATCTCTTCTCGCCCTCCATCCCCTTTCATTCCCAGCCCCCCTTTCAGGTGAACCCAGTTGACTTGTGGCCGCAGGTGGCTACACTGGGGAACTTCATAAAGCACGTCTGCTTCAAAGAGGGGATTCTGCCAGGTGTGGTGGTACATGCCTCTAATCTTAGAATGTGGTGAGCTGAAGCAGGCGATATCAAGTTGAAGCCAGCCTGGGCTATATAGAGAGACCCTGTCTCCAAAAATCAAAATACATAAAGAAAGAGTAAGTAAGGGTCTTTTCTTGTCTGGCTCATTCTTTTTGGTGACAGTGGGTACACTTCAGTTAAGGGGCACAAAAGGTAGTACCTGTATCTGCTAAGGTGGAATTCCTTGCTAGCAGGACGTGTTGGCCGGTTTTCCTTAGCTTTGTTTCTAATGAAAAGGGACTAAGGAGTGTAAGAACGCAAAGACTTGGGGCTGGAGAGATGGCTCAGTGGTTAAGAGCACTAGCTGCTCTTCCAGAGGTCCTGAGGTCAATTCCCAGCATCACATGGTGGCTCACAACCATCTGTAATGGGTTCTGATATTCTCTTCTGGCCTGTACATGCAGATAGAACACACTCATATAAAATAAATAAGCCTTAAGCCGGGCAGAGACGACAGGCAGAGATGACGGGCAGAGATGACGGGCAGAGACGGGCAGATTCTCAGAATTCGTGGCCAGCCTGGTCTACAGGGCTGGGCTACACAGAGAAACCCTGTTTCTGAAGGGGGGTGGGGGAACCCGCAAAGACTTGACAGTCAGATAGAGAAACTGCCCTTTGGGATTTTTTTCCAAGTCTTTTTACACATATGAGGACCCGTTTTGGTGTTAAAGGATGCCCAGTGCTCCAACAACATTGTCATTTTACTTTATATCCACCGAGAAAGGGAAATAATCCATAGTTATAAACGTAACGGTGTCTAAATGCATCCATGGGTGAGCGCGATGTTTTCTCAGGTGATGCCGGAGTTCAGTTCAGCTTTCCTGATGGCTCCCCTAAACCCTGAGGGAGAGCGCTAGCACATCTGTAAGAAGTCCACAGCGACAGGTCTCTTCCTCCTCCTCTTCCCCCACCCTCTCACAGCCTCCCACGCTGCTTGGCAATAGCACCACAGGAGGTAATTGTGATCCTTAGGGTAAGGTCTTGGCCTTGAAGCTTCTCCTCCCCATAGCTACTGTCTCTGGAAGCTCAGTAACTTCCAGAGGGGGGTGA
The DNA here is from genome assembly GCF_011762505.2 of Arvicanthis niloticus. Lineage (NCBI taxonomy): Eukaryota > Metazoa > Chordata > Mammalia > Rodentia > Muridae > Arvicanthis > Arvicanthis niloticus. The sequence continues at coordinate 15,690,157 of NC_047677.1, forward strand.
GGGCGGGGACAGTGGGAGGGAGGGAAGATTACAGACCATAATCAGCTATGCAGCTGGACAGACAGTGGCTGCCTTGAGTCGCCAGACTGGGCGAAACTGAGAGATGAGCCCATCCTATCTTCAGACTTAAATCTTTTCTGATTTGACTTTGTTTACTTATTTATTTTTATGTGCACGGGTACTTAGCCTGCATGCCTGTCTGTATACCACACGCATGCAGTGCTCGTGGAGGCCAGAAGAGGGCGATAGATCCCCTGGGTTGTACAGCTCCACCCCTGCACCCCCTAAACCCAGAGGGAAGCTCACCTGTAGTCAGACCTAGGTCTTGCCAGCCTAGTGAGGGCAAGGCTGTGAGCAGCTCAGTGCCCCAGCCGCCTTCAGAATCCCCAGCCCCCACTCACTTGAGAAATCTGAGCCTCAGGCAGAAGCAGTCAAAGGGAGGAACCTGTATTGGTTATCCTTGCAGAGGTATAACTGTAATACCTGGCCAAAGTGTTTGGTTGACAGCTTCATTTTCAAGCCCACCATGGCGGGTAGGCAGGAAGTCCTGCAGAACAGTGTCAAAGGCGGCCATTCATTTAAGCAGACCAGGCCATAGAGGTCAAGACCAGAACCCATGGTTGAACTCTAATTGTGGAAGGCCCACCCCTAGTGACCCGCTTCTGTCAGCTAGGCCTCAGTTCCCCTGGCGGGGGGGACAAATACTCAAGGCATGAGCTTGAGGGGACATTTCAGAGTCAATCATGTATCAGATCACATTTTCTATGTTAGGCTATGTCAGAGTCAGTCATTCCAGCATGACAGAAAACATACTTGATCCTTCCACCTAGAATTCTGCCCTGTTACCCTGTACACCTTAGAAAGAACAAACCAGCATCCCTCTCTGACTACCCAGTCCAGCCAGTGGCCAGAGTTCGTGTAGTGGGGAGGAGGGATAGTCTGTTTCCCTTGGCCCCAGGAGAGGCATCAGCTGTAGGAGGATCCCCAGGCCAATCACAGATGGTACAGATGTGCAAGAAACCCCACAGGGCACTAGGACCTTTAGCAGAATCCAGAGCTGGACCCTGGTAAAGAAGAGGAGATCTTCTCAGAGAGCACCCCCAGTACACTGGGAAAGTAACACAGACAGGTCACTTCACAGGAGTGCTGGCTGGACACAAGCCAGGCTGTCCAGCAGCCGAGGATTTTAAAAGAGTAGAAGCCACACTGAATTCTGCTAACCCAATTGTAACATTTTTCTCCGCTCTTTGCAGGGAGGCATACTCAGCATCTTATCATGGCCATGCTCACGTTAGGCACTGGCAAAGGGCTCGTACAAGTAATGTAACTTTCTAAGGCTCCCATCCATGAGGTGCTGACTTGATAAAAGGTCATAGGTTGCTTTTGATGGCATCTCAGGACAATTTCTGTGCCTGGTGACATCACGGGGTGGGAGAGCCCAGTGGTCAGCATTCCCTCCTTTCTTCTCATAGTTACTCTGCATCTGCTGTGTGTGTGCGCCATACGAAGACAATCACACACTGTTCCGGACTGCACAGAGCTTCCAGTCTTCGGGACAGTAGCAACCATGGCTCTTACAAGGAGACCTCAAGTTCCTGACCAGAAATAGCTAAAGCACGGAAGACTCAGCGAGTACCTAGGAGCTTGATAATGATGGCTGAAGAAACAGAGGTGCTCAGTCCCAGATCCCAGGGCTGGAGCCCCTGGTCTATTCCACCCCGTCCCCCTCCCCAAAGAAACGGGGTAGCACAGCCCTAGATCCCAGGGCCTGAGCCTTTAGTGCAGCCTTCGCCTTCTGTAGAGGAGGAAATTGTGACTCGGGTGTGTAGCAGGTGAGCTGAGAGAGAAGTGAGCGCCCAGCAGATGTTCTGGGCCAGAATTCTTCCCCGGCAGTGAGGCCCAGCCTCAACAGACGCTCTTTTGAAAAGAGATTGAGACCACCATTGGCTTCAAGTAAGCCCAGTGACAGAGTCCCCTCTCTCTGAAAGAGAGGCAAACAAAACAGCTGGTTGAAGCAGGAAGTCTTTGGGAGGAACACTTTGTGATGAGAAGTGTGGTGGCTGAGGTAAAGCAGGATGCATACGAGGCCAGAGCCATGGTCCCCAGCAAGGGGGCTCACTGGGCCACAGGTGACATTCCAACCCGGCCAGAGAATGATGAGGGGGACAGAAGGCGGGATGTAGCTGTGTGGTGACAAGAGAATGTGGTCCATCCAAATGGTTGGCCAGACCTTCAGTTTCTTGGTTATGACACGAGAGCCTTATATCCTCTTCAGGGATATTGGACTTCGCCGAGACTACAGATGCTTCTTCACAGGCTGTTTCTGGGCAGGTGCTAAATATACAATAGTTAAGTATGAATTGTTGTAACCCATTGTTACTAAACGAAGAAAATACAAAAGTGAAGTAACCTAATTTTGTGCAGTGTGTGTGTGTGTGTTTATGGTATGTGATATGTGTGTGTGTGATGTATGTGGTATGTTTATGATGCATATGTGTCCACACATGCATGTATTTGTGGGTGGTTTTTTTTTTTTTTTTTTTTTTTTTGGTTTTTCGAGACAGGGTTTCTCTGTATAGCCCGGGCTGTCCTGGAACTCACTCTGTAGACCAGGCTGGCCTCGAACTCAGAAATCCGCCTGCCTCTGCCTCCCAAGTGCTGGGATTAAAGGCGTGCGCCACCACCGCCTGGCATGCATGTATTTGTGATGTTTGTAGTTTGTGTGATGTGTGTTTATGATATATTTGTGATGTGTATGGTGTGGTGTGTATGTGTATGTGTTTGTAACATGTGTGTTTGTGACGTGTATGATGTGTGTGTTTGGGATATGTGTTTGTGATGTGTGTGGTGTGTATGTGATGTATGTTTGTGATGTGTGGTATGTGTGTGATGTGTTTGTGATGTATGTGGTGTGTATATGATGTGTGTTTGTGCTGTGTGGTATATATATATATATGTGTGTGTGTGTGTGTGTGTGTGATGTGTGTGGTGTGTGTGTATGTATGTATGTGATATGTGTGGTGTATGTGTGTGATATGTGTGGAGAGACAACTTGGTGGAGCTGGTTCTGTCCTTTCACCTCTACATGAGTCCCAAGGAACCAGTCAAGTGGCCAGGCTTTGCAGAGGTGCCTGACAGAGCCCTTCGCCCAGGCCCCACCTCTCCTAGACCCCGCCTCCCACAGGCCCCGCCTCCCACAGGCCCCGCCTCCCACAGGCCCCGCCTCCCACAGGCCCCCCCTTGGGAGTTTTCTTTGTGATAGTAAGCAGCACATCAGCATAACCTGGAAACAGTTCTGTAACTTTCTATATGTGTGTTGTATTTCTTCATAACAGGCAGGGAAAGGATACTGATGAAGACAAGAGGGCCTGCCTCAAATGGAAAAACGGGTAAAAGGAATATATTAAAAACAGCTTTACCTCTTTGTTTTATGTTGGGTAAGTCGTGACATAAAGCTAATGAACTTGTCTTCTATTTAAAACAGTCTCCTTAGGAGAGGACACTGTGGAGTTTAGAAGGCATTTCCGGAGTCTGCCCTGACTCAAGTAAAAACAGTGATAGAAATGGAGACTTGATCACTGGAATATAGAAGTACAGGCGTGACCGGGAGGCAGGCCTAACTGAGCACCTAGGAAGAGCTGTGTTAATTCCTTAGTGAAGGGAGTGAGTGCTGGTCTAATTGTTTATTTGGGGAGTGATCATTTTAGAAGAACAACTTACTGATAATATCAATTTATAGGGTAGGAAGCCAAAGTGGGGAGGGGACCTCCTTCACCGCAGACCTCGGGGTCCTTCCAAATCCAGCCTGCATGTAGCAGTTAAAGGAGTTGGGTGTTGTCAGTAACGCAGGGTTGTCCGCTGCCGGATGACACTGGTTTCCAAGCCTGTCACCTGGGTTCCTTCTGCTGCTGTCCACTGAGAAAGGTCGGCTGTGGGGGCCTCAGGTCTCTCCTTTCCAAAATCCATGTCATGTGGGAGCTTCTGTTAGAGTCGTCATGACAACCCACTCCCTCTTCCGTGATGTATTTTTGTGGTCAACAAGTTAAGAAATTAAAAGACCCAACTCGTCTTTCTATGGTTGATGAAATTCCTACAGTCTAAGGGCTTTCTGAGAGAAAGGGGGGCGGGGCACAGCAGGGCCTGTATCTGGGAGTTTGCAATCCAAACGGTCAGTCCCTAACCAGGCTGAGGGCCCCAGGAGAGCATCCATTTATGCAACTGTTCACTTGGCTTCATTGTTTATTTAAAATATAGACTTAAAAAGTCATCTCAAACAGAACACAGCCTCCCAATTATAGAGTTGAGCAGTGAGATTCTACAGGGACTCCGGGTGCTGTGTGCACAGATGGGAATGACGTCACGTCATGTGATGGCAGTGATGACCCGCCTCTTCCCACTCCTGTGCCAAGGTTTGCCATCACACAGCATGGACTTTGCCTCGATAGCCTGACAATTTTAAAAGACTCCGGCTTTTAAAAGGAACTTGTTTGTTTGTTTGTTTTTCGAGACAGGGTTTCTTTGTGTAGTCCTGGCTGTCCTGTAACTCTCTCTGTAGACCAGGCTGACCTTGAACTCAGAGATCTGCCTGCCTCTGCCTCCCAAGTGCTGGGATTAAAGGCATTTCATAAACACCCCCAGTTTGGAGGTCTTCCTCTTCACATAGTTCTCACTTGGTGACTGTCCCCCACGTCAGTGATGACCCGGCTCTTCCCACTCCTGTGCCAGGGTTTGCCATCACACAAGCATGGGCTTTGTCTCGATAGCCTGACAATTTTAAACAGACATTAACATCAGACATAAAGACTCGGCCAAGCTTCAGTTTCCCTCCGTCATTTTCCTGTTTTACAGGCTTACCCCATCTCCAGGTGGAGGGCCAACAATCAGATTTAATGACCTTTCAGCCTCAAATCACACCCCACGGGCTTTAGAGGATTCCAGAAAACTTGACATTAGTGCCCACAACAAATTGCATCAGAGAGACACACCATATCCTGAAGAGCAACGGATACATCCATATATGGTCTTGAAATACGTAGCACATAAGGTAGTTGTGGTTGATTCCAATGCTGGTCATGTGAGTAGATCACCTGACAGGTGGATGAGGAAGACAGGAACTCATCGCTCACTCAGGGTTTCTCAAGATAAGAATGCAACAGAAGGACAGTTTACCACAAAGCCTACCGCCCGCTGGGCCAGCCCTGAAGCATCACATAGATGCTGAGGTCACACCTTCCCAGCTCCTGCTTGATAATAAAGTTCTGACATTTCTATTTCCCAGATGTAAATATAGACTCCGGCTTTTAAAAGGAACTTGTCCATTCAAACTACAGCACATGAACTGCATGAACTGCAAAGTACCGACACCAGTCACAACAGAACGTCATGTATGCCAAGGGCGGGGTAAATGAACACGCGGAGACCAGCGAAGACGCACAATTGAGATGGACTGGAGGCCTGACAGTGTAGGTGCCACAGTCATCAGATCTTCCAATAGTTCCAGAGCTGTAAATCTGTATTTCAGGTAAACCTCGCTTCTTTAAAATGCTGGCAACACTATTAGAAAACATGGCAAAGCAGGCACGTGGGGCCAGAGCTGCAGACAACCCACAGCCCTGGGCTGGCTGTGGAAGGGCTATGGACCTGTGGCTCCTCTGGCTCCGGCTCCCTTGGTCAAGGCCAAGTGGCTGGAGTGCAGCTCCTCTTCCCTGCAGCAGAGGTGGCAGGGAAACAAAGCAAGGCTGAGAGGCACACACCTGTTGTCTGCTCTGACAGACTTTGAACCTGAGGCTGAGGCTGTCACTATGTGACCTGAGACAAAGTCCTAGAGAATGAGAGGGAACCGTCTCCGCCCTGGGCAGGTTGTTCTGAGAGAACAGGTTCATGAATGGGCCCGCCTCCTCCGATGGAATCAGGTAAATGCCCTGTCTTCCTCCTTGGAAGGAGCCAGTCAGGACAGTGAGTGAACACAGGAGCATGTGACACAGGAGCTTGTGACACAGGAGCATGTGACACAGGAACATGTGACAGAGTGTTTCCTGTGTCAGGGTCTACAGCATACCTGCCTTTGATTTGCCTGGCAAATGTTGAAGAAAACCTTCAAAGCCACCTTGTCCTCAGAGCATGTGTGTGTGTGTATGTGTGTACATATGGGACATATATTTATATGGGGCACACGCCTTTTATGATGGGCATGTACAGGTTAGAGGACAATGTGTGGAAATCAGCTTGCTTTCTTTTTGTTATTGGTTTGTTTGTTTATTTATTTATTGTTTGAGACAGGGTTTCTCTGTGTAGCCCTGGCTGTCCTGGAACTCACTCTATAGACCAGACTGGTCGTGAACGCAAAGTGATCCACCTGCCTCTGCCTCCTGAATGCAGGGATGAAAGTTGTGCACCATCAGAACTGGCTCCGTGTTTTCTTTTCTTTCATCATGTGGTCTAAGGGACCAAAGGCCATCAGACTTGGCGGAAATCATGGTTCCAGGCTGAACCATCTCCCTACCCCATCTTCATGTATAACACCTCTTTGGTACAGTAATTCTAACCCCAATGCTTTTGATTTATAACACCACTTGACCCAATCTGGGACTGGGACTTCAGAGCTAAAACCTCTCCAAAGTCAAGAGCTGGTAAATGAAGAAAGTTGGCTGTGTTCAAGAGCTTGGACTTTAATCTTCTTATCACTGAGTGCTCCTAACGTCACAGCAGAACTGGGCCCCACTTAGCATCCTCTCAATTTTGCCAATGGTGTCAGGGCTCCCGGTTCTCTTAGATCCATGTTTATCTTCCAAATGAGCTACAGGCAGACACTGTTAGAAGGTTCCGGGGGCTGTTATCAGGTCATGCCTGTGACAGCAAATGAGAAGCAAGAGAGGAGAAGGCACAGGTTCTCTCGGGGAGCAAAATCCGCCCGGAATGACATCCCACAGGACACTCACTGTGAGTGTTGCTACACAATGTTTAACAAAGACATCCCACTAAGACCGCTTTGCTGAGAGAACAGAGGGCAGGATGGGGAGCAGCCATAGGCCTTCATGCTGGGGCTCTCTCCTTCTTAGCTGGTTCACATATTTGTTGAGAAAACACAGAAGCCAACTCAGAAGAAAAGGAAACACTTTCTGGTGTGCAGCGCGCTCTGCACCAAAAATTTAGACTGTGGGGTGGGAGTGGAGCACCACGGCCTGCCTACAGGGAGGATTGTGCTTTGAGTGAGCACCAGTCTGTCTACAGGGAGGACTATACTTTGAGTAAGCACCAGAGTGTGTCTACAAGGAGAACTGTCCTTTGAGTGAGCACCACAGCCTATCTACAGGGAGGACTGTGTTTTGACTGAGCACCACAGCCGACCTATAGAGAGGACTGGGTTAAGTTTACCACAGTGGCTCCTAAGGAGGCTGGGCCTGCATCTCTTCCCAGCCCCATCACAGCTCAGTGTTCAAATGCTTTTATTTATCTTACTCGGGTTAAAGTTTTAAAGCATTCTTTTTTTTTTTTTTAATATGTGAATTTACAGAAAAATGAATAACCATCACCTTACATCATTCAAAGAAAAAAAATACAAAGCATTGTCAGTAAGAGGTAGGGAAAGTTTTGATGATTTTTAAAAACCTTAGCTGGGCATAGTGCCAATTATCTGTCATCTCTACTCAGGAGGTAAGAGGATCAGAAATTCAAGGCTGACTTTAGCTACGTTGTGAGTTCAAGGCCACCCAGTCTTAACAGCAAAAACAGAATAAGTCTACCTTAAATATAATGCTGGCATTCGACTGGGCCAACGCTCACTATATGCCCTTTAGGTGAAAACAAAGGTCGTGGGAAGAAATGGTACAGTGATGAGGCGTAAGGTACAGTGTGTGTGTCACTGTGCCACAGCTTTCCCCATGGGAACTAAGGTCAGGGATAAATCCCCTGGATTAAACACATACATCTGACAGTTAACATTATATACATGTCCTTGGTTTGTCTTGCATTGATTTTAAACTCCAGAAATATTTTATATATTTCTGTGGCACCAATTATGACTGTCAGTCTTTGAGATATGTGGCATCGAGTGCCTGGTCAGGGTCAGAATGCTCTCAATGAATCCACAAACTCTATTCTAAAGTCCCAATTTTCTGCATGCCCGTAGAATATGCACTCTGTAAATGAACAGTCAACACGTTTACAGTAAAAATCGAATGGTTCAGAGCCGAGCCAGTGTTATCACATTATTTTTACATTTGCAGGACTGTACTCTAATGGGTCGAACTGCTTAGACGTACAGATGCATGGATTTCTTTCATAGCATATTTTATTTTATTTTTTTGTTGTTGTTTTAAAACAGTGAGTGAACTCTTTGGCTTTTCCGTTGCACGGTGCAAAGCTGCAAAGCGTCGGTGAGCTTGCCTTCTGGATCTGAGCACAGAGCCCAACACCAACTCCGGGTAATAAACCCTAACCTTTCCGCACAAATCTCCACCCATTTGGTGCATAGGCATTCGAAGCTCAATTTGCGATCCCACATCACCATCTACACTGCCAGGCTGTAAATCAAAATCAAGTTCCTGGCTTCTTAGTGGAGCAGACACGGAAGGACAGGGGCGGGTCCCCAAGGTAGCATAGCAACCCTAGAAGGCAGAATTCCTTTCCTCAGCTCCCTTTTCCAAAGACAGGCCAAGGTGACGGAAATGTAAATGTGGAAATGTATTTATTCATAAATGGGCCGAGCCATGCAGCCCGAAAACCTGTATCTAAGGACTGGGGCTATCTGGAGCAAAAGCACAGACCACGCAGGGTGTTAAGTGTCCACCTAGTGGCCCGTGTGTGTGCACCGGTGTGTACCTAAGGCTGGTGCTTTGTTCTGGTGAAGCAGGGGCCCGAAGAGCACGAGCACGCACAGGCGGCAGCGTCTTTCGGCCGGCGCCCCGCGATCTCCGCAGCTGCTTAGGCAGCGCGAGAATCTCGCCGTCCAGATGCGTGGTCCGAGCCTCTGGGCTACGCGGGAAGCGCGTTACGGGCCAGCCGGGCTGCCTCGCTAACAGCGCCGGGGGAAGGCCGCGGCAGCGCGGGCCTCACCGCGTCCCTCCGCCGACGCGGGCGGCCCCACGCGCCAGGCGCTCCGCGAGCGCCACATTCCATTTCGAAAATAACACACACGTGTGCTGGTAAACAAGCGCGCCAGCCGCCGGCGCTGCGCGTCCTGGGCGAGTCCGTGCGACGCGCCCCCTCCTCCCGCACGTGCCGCCAGGCTCCGCCCACGGGCTTTTGCGCAGCCAGGCTCCGCCCCAGCCCACCAGGCCCCGCCCCTGCCCACAGGCTCCGCCCGTCCCGTCTCTCCAGGGCCCTGGGGTCCTAGCGCCCGCCGCGCTGGCAGGCGGGCCTCGCCGAGCTTCTGCAAGTTTCTTGCCCCGATGGAGCGTGCGGCCCAGGTCCGCTCCCTCCCTCTTCCCCTCCTCCCCGCTCAGTCCTCCTCTAGTCCTCCCGCCGTCTGCGCGCCGAGGGTTGCCTCTCGGAGCGCCTTCGCTCTCCCTCCTCTCTGTCCTTCCAATTTTACTCGATTGTTTATTATTTGCTGGGGGCGGGGGCCAAGGGGAGAGAGGGGCGTCCGGAGCCCAGAGACTCGCGGCGGCGGCCAGTCAGCGCGCGGCGTGGCTTGACGAGGAAGCCGCGCAGCGAATGGCGACGCGGCGCAGGGCTCCGGGGTCACGCGCGTGTAGAGACAATGACATCATCTGTTTGTACGCGTCGAACTAGCTTGGTGCAGGGGCGGGGCGTCACGTCACTTGAGTGACGGGTCGCACGTAAAGCCTGGAGGCCGGAGTTCCGGGGTGGGCGGCCTCGTCTAGGCTGGTTGTTTTGGGGCATCGGGTTGTCGCGGAGCCCAGACTTTCTAGCTGCAATGACTGAGAGGGTTTTGTTTTCAAGATCCATATGAATCAGGATGGGGAGATTTTTGGTCTGCATGTCGCGTGTGGCGCAGGAAAGCACACACGCGCGGCCCGGAGGCACGGATCGTGGGATAGGGGATTGTGAAGGTCCTATTCCAAGTCGGAAGACTCGAAAAAGTCAAGCACGTAGTCAGCTGCCTTATCATCAGAAAACGGTTGCCCGCTTCCAGTTAGGTATCTGCTGCTCCTGCGTTTAGGACTGGGTCGCACTGAACATTTCTTCCTGAGTGGCACTTTTTCGGGTTTGCCTTCCGATTCGTGAAAAGCGAAGCACGACTGTCGCTGGGCGTCCCAGGTGAGGGTCCAGGACACACACGGCTGTCTTCGCAGGCCAGTGTTTCCACGCCAAGGTAACCCTGGTCATCAGCCACGGGCGTCTTATCTCGGTGTTACCTGGTGTCAGGTTCGAACGAGGAACCCGATACTGGGGCGGGCTCCAACCCCACGCACCCACGGGCAGGCCAGGGACCCGCGAGCCAAAGGCAGGGCCCGAAGCAGAGAGGGCGCGCGGCGGCGCAGTGGTGTGCTCTGACTTGGCGTCCCGGGCCAGCGTGGCCGCCGGGATTCCCGAGAGAGTGGCGGAGCCCGGCGCGGAGGGCTGCGGGAGCCGGCCGAGTCCCGTCCCGCCGGCGCGCGCGCGCCCGCCCGCCCCCCACTCCCGCAGCCCCGCGCAGGCGCGAGTGCGCACACACACGCGCACTCCCACACGCACGCACAGCAGCACTCCCCGGCCCCCGCCCCTGCCCTCCCCCTGGGCGGGGACCCGCCCCGCCGTCAGCCTAGGTTGAGGCTCCCTGCGAGTGTCTATAACTTTGTGCTGCTGCCGCGGCCGCCCTGCTCGTGGAAGGGAGGAGGAGGAATGTGGAAGGCGGCGGCGCAGCCCAGGCTGACAGGCGGTTCCTCCGGCGGGCTGCGGCGGCGGCCCGAGCGTCCCCTCGTCGCGGTGCCCTGGGCTCGCGCGGCAGCGTCCGCCCTCCCGCCTTGTCCCTGAAGGGAAAGAGCCGAGGTAGGCGCCGGAGCTGTGCAGCGGGGCGGCCGCCTTCCCAGTGACTCCGGATCTGTTTCCGAGCTGGGCCAGGCGCTTCCCCTTCCCTCCCCGTGACTCGGTGTGCTCCCCCCCCCTTCTCTCCCGCTAGTGTCTTTAAAGGACTTGAGGGAAGGGGGGAACTGTCAAGATGGCAGCAGCGGGAGCAAGGAGGTGATGAACGTGCTGGTCCGGGTTTTCTTGCAGTCCGAGAGATTTGGCGCTTCCCGACCTGTTGGAAGATTTATGTTCCCACTTGCTTCCTCCTTCCCGTTTCTGACCTGGAAGGGGGCGGAGGGCTCCACGTCCCCAAGAAAATACACCTCAGGTTTTCTGAGCAGCGGGTCCTGCGGGGTCGGCCCTCTCTTCTCTCGTTGGAAGTGACCCTGGCAGGTCTGCACCCAGACCCCACGCTCGCCCTGCTGGTCCGCGGGTGGAGAGGCGAAGACGGGAGTTGCCTGAGCCAGCCCTAGGGGCCCACTCGTCTGGGAGGGGTGTGCGGGGGGGCATCGCAGGGCCCGGGAGCGGGAGAAGAGCCCGGGACTCTGCCGACTTGGGCTGCGCCTCCGTGGGCGGCACTTGAGCGGGCCAGAGCCAAACATAAACAAACGCACGCACGCGCGCCCTCCGACCGCGGCCGTGCTGCTGGGGTCCGGAGGCCGCCCACTCTTACAGGCGCGGCCACCCATCCCCCGGGGCGCCCCTCCCCCTCCGCCCCGCCACCTAGTCCGGGAGGGGACCTGCCGTTCTGGCGACGGCAGCGGGGGAGGGGGCTGCCCCGCTCGCGGCCGTCGATTCGCTCGCGTCTCCGGGGCGGCCCGGCCAGGGGGCGGCGTCTGCTGCGCCAGGTTCGCGGGACGCACGTCCCCAGGTCTATCCGTTCTAGGTGGCGGCCGCGGCCGCGCGCGACGAGTCTCCGCGGACTAGGCTCCAGCACGGGATAACCAACTCTCTGTTCGCGCTTCCCTAGGTAGCTGGCGCTCGAGCCTTCGCGGCGCCCCGTCCCTCCCCCGCCGCACCCAGCCCCGGCGCGAGAGGAGAGAGCAAGAGCCCAAGCCGCTGGCGGCGGGCAGGCGGCGAAGATGGCAGAGGCACCAGCCTCCCCGGTCCCGCTCTCTCCGCTCGAAGTGGAGCTGGACCCAGAGTTCGAGCCACAGAGTCGGCCACGCTCCTGTACGTGGCCCCTGCAGAGGCCGGAGCTGCAGGCGAGCCCGGCCAAGCCCTCGGGGGAGACGGCCGCAGACTCCATGATCCCCGAGGAGGACGACGATGAAGACGACGAGGACGGCGGCGGCCGAGCCAGCTCGGCCATGGTGATCGGTGGCGGCGTGAGCAGCTCGCTGGGCTCCGGGCTGCTCCTCGAGGATTCGGCCAGGCTGCTGGCTCCGGGAGGGCAGGACCTCGGGTCGGGGCCAGCGTCCGCCGCAGGCGCGCTGAGTGGGGGCACGCAGACGCAGCTGCAGCCTCAGCAGCCACTAGCACCGCCGCAGCCCGGGGCGGCTGGGGGCTCTGGGCAACCGAGGAAATGCTCCTCGCGGCGGAATGCCTGGGGGAACCTGTCCTATGCCGACCTGATCACCCGCGCCATCGAGAGCTCCCCGGACAAACGGCTCACTCTGTCCCAGATCTACGAGTGGATGGTGCGCTGTGTGCCCTACTTCAAGGATAAGGGCGACAGCAACAGCTCTGCGGGCTGGAAGGTGCGTACCTATCAGGGGTTGGCGGCCGGACCTGCCAGGCCTGCGCAGCGCCAAGCGAGTATTGAAGCTGTCGGTTTGCCGACGCCCCGAGAGGGTTGACAGGAGCTTCGGTCCTGAGGCTTTGGGGAGGGGGATTCTTTTCATTCCTAGAGGAGGGAAGCCTGGGGATGGCCTCTGAGTAGGAAGGGAGGGTCCCAGGCAAGCCTTGGGCATGCCCAGGCGAGGAGACTGTGGGCAAGGGACACTAACGAGGAAGGACCAAGACATTTGTACGTGCTGGATTACCCCGACTGCCCGGAGGAGGTAGCTCCGCGGCCAACTTTGGAATACAGGGGGTGGAAGTAGGCTGCACCGAGGACAGTGTGGGTGGAGGGAAGGCGTGTGTGGGGGAGTGTTTGGGACAGCATTCAAGTCAGTGGCAGGAGCATGATACTAGCAAACTGAGTGAGGATCTTTGGATCCAACTTGTGCTTGTGGGTGTTGACACCAACAGGCAAATCGATCCCATTAGAAAAAGCAATGATTGCAGACTGTTCCCTGGCCGGCTCTCACGCCTTTCCTCACACACCTTTACCCTTTAGAGACATCACTCCAGCAAGCCTGCCAGCGGGTAGCCTCTAACATGCTCTGGGGCTTGGAACAGGTCGAGTTTGTCATCGAAAAGTGTACTGGCTACACCTGCTTCTCTGGTGGAGGTCTATGCTGCTGCAGGCAGCGTTTGAGGCGGGTGTCACGTGTCGGGGACTCCGGTCTGAGCGCTACCTGTGTGGGAGGGAGGGAAGGGCTGATAGCAGGGTTGGGCCATAATGGCTTCTATCTATAAAGGAGCCTTTCAGCCTCTTGGGGCACCCGACACGTGGTGGGGAGAGAGGTGAGGAAAGGCCTATGATGTAATGATGTCCTGCAGTTGGGCATCCAAAGAGATTGACTCCAGTCCCCTGCTGGGCTGCCCTGGTCTTCAGGGCACCCCAGGTGCATTCCCCTGAAAGCAGCCATAGTCCCACATCACTGGAGCGAAGTCACTCAGCAGTTGCTCTTGCTTGTAGCGTTTATTTCCTTTGCCTACTTGGCTGTCATTGGGAGCTCTGTGGCTTCTGGCTTCTAGGTTTTTAGGTGTGTAGATAAGAACAGCTCATCTTTGTGGAGACCTGCAATAAAGCCTCTGGAAGAGCCTTGCAGATGAAGTGACTTGAAAACAAGTGTCTGGTACTGAAGGGCCTTTGGTGGCTGGTTTACAAGCCCAATGTGTGCTTTGCTACTGTTCCACAAACCTGTCAAATTGCAGATATACAAATGCAGATGCCACAATCGTATATTTGATCTAATTTTATTGATTTCCAAAGGAATGACACATGTATGAGGTTAGGGTTGTTTACAGAAAGACGGGGCTTCTGTTTGGAAGTATTGCTAATGTGAAACTTTGAAAACTGCTTCGAAGCGGTTGGAAAGGCTTTATGTCAGTGCACATTGTCTGGAAGGGGCATGTAGAACCCGGCAAAAATGCGCTTGGGAGTTTGGAATATTTTTCAATAACTTCGCACTTGAAATTAACTCCTACATATTTGAATTTGGTATAGAAGGCTCAACTTTACAAGTTAACATTGGAAAGAGTTGACCTTTCCTAATATATCTGTGCATATATATATATATATAATATACTATATACTATAATGTATGTTAGAATGGGGAGGAGGGAGAAATGGAGGGAAGGAGAGAGAGACAGAGAGAGAGAGAGAGAGAGAGAGAGAGAGAGAAAGTGTGTGTGTGTGTGTGTGTGTAAGTAAGTAAGTCAGAGGCCAACTTTTGGGAGTGGTTTTCTCCTTCCAACAAGCGGCTCCTCAGATCCTTGGGTGTGGTGGTCAGCATCTTCATCCACTAAGCCAGCTCACTAGCCCCTTCTGATTGTTTAGGATTACAAAGTAATTTAATTCCGTAAATAGTGTTTCTTATTATTGTGCTTATAAAAATAACACCAGTATGTTTGTGGTTTTAATTTTTTTTTTTTTTAAAGATTTACTTCTTGAAAGTGGTTACCAAAAGAAGCCACAAGTTGAGTTTGGTCCATATTTTCATAAAGATTTTAGGATTTCAGTAGAACTAAGGGGACACAGTCATATGCGGTCATGTTATAATTGTTTTTGTCTCACATTTTTTTTTCTTTTACTGTTATCTTGTTTCAACTACAGACATGTAAGATATTGCAAATAGAATATCCCAAAGCTTATTGTTTAATTTAGGGCGTATGTTTTATGATTATTTTTTGCTTTAATTTTAAGAGCATGTGTTGTAGAATCGTTTTGTCTTCAAGGATTTGAAGGAATATAATTGAAGTTTTTGTAAGATGACCTTCATCAAAGGAAGCAGTATGCAGGTGCGTCCAGGGCGTTAATGATGGGGAGAGGAGGCCCTTTGAACACGAGGGAGGCCGCAGGCCAGCGGGTTGATGCACTGGCTAATGCCAGCCTTTCTTGTCTGCTGATTAGTGGGGCTGGAAGCCGAGGTAAGGGTGAGAGGGGACAGGAGCTAACGCGACCCATGCCTGTGCATCTGAGTTTAGGCACTGACTCCTTGCTGCGTGGCCATTGGGGAAACCTGTGCTTCACAGCCACAGTACTTTCATTGTGAGTTATACCTTAGGGTTCTTAGCCTCTAAAAATGTCTAGAATTCAGGTTAACCTGCAGACGTTTGCACACAAGGGCAGGAATGCTGAGTCCTAAGATGGACTTTTGTGGCTTTTTGGGTCAGAATGTTATGTGAGTCTATAACCAGAAATATCACATTCAGATTACAGAATAAAGCCAAAGCTTAATGGCAGGCTCCTTTAATCACTGCACTGGGGAGGCAGAGGCAGGTGCAGGCAGTCTCTGGCTTTGAGGCTGGCCTGGTCTACACGGTGAGTTCCAGGACTATATAGTAGAAAGACTGTCTCAAAAAGCCAAAATGATAGAAGTAAAGAATTAGAAAAGAAGCCTTAAAATTGGAATTTAGACCAGACATTTTCAGCATCTTTTGGCTTATTTAGAATTACCCGGGAACAACTAAAAAATACGAATGCTCGGAGAATTTGGTAGAGTTTGGCTCATGTGTGGTTTGCTTTGGTTCCCCAGGTGACCCTAATGTGTAGCGGGAATGCAGCATCTTTCGTTGCTGTAGAGATTAGAGACTTGGTCTCAGGTCCCAGGCAGTACAAGGCTAAGTAGCAGCTACCGTGTACAAGTCTCTGTGCCTTATCACACTGCCTTCTAGAAATCAGTCGTAAAACCTTTTAGCTTTCCTGAGAAGCGCACTCACCTCCCCCTGCCCACCTCCACCCCACCCCCACCCTCAGCCTACAAACACTGGCAGTCACTTAGGCATCAGGAGGACACACAGGAGGGGGAGGTCAAGCAAAGGGGTCATGTTTGGGTAGCTGCAGATTATGTCATCCGACTGTGTGGTTGCTTAGGAAGCCTGAAGTAGCACAGCCGGCAAAAGATAGCATTTTAACAAAAGAGGAAGCCCTTGCTCAGGGCATGCAGTGCTGGGGGTGTGTGTGTGGGGGGTGTTGTGTGTGTGATGGCTATCTTGAAGGTCCCTTACCTCAGGCATTAGAGTGGTGTGAACAACCAGATGTGGTGGTGGTGGGGGTTCCTTTATTCAGATTAAGTTTACTTGGCGTGCACTGTAGTTAATGTAGCATGGGCTCTGTCTGTTTGGGAGGCTCCAGTGACTCCAGGGTTTACCTGGAAGCCCTGTTTATCATTTACTCTGTGTTACAGAGCCCCACACTCACTCACTCCTCATGGGTTGGGGCAGGATGTGCAACAGCCATGGGTTTCTGTGGGGTGCCTACTGTGTGAAGACATCTGCTGCAGCAGAGGGTGAGTCTTCCAAGTCTGAGCCTTTTATAGGAAAGTAGACCTTGATTGCTGCAAGGTAAAAAGAAAAGAGAGTTGAGCAGCCCATGGTACTTCCTGGAAGGAACCCTGGGGAGACTTCAATATACTGTGTTAAGAAAATGTTATTTTAAAGGCAACTTGTTTGCAAATTTCATTTTAAATTTCAGAATGACGCAGCTGTAATCCCACATTGGTTTGCACTTTGATCTTTGTTCCCTTCCAACACCAGAAAGGCCAGTTACAGTTGTGTGTGAAGAATCTGTCTTCTGCCTGGCCTTCATTGTTTCGTAATTTCCTCCCGCAGCCTGTCTTTGTCAGTGATTCTCAGTAACACACTTCCTCTTTCTCCTGTCCCACTGCCTGCACTGTGGACTGCTTTCCTCTTTTGCAAAGCTGTGTCATTGACCTATGAAGTGAAGAAATTGGACCTTTTAGACTTTGATCTTTGAACCCCATGTAACAGAAAGACTCTTCAGAACGAAGTTAAGTGTGTGTTTTCATGTGTTTATCTCCTCAGAAAACGAAACTATAACATGCTTATTTTTAGACTTCAGGAGGGTTCTATTTTAAGGAAAGGATACCATAGAACATGTTGAAGATAAACTTTTTAGTGTTCTGCTTTTGATTCATATATAAACATACCAGATAGTTTATCTGAATGATAATGGAAAAGGCCTTGTCTACTAAAAAGAGTCTTTTACTTGGACTGAAAAAAAACTTAGTAGACCTTCACCCAAACTTGATGATAATACAGAGATAAGCCTAGTAGGTCCTTGATAAGAGTTCACCTCTTATCCTGCTGTTGTCTCAGAGTTCGGATTTCTAGGGCTGGAGAGAAAGTGGAATTTATTTTGTTGTAATATCTTTCTTTGGGAGACAAATTTGATCCTCTTCTTGACTAATTGATTTCTTTTATATGTCACACATTGAGGACTCAAGACCAATTTGCCTATGGGTGCTATAGAAAGAATTGAGGAGCAGACATACAAAGTGTCTTGATACCCACTGACGTTCCTGCGTGGTCGGAAGTGAATTGAAGGCGGTACAGTGAAAATCCTCTGCATCCACTTCCATCAGCTCCTGTGTTGCTTAAAAGCACACTGTACACGGGGTATTCTGCTCAGCTCCAGGGATACGATGGTAGTATATGTCAGAAAATTCTAGTTCACTGGAGTTTAAATTCCAGAAGGCAGAGAGACAGGCTGCTAACAGGAAAGCCGTTTTGTGAATGTGTTCTTATTGTTCACCCTTGGCATCTTGTACGTGTGTCTTTCTGTTTTCCTCAGTGCCTCACCTCTGCTGAGAGGCTATTGCAGATGGCAAACTCAAACTTGGCATTGTTCTTGGGCTAGAGCTGTCCTTTGGCTGTCTGCAGATCATGCTGAGCTCGCTAGACAGACAGAAGGACTCCGTGGCGTGAGGCCTAGATTTCCCAGAGTCCACCTGCATCCTTGCACGGATGTGAGCTCTTCAGTTCTGTTGATGAGGCCTGGTTCAGGGAGGCCAGTCGTCTGGGGGTGTGGAACTGGATAGAGCTGACTCATCTGCACTGCCTTTCACTTAAACTCATAACGAAAAGGGGGTCACACGAGGTCTGTTTCATTTCTTTCTGAAGTACCAGGCCAGGAACACGAGTGACCCGGGTCAGGGTTTCACAGCTTACTGGGGTGTGGTTAAAGTGTGCTCACAGGAGTGCATGGCACCACTGCTGTGGAGAGTGCTGCTAGCCTCCGTGGTTTCCCAGCTGCTTCTGTCAGCGCAGTTTGCTTCCAGTTCTGCAAGCTCCTGCTTCATTTGCTCTCTTTGGCTCCTCCCCTCTCCTCCAAGCTGATTCTCATAGGAGTGGCTTCCCCCACCCCCACCCCCACCCCACAACTCCACTGGAAACTCTGAGCTCACCTTGATGAAGAAGTCCCCTCAGACTACATTGCCCAGCTCCCCCCTTCCCCCGCCCCCCAGTTTCTTTATATCTTCCCGTGACTCTCAGATACTCAGTGTTAGACAATGAGGATCTCCTCTGATACTTGGAGAATTCACTGTGTCCTCAGCCCACGAGGGTGGCTGCCTTCTGAGATTCTTGTTGGGGAAAGTTGAGATGGCGACTCAGGATTTTGAGCTGGTGGGGTGTCCTGGATACTTGCAGGTGTGAGGGTGCCCACAGCCTCAGGCCTCCTGGCTCTGTGTGACATGATGGGTGTGAAGGCGGAGTTTCTTGGGGTGTTGGCTTCTTACTATGAAAGTCCCTGAAAAGTACAGTTTACACCAGAAATGGGAGGAGGTGTGCTGGGTGGCATTTCATTATGGGAGAGGAAATCAGGTCTTCAGCATCAGCAGCCTCTGTCGGAGGGGCAATAACTGAAAGTTTCTTCCCTCTCTCAGAAGAGCAAACCTGGTCAGGGAGTGAGCTTGTTTGTAATTTTCTGTATTGGAGGACATAAGCCTTGGGTGCATAGAAAGCTGTATTTCTACCTCCTGGGAAATATGTCACCTGTGAAAGCAGGGGAGCTAGTAGTCTATCCTTATGGCCAGGCATTGCAGGGCCAGCCTGTAGCTTTTCTGGGTTGCGAGTTTTCTCAATAGGTGAATAGGCAAGAGACAGATAGAAGACCTAAATTGTGATTCCCTCTCTGCCAGAGTCATGTCTCAGACCACTTTCACGTGTCACACACACACACACTCTCACACATACACATACACATACACATACACATACACACACATGCCCCTCCCCAGGAGAACCAAGCAGAATCGTCAGCCTGTGAGGGCTGCACTGAACTGGCCTGGTGGGGAACAGGTCTGGAGGATGGCGCAGCCTAGGCTGGTTTAGAGAACAATGGCTGGTTTGCCCCTCTGATCTTGAGAGCTCTTCTTTTTTTCCTCCTCAGTGCCCAGTGACGATTGTGAGAGATTGCACAGTGAAACAGATACATGTCTCTGGTTGGCCATGGTCCTTCCAGCAGCTGTGCAGTGCTTGGCCCAAGGTGACAAGGCCGGGTTATTTGGGGGATCTGGTCTGGGGGATCCTAGCACTCAATACCAGATGTACTTTGCTCTTGCAGTGAGGAGAGGAGCACGGGGGAGGAAGGGACAGGCAGGCCCTGCTCCCAGACCAACAGCATAGGCATGCTTCTCCCCTGTGAGCCTGTGACAGTCCATGGGATGGTGCTTGGCAGTTCCCAGTGCTTGCTTTGAAGTGTTTTGTTCACTTTTTTGAAGGCCTGTGCATAGGGAGAGTCTATATTATATTTCTGTTTTCCGCCTATATATCTCTTAAAATGGTAATTGAGCTTCTGAAGCCATTGCAAACCTACTTTAAATTCAGAGCCAGCAGAGGGAGTCCACAGGTCTCTAAGCTGATTCGAGTATATCCTCCAGAAAGCTAAGATGTCTTGACTTGATGCAAAAAATTCTGCTATGTGCTTCCATGACTAAATGTCATCTTTTAAAGGTAATTTGAAGTGGAGAGTAGATACTTAAAAGTAACTTTGTTAAAGAAAATCTTAGTTTCCTAAGATCCATGCTCTTGTCCTGTCTAAAATAGTTAAGCGGGAATTTACTTAGTTTCCTAAGTGTCTCACTTTGTGTCCCAGGCTGTCCTTGAACTCACCTACATGTCTGTCTGCTTCTCGCCAAGGATATGATTTTAACTAAAAGTAACTCCCCCCCGCCTTTTGTTCTTTTACATATCCTGATGTTTGTGGGAATAGTTATTTATGTGTAGTACAGATCTCTGGGGAAGTGGTCAGCTGGTCACATGCTTCCCACTCAGGCAGGAGGACCGGAATCTGATGCCCAGAATCCATGGAAGGCTAGCTTGGTAGTCTAGAGGGATGGCATGGCGCTTGCTCTCAAGCTTGAGGATCTGACTTCAGATCCCAGGAAAAGGCCAAAACGTGGTTGCCTGTGTCCATAGAATTGTTAGGAAGAAACAGGATTCCAAGAGCTCCCTGGCCAGCTTAGCGACAAACAGTAAGTTTCTAGTTCAGTGACAGGACAGACCCTGCCTTCAGGCAGTGAGAGCCACAGAAGACAGCTGACCCCTTCCATTGCCCACTGGTGTGTGGTGCACACTGGTGTGTGGAGTTTTTGTCTGTTTCTTTGGTTTTTGTTTTGTGTTCTTATGTTTAGTTAATCCTATAAGGTAAGTAAATCCAAGGACAGGTGGTAGTTAACATCAGTGAAAGGGACTTACTTGGGATTCACACCTAGTCTGACTTGGAGCTCTTGTGCTTTCTGGTTTGCTCTTCTTCCTCCCAGAGTGTGGGTGGGATGTAGTAGTTTAAAAGTTAAACAGTGGCCACTTAGGAGGTTTCTGCATGTTCTTGGCTACGTTTTCTACATAGGTCACCAATGATGCTCACATTGATTCTTCAAAGGATTCTTGACCACGGATCTTTGGAACTGTGCTGACAGCAGCAAATGTCTCTCTGACCTGATGTCTTAGTTACTTTTCTGTTGCTGTGAAGAGACACCATGACCAAAGTGGCCTTTAGTGGGGGCTCACAGAGGGTGAGTCCACAGGCAACATGGCAGGGCATATGGCACCATGCAGGCACGAATCTTGCTGGAGAGCTTGTATCTCAAGACAACTACAAGGCCAAGAGAGAATTAACTGGCAATGGTGTGGACTTTTGAAGCCTCAAAGCCACCCCAGTGACACCGCTAGCAAGGCCACACCTCCAACTCCTTCCCAAACAGTTCCACCAACCAGGAAGCAAGTGTTTAAATATATATGAACTGATTAGAGTTCTTCTCATCCAAACCACCTCAGCTGGTGAGGAGAGGGGGATGGGCCATAATTTAACCCCTTTGCCTGGATATTTTCATGGACTGAAAACTTGAAGGAACCTGTACATGCCTGCTCCTTTAGTGGGAGGAGAAGGAGGCCTGAGACATGGGTTTTAAACCTGCAGATTTAGCAGTTCTGCCTTATGGTTTACTATGGATCACACAGAGACCGTGCTGCTCGGAAACCGAGTGACACCTGAGTGTAGAAATTCTCTGGGCTGGGCTCTCTGATGGACTTCTGCCTCCAGACAACAAGCACGTCTGTGCTTTTGCAGCAGGTATACAGATGACAATGGACCTAAGAAAAAGTAGGTTTCGGGGGGGGGGGGGGGAAACATTTACAAGTTCCTGGCAGAAGTTTGGCTGCCAAATCAGTTTTCATAATTAAAGGCATTAAAAATATTTTTCTGAGGTGGTTGACTCTATGCAGTGCAGTGTTATTAGTGGGTTTAGAAGGCTGCCAAGACAGAGACAGGGATGTTGCATAATGCCCATTGCCAGCCAGGCTAGTGTTTATCTCTCCTGAAGAACCCGCTGCTTTTTTCTTCAAGGTGGTATGTATGGGTGAGAGGTCCCAAGTTCTAGTTTCAGTTGGCCGTAGGACTGTATTAGCCATGTGCTGTTTGAAATCGAATGGGAAGTAAGAAGCTAAGCACCACATGTCATTCTGAACATGTTGGAGAAAACTTGTAGTGGAGATAGGTGAGACAGGTCTGAGGGTTTCCAGTTGATAGGCTGAACCCCTTTGATAAGTGTGAGTGTACAGGTTGGTTCTGCCTGATAACTTGAGTGGCCAGCATGGAGAGAGGGTGGGGTGAAGGGCGGAGGGCAGTTGAGACATCAGGTGGCAGTGCCCATGGTAGCCTTTTAAAAGAGGGTACAATTCTGGGTATAAACCTGATATTTACATAAAATTACATTCGTTAGAACTTGAGAGTCTCCTTGGAAACTGGGGTTGGGATCAAATGGAGGCTGGGGTCTGTCAGCTAGAGTACTTTCCTAGCAGACCAAAAGAAACCAAACAACACCCATAGTGAAGGTATTAATTTAGGCCACTCAAATCTCAGAACTGCTTTTGTCCCTGAAGTAGTTATATTACATTTAAAACTGATACTCTTTCTTAGGAATTATGCAGGTGCTTGCCTTCACTCTGTGTTTCACAGCAAGCTTGCACAGAATGATATTTAAAGCCTCCCGCTTGCCACCATCTCTTGACTTTTCATTTTAATTTTCCTTAATAGTAGTTTATTTAATACCCAGTTATGTTAATTTTCTTTCTTGTTGTAAGAGTTTTTTAAAGCAAAACACTTTGTTCTGGAAGTCTCCATTTGAACTGTTTGGTTTGTGCCTGTGCGTGCATGTATGTGTAAGTGGAACTGTGAGATAGAATCTGACTAACTAGTTCATCTGGCCTGGAGTGAGGCCCTGCTCCCTTGGCCGCCTCTGTGCTGAGATTAGAGGCTTGTACCACCATTCCAGCTGCTGTTTGAACTCTTCATTCCAATAAACTCTTTGGACACATGCATTCACACCGTGAAAACTCCCTAGCCCAAAGGTCACCTTTGCCATCGTCTTTTAGCATTCATAGCTTTAACTAGTCTTATAACTTTAACTAGTCTCACAACTTTAGTCTCATAACTTTAGTCTTATAACTTTAGTCATGGTGGCTCCAAGCCACCGTCCATTCCCAAGCTAAGAGTTTGTTTACTCTCTCAACTTTCATACTTTTCCACTGGATTCTGGTTTTTGTTGTCTTGTTGGTTTTTGTTGTTTTCTCTCCGTTTCCCCGAGTAGTTAGTTCCTTTGGTAACTTGAGCTGTCTCCTCGGTACTGGTTCTTCTGTGTAGCTCCACCAACAGCATTAGTTCACTGTTTATCATCAGTGTATACACTGTACAGGTAAATGCTAGCCCATAGGCTAACACAGATTGAAGCAAGTCATTTTTAAGTAAAATTCGACTAGATTTCTTTAGGAAAAATAAGGAAAAAAAATTAGATTAGCAGCAGTGTTTATGTAATCTGAGAAGCAGGCCCGGAACTGGCCGCTGACGGTTTGAGAGCAGTTAGCAGGTACTGTTGGTGTGGCTTTAGCTCACTCGGGCTCTTAAACTCCAGTAGATAACCTCCTGGGTGAGCTGGTATTCTGTTTCTTGAAATTAGTGTCCTAGATCAAGCCTTCTATCTCCAACCCCATCAATAGAGATGCGTTTACAGCCTCTGTCTGAACAGGTGCGTGTCCTCTGCTGAACTGAATTATCTCAATCAGTCCTGGGGAGTCTTCCCTTTCCAAGAATGATCTTTATTTCAGATGGAAAGGCTCCGTGATTTTGGCTGTATTTTAGGCTTTATGACACATGGTTATTAAGGTAATATTTGGCCCCGGACAAGGGTTAGTAGGTGTTCTTTGACAGGTGGGGAGAGGTTTATTCCAATAATCTCATAAAACCAGATCCTGCTTCCAGTTAAGGGACACAGTTATGAATTCAAAAATTTGTCTATGTTTCTTTAGAGAAAAAAAAAAAATCAGGCACATTATTTGTGTAACCTGGAGAAGCAAGCCTGAGTGACCCACCAGTGTAAGTGGCCTGGGGCCGATGGTGGAGCAGCCTGCAGCAGATGTGGTCCTGTGCTGGCTCAGTTGTACCCATCCCAAGTCAGTGAGGCTCTATGTGTTGAATACCTTGTGTTAGCAGATATTGGCTACTCAATACCAATATGGTACTCAGTACTGTTAGCTACTCACATAGGTTAAAAATGATTACCAAGTGAATTTCTTAAATAAAATATTGCAATTCTCATTTGAAGATTTAAAGATCTCATTTAAAGATACCTTTATTCTATAACCAAATTTCAATTGATCAACCTGTTTTAGCTTTTCATGCAGTAAAAATATGCCTAGGATTTTGTTTGTTATTGATCTTGGTTTTTGGAGACAGGGTCTAACTCTGTATTGGGCTGGTCTTGAAATTGCTGGAAATCCTCCTGTTTCAGCTTTCCGAGTGCTCGAAATCAGGCATGACTATACCTGGGGCATTCCCTGTGGGCTTCCAGGAGCTGCTGTATGGCCCCTAAAGTCTTTGCTCTACCCACTGACCTGGTGTCTTGTTCTTGGGGTCAGGTTATTTTCTGCTCATAGATCTGCCTCCAGTAGGATCATGGAGCTGACAGAAGATGTTTGCTTGTCTGTTATCTCCAGTGCATCTTTACTGCTCAAGAAGAAAAAAAAATGTTCTTTTTATTGTTGCACCATGTAGTTTGACAGCTTTGGAAAATCCAGTTTCTCAGAGCATTGCTGGATGATCATTTGAACTACCAAATGTTTCCAGAGTTTTAAAATCTATCTTCCTCCCTCCAGCCCCCCCTTAAGAAACAGAAATCACTTTATTTTGCTGAGGGAGAAATTTTATTGTTCTAGCACATGGTTTCAAGGTTGAACCTTTAGATAATTTGCAAAAAGTTCAAGCTCCTTTGTCTCTAGTTTGTGACTATTAGCTCTCTGGGGAAAAGTACACCTTGTTATAAAAGGGTTTCCTGATAGGCCCTTGGACTGCTACCAAGCCTTTGGCAAATGAGGGCACACTCTAACTGTGTTTTAGAATCATCCGGAGAGCCTTAAAAATGCCAATGCCCACATTCTACTTAAGACAGGGTGGGGTCCCCAAGTGTGGGGCTCAGTAGCCATATTTTTTTTTTAGCTTCTCAAATGGCTATAATATGTAGCCATGGTTGAGAACCATGGACTTAGAGAAGAGAGAGATGTTGTCTGAGGAAGTAATTAACTATTTGGGTAATGACTTTTGGATGCCTTTTACACTCCTTCTCTGTGGGAAGATTACAAGGCAGAGAGTTGTCTCCCCTGTTGTGCCCCTGACTCCCCAACCCCAGCTCTGAATGAAAAGGAATGTGGTTGCGTTGGAGCTAAGGCACTTGAAAGAGAGCATCATTCCTTAACAAGCTACATTTAGTAAGTCTTGTCTTTCTTTTGTATAATCGTAAGTGGTTTATTTAAAGTCCCCGCCTCCCACTTCTTTTTCCTTGTCTCTATTGGACCCTACTTAACTTTGTTTGAAGTCTGTAGGACTTGTAAGAAGAGACTGTACTGTTAGGAAACATTGTATAAGACTTGAAAACTGAGACACATTAACTTGTTTCTTTTGAGAGCCTACTGTTGTGTATACTGTGTCCACCACACTCTGTCCCTGAGCTGCTACTGACTGTCATAGTGTGGTTTTCAGACCAACCATGCTGACATCACATAGGCACATGTTTGGACTTCAAATCCTCAGACCCATCCCAGACATGCTAAGTCAGACATTCTGGACAGCTGTCGGTTTCAGCAAGCTCTCTGACGATATTGCTGCAAGCTGAGGTTTCAGAACTGGGCTTTAAAAGACATTATTATAAATTTTTAAGATTTACTTATGAGCTTTACTTGCATGCCTGTATGTGTATGTACCATGTGCCAGGAGAGTGCCAGGTACCCTGCACCTAGAGCTATAGATGGTTATGAGCTGCCATGTGGGTTCTGGGAATTGAAACTAGGTCCTCTGGAGGAGCAGCCAGCTTTGTTAACTGCTGAACCATTTCTTCAACCCCAGAAACAGTCTTCTAAAGTTATTTGCTAAGTGTGTGGAATTCTTGTGATGATTTAAAAAGTCAGAATCATAACTCTTATGCCACCTTGGTTTCTGGATCCTGACATAGGGAAAAATGAACAGACATCTTGTGATGGGGTCTGTTGAATGTAGCAAAGCCGTGTCCCCTTGAGGATTGTAGACCAGTCTCTCTCTCCCTATAGCTTTCTGCAAAAGGCAGGGGCCAATCTCCTTCCAAGCCAACAGACGGGAACAAAAGCCCCTAGTCAGTTGTATAAAGAAAACCAGTGTTCATCCTGAGATATATAATGTTTTCAAAGGCCTTGTATTTCCATGAGATTCTGGTTGTTTAATGATCTTCCTGTTTTGTTTTTGTTTCTTTTTTTTTTTTTTTTTCCTTTGCCTTTGGGGAACATCCCCAGTCTCAAGACCAGCGTGAAGCCGGGGAGTAGCCTCTGACTCATCCCCAGACAGACTCGAGATGTGTGGGAGAAAGATAAGATTAAAATGTGCTGGGTGTAATCAGGGAGAGAGGGGCAGCTCTGGCACTGAAGACAGGAGTAAGCAGGTGGCATCTGTCTTGGCTCACTATCCTAAATGGTGCTGGCCTACTTCACCCCAAGGTGAAGCCAGGGGTGGATGGAATTATTGCTGCTTGCCAGTTTCATTGCATTTGTAGTCCATTAAGCAGCATCTCGTCATCAGCCATGTCAGACCCAGCTGGGCTGAGTAGTGAGAGCAGTGGGCTGGCCAGGACCTCTTAGCTGCTGCTTCAGACTATTACATGGCATTCATAAACAGTCATATTTGCTACATTGTGGGGGAACTACCCATATTAGTTTAGACTATAAGCCTTATTTTAGTAGCATACCAGGTTGTAGTTCTGAGGATGTGGCTTGAATCCTGAGCTCCCAGAGGACTTTGTGCTGGGCTTTCTAAGGGGGTGGGAAGGGCTGGAAGATCAGTCTTCTTCATCAAGGTTCTTGAGAGGGTCAAGAAGATAGCTTGAAGTGTTGGGCACCATCAGAAGGGACAGGCAACAGCAAATTTTTTTTTTTTTTTTTTTTTTTTTTTTTTTAGTCTGAGGACAGAATTTAGGAGTCTTTAGTAGTATGATAGGAATATTGCTGGCAACAGTTACACCTGAACTCTAGGAGAGTCATAGGGACCTGGAAAGATGAGAAGTGAATTGGATGCAGCTGATGAGAACTTGAGTTGTTTCCTTCCAAAGCCATTGCTGCTCTCAGATGAAATGTGTAAACATGGCTTCCATTTGGTTTCTAAAAACACAGGCCTCTGTTGGCATGTTTTGAGAACAAGAAAGCAGTATGTTTTGAAAGGTTCTGGCACCAAGGATTCGTTTGCTGTGGAATTAGGTTCCTTCAAAAATACCCAGGCTCATAGACTGCCTGCCTAGCAGCAGTGTAGAACGGTCGCCTCTATCCCAGCATCCCAGTGGGACCCTGAGACCCTGAACTTACCTGCAGGTAGATGGCAGTGAATGAAATTATGTCCACATTCCTTTTTGTCAGTGGCCTCAGTGGAAGGTCCTCAAATCCCTGTGTCTACAGGTTTTAGAGAGTCGTAGGTGAGAGCTTTTTTCTCCTACTGAAAGGGGAGAGGGTGTAACACCATTATAAACCTTAGTTCTGAGTTGTGAATGCGTGTGAGTGTGCAGTCAGTGTGAGTGCAGTCAGTGAGTGGGTGCAGGGGGGGAGTCAGTGAGTGGGTGTGAGTGTGCAAGTCAGTGAGTGTGTGTGAAGTCAGTGAGTGTGTGTGCAGTCAGTGTGAGTGTAGTCAGTGAGTGTGTGTGCAGTGAGCAGGTGTGAGTGTGCAGTCAAAGCCTTTTGGTTTATCCATCATCTCCACGACTGAAACTGTTACGGAACACTTTGTAGTGTGCCTGCGGAGTTTAGCTGTTCTTCCAGACCAGGCGTGAGGAATGGTAGGGAAGTGAGCAAGAGACAGTTGGAGATAGGATACCAGCACTGTCTTTTCTTCTTTGACAGAACTCCAAAGTCAGTAATTCATCTAAGCCTCAGATTTTCATTTTTAACTTGGTCTGACGATAACTGCCTGAGATCAGTGGGTGATCTTTTCTAATATAATTCTTAATCTGGTTCAGAAGAGAGGGAGGGAGTTTGTGCGATTTGCTGGGATGGAGACAAATGTTCTCACTCTGCTCATCACTCGCAGAGGTCTGGAGTGTTTGGGTATAGACAAGTGTCCACATGGAACACAAAAGCCTTCTCAGACTTGTAATTTGGTGATAGGAGGTTGATTATTCTTAGGAGTGGCACTCTCCGATGTGGCCATTTTCCTCGAGGCTGCAGTGCAAATGTCATGATGTAAGAAGAGTGGCCTGCTCGCCTTTGCAGGTTTGGAAATGGGATGCAGAGATACTTTTACTCCAGATTGCATCAAAACTTTGGGTGACCTCTTCCACTTTCCTTCCTCTCCATTCATTTCTCTGTCTCCTCCTCTTTGCCTTTCCCCTGCTCTCCCCCCCCCCCCCCCGCCTCCATGCCCACCTGTAGGAGAGGCCAGTGTACCATATTTTAGTGACTAGACACACAGTACAAAAGGCATTGAGACATTTAGAGTCCCTAGATCTAGCCACAGTAAACCCTGTTGAACGATGGGGGGGGGGGGGGGAAGGCCAAGGTCACCACACTGCACACAAGTCTAGGGACATGGAAGATGACCCAGTACAAATTCCGTGGCAGAGGCCGAAGGGATGTTGTGTGACTTTAACAAATTATGAGGGGATTGCTAATATTGGGGGTGTAGGAGTTGAATAGTTACACACTTTTCCCCAAGAACATTATCAGACAGTGTGTGTGGACTCAGTGCTGGTATTGATGGCTCCATTTTGCAATTAAAGTGCAGGTTGGACTTTCAGCCTCAGTGTGGCATCATGGAGCCTAGGGGGAGTGTGACCCACTGCACCGCTCCCAGACTGGCAAGAAGAGGAAGCTAAGTTGTGTTGTGGTTTGGAATAAATAATAATTGTAAGGTCTTATTTCAGAATTACCTTTCAAGGAGTTCAGAGTTATGAGTCATTTCTTTTTTGTCAAAATGGAGAAAGAGTTCTTTCTACAAACTAGATCTCACAAAGTCCTTGGTGCTTTTTAGCAGATGTTGAAATAAGAGGAAGGAACTGGGGAACTGTTTGCTCCGTCTTTCCCCTCTTCCTATCCTCCTTGGGATAGGAGCTTCAGCTTGCTGCCAACACTTTGTTAAAAGAACATGCTTGGCATTTAACAATTATATGGGGGCAAAGAAAATTTGCAAGTCCTTCTTCTAATGCTGTCAGGAGAAAGGAGAAATCAACCTTTTCCCTGTTGGGTAAGCAACAAGGGGAGCAGGCGCCTCCTTTCTACCCATAACTCATGGTGGCATCTTCTGAAGATGGTCCTGGGTGTCTTCTTTCCTGAGGGGAGCAGCCCCACAGCTTGAGTGCCTGCTGGGAAAGGTGAAGGTTGCACCAGGCAGTCAGGTTTAATAGGAGCTCCCGCCTGCAGAGCCTTGTATCTAGTTAACAGGAACTCAGAACCATCTTCTTTGTCAGCCACAGACTAGTAATATTTTTAGAAGTGGTTGGATTTTTTAAAATAAAAATTATGTGCTGCTTGTATGTAAAACAGGGACGTCCTAAATATGTAAGACAGAATAAACAGCCATTTGTGGAGTAAGGCCTCCATCCCGCTTAGGTTAGCTTCATCCCGTTGTGTCTCTGTGGAAGTGAGTTAGCAGTGGGTTTGTTAGTTTTTTTGAGGACGTAGTTTTAGGGCAGATTTGGTGTTTTGCTTTCTTCTGATACCTGTACAAGGAAGGGAAGCCCAACCTGACCCGGAAAGGTGCGCATTTGGCTGCCCTATCTTTCAGCTGGCTATCCAGGCCAGGGTTAGATGTGACAGCTCAGACCATTCCCCTGACTCTCAGGGCACACACTTGTATTCCTGACATTCCCATTCTTCTCAAGGGACCCCAGTTTCCAGGAGGTCTGTCCTGAGAAGCAAATGATGCTAAATTCATGATGAAAACCCCGAGCTGTGACATGGTGCCATCAGCTTACCCTCCCAACCTTCATTAGGAAATCCAAGTCCAGAGATGTGAAGACCTTACTTGTAGCCACACAGTGAGGCTGCTCTCAACTCTTAACAATCAGGTGGGCACCAACATTTTTATTTATTTATTCGAGACAGTTCTTCACCACATGCCATGGTCTTGCGACAGCCTGCCTGTCTCATGAAGATGTGTAACATCTGTCAGGACACCATTCTCACTGAAGACACCGCCACCCTGTATCCTAGAAGAACAAGACTATTTTACTGTGCCCAGTGTGGAGGCATTGCATAAGATGTGCCCCAGGGAGGCTTTGTCCTGGTGGCCCAAGTGCTAGCGTCAGACCTGTTAGACCCTCAGGATTCCTTGCCTGGTGTTAGTATGGTCAGGATGCTGACTGAAAGCATTCCTGAGTGAGACGTTGGCAAGAGTACCTGTTCCGGAGGTGTGGGCACAGTGACTTGGATTAATGTCTGCTCTGCCACAGAGGAGGTCTTCAGTTCCTTCAGTCTCACTTCCGGGCAGCCTAGAGCGTAAATATTTGGGGGAAACTTGGTTATCTTTGGGAATTTGGTCTCCCAGCAATGATTTTCTATAACTCTTGAAGCCTGATAGATACTGCTGAGCTCTCGTTAGACATTGGAGCAGTTGGACTTTTTCTGAACTGAGAGATCTCTTTTGCTTGGCCCTGCGAGCCTCAGCGCCACTCTGGACACTTGATGTCAGCAGGCATTTCGGCCTTGACGGTGGTTATTAAGAGGCTTGTGGCAAACAAGATGCCTAATGAATTAAATCTATGGATGCTTGAAAGGCACAGTGACAGTACATCAGATCGTGCGGGTTTAACGCCTGTGAAGAGCTTTGTCAGTCACAGACGCTGAATGTTCTGGTCCCTCGGTAGTGGCTGGTGCATTGCCAATGATTTCTGTAGCCTGACTCAGGTCAAAACCTAAAGCCAAGGGAAAGTATCCATGTTCAGGGTTCTCATGAGTTGTGAGGATTTGGCATCTGTCTGCTTATTTCCACTAACATGCAGCAAGATGTGGAATGTCCACCTCAGAAAGCTGTGCGGAGGGCTGGTGAGATGGCTCAGTGGTTAAGAGCACTGGCTGCTCTTCCGGAGGTCATGAGTTCAAATCCCTGCAACCACATGGTGGCTCACAACCATCTGTAATGAGATCTGATGCCCTCTTATGGGGTGTCTGAAGACATCAACAGTGTACTTACATATAATAAATAAATAAATAAATAAATAAATATTGTTTAAAAAAAAAAAAAAGAAAGAAAGCTGTGCGGACTCAGAAACAGGCAATCCTTGTTTTTCCCTTCTAGAGATGGAGCCTCACTATGTTGCCCAAACTGTCCTTAATGTCCTGTATCCAAGTGATGTTCACCTCAGCCTCCTGAGTAGCTGGAGCCACTTCGTTCAGCTTTGCTATTTTATTATTTTATCTATTTATTTATTTATTTATATCCAGAGTTTCACTATGTACCCCTGGCTGGCATGGAACTCACTAAATGTAGTTAGCCTTAAACTCACAGAGATCTTCTGCCTGCCTTAGCTTCTCGAGTGCATTCTGACTAGTTCAGTCTGAATGGCCAGTCTGAACACACGGTGTTCCCTGGGAGATGGCTCTCACTCTCTCTGGCTAGAAAGAAGGGCAGCTGAGTTTTGTTTCCACTGTGCTGTGCCTCATTGCCTTCGTTATTTTACGATTTCCAGCAACACAGTAGTGTTTTTCTTTTTTTGATGAGAGTGTTACAGTAGTCAAAAACTTCTCTCAGAGCCTTTACAACACCCAAAGAAAAACAGTAGAGAACATTACCTGCTCGGTTTCTGGGGTACCGGGGCCTGGGTGTTGCCCTCCCCTCATTTTGGTTCTGTTATTTGTTTGTATAACCATGAACGAATACTGAGTCTGCTTTCTTAAATGAGCTAACCTGCCCATCTAACAGATGGTTGATGAGGTCAATCAAGGGCTGGAAGGTGTATTGCGAGCACCAGGCACTTTGTAGTATGTGGGGAATTTCACCTGTAGTCTTACTGTCTGAAAACTTGTATTCATCAGGATACAGAGCCAGTTTTGGGTGATCCTGAGTCCAGTGTATGTGTAGAATGGTTTAGGTTTCCATCTCGCTGGAACCTAAGAGGCTGTAGACTAGAAGAAGACTGATAGCTGTCTGGAGAACCCTGGCCACCCGCAGAAGCCCTCTAACAGGAAGCAGAAGGTGCGGGTCTTGAAGCACGTTCCCTGTACAGAGTCCCTAAGCCAGACCCATTCAAAGTGAGAAGTTGGGTCCCTAATCTGTGTTGTGGTTCTTATTTGGCAGTTGTCTTTGCCAGAATATCCAAAACCCTGAAGAATCTTGGCTAGCTTACTGTCTCAGCTTTTGGAGAACATGTTTCCCGGTTAGGGTTTACATTCTGCTGAAAACCCTTGCAATCCAAAGCCTCTAAGGTCTCAAAATAACCTAGTGCAGGGGTTTCAGGCCACTTGACCTGTGCACGTGTGCACAGTGCTGTTGAGAGCCCAGGTGGCATGGGGTCATTGTTCCTCTTCTGCAAGAGACTGTCTGCACCCCTCTTGGCACTTGAGCAGAGAGAGGCTAGCTCCTTTCCCCGAGACAGTCAGGAGCCTCTCGAGGTGTGCCCTGTGCACTTCTCCATTCACAGATGTCTTTCTGCCTCCCATTAGAGGCTTAGAGGCTATTCAGGGCACATTAAGAAAAGCTATCATTGTTATTCTGTTAGCCTGCAGCCTCTCTGGTTTTAGTCAGATGAAAATCCACTTTAAATACACATTGAACTCAGTATCATCTAAACTTCAGAGGCTTCTGCAGAGAGGGGATGTGTTAGCCCTGCCTCAGTGCCTTTCCTGTGGCTCTTTCCCTCAGGTGTCCTTCCAGGGGGTGTGGCAGAAAAATGGAGGACAAGTCTGGTTTTCATCTCATCCCCTCCCCATTTTCTTAGCAGCTTGTTGAAAACGTTGAAGAGCCATTCCTGTGTGGGCTCATCCTGTGGAAACGCAAAGAGCCCTTTTCCAAGGTGCTGCCCAGTTAAAACTTAATTTGCTGCTGCTGCTGCTGTTGCTGCTGCTTTATGCCACATGGCAACTTGGAAAGAAGCTGAGAGCTAAGGACTGTATAGTCTGTAAGAGGTGCTGGAGTTAGGTTAACTTTGTCAGTAACAAACGGGATCTGCTTTGAACTTTATTCTAACTGCCTCTGAGTGAGAGCCGCAGTGTGGCTTTCTCTTACTGAGGCTTTCCCTTAATACATCTTAAGGAAAACGTTGACGTAAGAGATGCAGCTCTCATATTGGGAACTTGATTCCAGTCTAAGGTGGTGATCCAGTCCATTTGAGCATTCCTCTGTGGTTTACATACTTGTGTTATAATTCCTCTTCTGGCGTCCCATGATGTGATTGAGTGTGTATAGATTCAGATATCAGTGCCTGAGTCTTTACAGGGAAGCAGTATGGCTCAGGAGGAGTCTGCCGATACAGAGGAACTAGGAGAGTTTGGGAGAAGACTAAAGCTTTTGGGGGTGGGGGTGGGGGATGGAAAGGGATGCCAGGGTGACTGGGGTGTGGTGGCACCCAGCATCAGCACTGGCACTCAGTAGGGCCACAGTAGGTGACAAGACCCTGACTGTGATGTAGGAGGCATCCAGAAAATGGCCCAGGAGCCAGTGTGGGTTCGAACTTCATTTCTTATTCACAAGAAATAACAAGCACTCTCCTTACAGTAGCCCTGGAGGTTAGTAGTTTCTTTTTACTAAGTTTTTATTATTATTATTAATTAATCTATTTATTTACATTCCAAATCTTTCCCCCCTTTCCTGGTCCCCCCTCACAGAGTTCTTCCCCCATATCTCCTCCCCTTTCCCTTTGAGAGGGATCCCACCCCCCCACCCCCCAACCCACCCCCCCACCCCCCAACCCACCCCCCCACCCCCCAACCCACCCCCACCCCAGCATCTCACTCCCTGGGGCATTAAGTCTCTACAGGATTAGGCACATCCTTTCCCACTGAGGCCAGACAAGGCCGTCCTCTGCTATGTATGTGCCCGGGCCTCACACCAGTCCGTGTATGCTCTTTGGTTGGTGGCTCAGTCTTGGGGGAGCTCCCAGGGGTCTAATAGTTT
The DNA here is from genome assembly GCF_011762505.2 of Arvicanthis niloticus. Lineage (NCBI taxonomy): Eukaryota > Metazoa > Chordata > Mammalia > Rodentia > Muridae > Arvicanthis > Arvicanthis niloticus. The sequence goes on from NC_047677.1 coordinate 15,724,283, forward strand.
CTTTTGTAATTGCTGAAGAAACTGAGGCCAGGAGCTGGATCTTGTCCATGCTTGGATTGGTTGGTATTTGGTGGGTCTTTGGCCAGACTCACCCAGCTTGTAAATGGTATATGACTGTAGAACCAGCAGTGTCTTCCCTGCACTTCGTGATGTTTCTACTTATTTAGGGCAGGAAGGGACGCTAGGTGACAGGAGGGTCTAGGCAAGAGCTGGTTCCAGGGTGTTCACTGAGGGAAGTCAGATACAGGGCTGGGTGAGAGTGGGTGTTAGGTAGCTATTCACAGCTCTGTGGACCTGCTACCTATGCTGCAGATGCTTGCAAAGTATGAATTTGTATGTAAATGCATGCGGGGTTGTGCGCGCGCTCGCACACACACACACACACACACACACACACAGGTGTGGGGTTGCGGGGAGAAAAGGAGACTTGTCCATTTGCTTTCTGTGTGAGGGCTGAGCTCACTAAGGCATAGATAGGGCCATGGTTTTTCTTCTCTCCGGTTTAGACTAGAATGTGTTTGTGCAGGCCGACAGACATTGTTTAAAGTTGTGTGCTGGCCTGCTTTTGCGTTGTCATCAGAAGGAGTTGATGAAGTGTTCAAGGTTATCTGTACTTAGTTGACTGGCTGATAGGACATTTGGTTCTAGAACCTGCAACTTTTCTTTTGCCCATCTGTGTTGGATTGTTAGACGTGTGACAATGTTTTTATGGAAAGTTCAGGATTCCTGCACTTTGAGGTGGCTCAGACCAGTGCTTCTAGACTCCCAGCATTGAGGGTGCATGCAGAAGGCGCCCACTCCATTCTTTTTCCTCCTCCAGCCTTTTCTCAGTATAGCTGTCCTTTCTAATGTCTGCTGTTACAGTGAGGCAGAGGAGATAGCTCATAATTTAAGATTTTTAAGCTACATTAACAGAGAGAAAGGCCCTAAACCACCACAGTCGCTCACCAATTGCTTTGCTATGACCTCACTTAATAATGCATTGTGTTGTTTGTAAACTGATAAATTCAATAAAGGCAAATATTATGTGTCCTCTAAAGCAAGTTATTTTAAACCATTAATATTCATTTTTATAGCCTATCTGGTGGCTCATGTCTCTTACGCAGCACTCAGAAGATTGAGGCAGAAGTTTTTTAAGTTCAAAAGCAGCTTGGGCTGTAGTTTCCAGTCAGTTAGTCTAGGCTATAGTGTGAGGCTTGATCTCAAAAGAATTCATTTTGCAAATTTCTCAGCACTTGGCTTGTTCTTTTGCTACTTTGTTGATTTGTTTGCATTGACTGGATATAGGTGGTTTTACATTAAAAAAAATTAAGATTTACAAAAAGATAAATTGAGGGTGTTGAACAATCAATGAGCTGCTACGTTTTATAATTTTTAACAAATGGGTTATTTTACTATTTCAGACATTCAATTGTGGATAACTTTACAAGCATGCATTTGTTATATAAAATGAACCATGTGCCTATATGCAGACATGTCTTCTTTCTTCTCTCTGGTCAGTTCTGCTTCTTTTATAGTCCCTGGTTTTTTTCCCCCTTTAAAAAAGAAAAAGCAGAGGCTAAGATGGAGCTTTACCTGTAAAAAGGACCACAGAGCACAATGCTTGCAAGGGCCTGCTGCCTGGGAACAGCAGGCTGTACTGTGGGGCGCTCACATTCACCAGAGTAGGTGGAGAGATCAGGGCCTCAGCTTGGCTAGGCCTTGCCCTAACACCAGGGCCTCAGGAGGGTGGCTGGGCTTAGCTGGGGCCTTCTGGTGTGCTGGGATTATTTTCTGAAGTTCAGGGCTAGAGGAGGAAGGTAAACAGCCTGGCTACTCCTCTGCTCACTATAGTGTCTTCTAACTTAGATGTAGAAAAGAGTAAAGGAATACTTAATACTTTTGCTGGACAGTGATAAGGCACCTCAGTCCCTTAATGTTTATTATGTGAACAGATTGCTGTGGACTTTACAGTAGCACGTGTGTACTGCGAGTTCCTCAAGGCCTTTGCTCCGAGCCTTTCCTTGGGTCTGCTTTGAGTTGGGGAGGATGAGCGGGGGTTCACCGTAAATCTGATCTGAGGAGAAATGGATGGCTCCGTGAGTCCACGGGGGCCCAGCCCACAAGTAGCTCTTTCCTCTGATCCAGTTTTATTTCAGAAAATGATTGTTTTTGAATTTTTTTTTTTTAAAAAGCCAGCTAAATGACAGAGAGAAATATAGGCTGTACTCTTTGTAATTTTTCTTGGTCACAGGCAGCCCACAGCTAAGAGCTTGGTGATCTAAGCAAGCTCGGATTGCATGGGTTCTGGAGTCTTGTCCAGGCCAGGCTTTGGCTGCCCTGGGCTCCACAGACACAGGCATGACCTGGATCTTTGTTTACTTCCTCTCCAAGTGCTGGGGACATTCAGTTCTAAGAAGGACTGTGTGCTTGCACAAACACTCCTGCCAGCCTCTCAGGCCTTGGCTCCCGCCTGTCTTGGAAAGCGCAACATCCCTCAGGCAGGCCTTTGCTCTTAGAGTGCACGCTGCAGGATTCCAGTCCAGGCTTGCAAGCTTCTCCCTGCCTCTGGTCCAGGCTAGAACCTCAGCTAGAGCTGCCATTAACTTGAGGAGCTGAGGAGGATTCAGGCATGGGTTGTTGCTCCTCAGTGTGGACTTCTGTGCTAACATCTGGAAAGCAGGACTTTCCTTATGTGCCGGGTGGCCTCCTCCGAGCTCCGAGGTAGAGCCTCCCAGTTGCTGGTATTGGTGGAGTTTCAGAATGATTCCTTTTAGTTTCATGATTAAAACAAAAGTATTGCCTGTTGTCAGGATAATACTGCAAAAGCAAGCAGGAGTTTTTGTTTTGTTTTTTAAACTTTTAATCCTCTGTTGTGTTGTTGGCCTTATGAGCTTCAGACTTAATCATGTTCTGTATAGTGCTGTAAGCCTTACTATTAGTGTGCATACAGAATGGGCATATAGGTACACAGAGTTACTATGAAGGCAGGGACTGATTATCAGGATTTAATCTAAATTCTGTTTAAAGGAATAATAACCACACTTGGGGAAAGGAAAGAAGTAAATTTATTTAGAGAATGCAACAACGAAGAATTACGAGAGGAATGGAGAAACACTTTGTGAGCTGTGTGGCTCACAGGTTCAGTCATGGTTCAGAACCCCTACAGCTTTTCTCAGTTTGGCGTGGGGACTTGTGGCTCATTTATAAATGTCATGTTGCCGAGTTCAGACTGCTGGGATCCTTGGGACTCACCCTAGCTCAGCCTTCCATCGAGGCTGAGAAGCTGTCGTGAGCTCAATGGCAGGAGGCCTTGGGAGCAGAGTGGTCAGGAGTCAGAAGATACTACAGCTCCCCTTAACTGTTAGAAGGAAGGCCTGCTTCGTATGTTAGGGATGTGGCCGTGGGGAAGATGGAGCCTGGAGTATTAGATTGTGTTATTTCAAAACCTCCGTGTAGCTGGGGTTCATGTTTACAGCCATTAGGGCTCTTTCAAATGAAATTTATTATTTTATTAGTGTTGTAATAATTGCAAATATAATAGCACTTATCATAAAGAATGTTTGGAGAAGAAAAGGAAGAGTCACATTAAGTTAAAGGTGGTCCATTTCCCTTTGAGGGTAGCGGTGCCTGTGTATACAGGCAGCCATCCTAAAACTTAAGTGTCATGTGAGGCATGTGGTGTATCTTTTTCCCTTGGAAATCTTAGAGGTCTTGCATGATATGGCAGTGAGGTTAAACAATCTTTATGTGGCTGTTTATTTTCTTTGCTAGACAGGACTTCTCAGGGCAGTTCTGACTCGAGAACTTCCATTGCATCCTTCTGATGGCAACACAGAAGCCAGTGTGAAATCCCAAATCCAGAGGAGCTAGGCAGAGAGTGAGAGGGCCAAAACCCACACAAAACTGAAACCCCCAAGTTCACTCTGGTCAGGCATGCAAGCAGCACATCAAAATGACGTGGTCACAGTTTCCTTGGGGTTCTTGGGCAGCTTGAAATAGCACCCTGAGTTGGCAGTAAACTAAGCTTTCAGGTTATCAAGGTTTTTCCCCAGGATGGAGCATATGATTCTTTAGGGAGGCAAAGCAAACTTGAGCTATGTTCAGAAGCCCAGGTTTGGACTTGCAGTTATGCAGAAGTACTTCTGACGTCAGCTACCTTGCGATAAAAACAAAATGGTACCCGAATAAACTTTATGTACACCTTCTGAAGCACCGTCTTCATTAAGAAAAGGTTGGGGGACAGTGTGGTACATTAATATAAAGAGAGCAATCCTCAGCAGAGCGATACGGAACAAACCACTGATCCGGAGCGTGGATAGAAATGTCTGATGAGGTGGGACACGTGCTCCTGGATCTGTTTCTGTGAGATCCTAGGAAGGCGGAGCTAACCATGGTGACAGACAGCAGGTCTGTGGTTGCCAGGGTGGGGTGGGAGACGACTGGCGTGCAGGCATTTTGTGTGTTGTGGTGGTGGCAGCTGCGCTGTATGCACTGTGTGTAACTAACTACAGTGCTTACTTTCTGTGTGTATGAATTATAGCCCATAAAGCTGACCTAAAATGAAAAAAAGTTTATAGAGATGGGATTTTTTTGTGTAACTGAAGAAGTAGTGTGTTTTAAGACTGTTTCTAGCAGGGACGTGTCCCTTTCCTGCAGGGTCAGCTGGCTTGTGCTCACGGTTCTATTTTAACTTTATTTGTTATCATTATTTAAATAGTCTCTCTCCTTCATACACTTACAGTCCTGAGTAGAAGCAAGAATGTAGCTTATCTTAAACTGACCTCAGGGAAAGACAAACGGTAGAAAGAGGACCTTTACCCTCTGGATTCTTCGGATTGAGGTGCTCTGGTCTCACAGCTGTCTAAGCAACTGTGCATATTGGAAGAAAATGTCAGGAGTTTAGCTGCTGGCACTTGTGTGACACAGCTGGGGTCGGTTGCACATGGGCTGTGTGCAGCCTGAGTCTCTGAGAAGCCATTTGTTGGGAGGCATTGAATGTGGGTAGCATGGTATTAACCAAGAGAACAGGAGGAAGAGGGGCACCGTGTACACGGCTCACTGGTGTTTAGTCTCCATCTCCATACTATTAGAACTCAGAGTGTTCCTTCCTCCAGTGCATCCACAGAGGGATGGATGTGTGCTTAGGGATGTATAATTTAGTGGGCAGTTTGGAGATCTAGCTATTGGGAATATTATCATTGAGTGTTCATTTGAAAGTTCAGGTCCTCTGTGTCTAGTCAACATTAGTGTCTAAAGAACCAGCTCGCTCTTAATGGAACACATAGCTGGGTTCAGTGCACTGCTTTTTCTTAGAAGAGAGGCTCACACACCACGGTAACAAGATGTTCTTTTTATTTCCTAGTTTATCAAAAGATGTTGATTGTGAAATCGGGGCATGTGGATAGTCTGGATCTAACTGGTTTTTAAATAGAGGAGAGTGAGAGGTCGCTAGAAGGTTAACTGGCCTTAAGGAAAGTTCAATATTGGCATATGGTGGGAAAGTAAGCAGTTCTTCCTTGCTGTCTTGAGTCTCTGGACGGCCTTAGACTTCTCTTCTTACTCTTAGAGCTCCAAGGAACGATGGCAGACTTCTTCTTTCTTGTTTCTTCCTTCCCCAAAGTTGTTGAAAAGTTAGTTTCAAGTGGGATCAAAGGGCACCTTATGGTTCCCAGTTTAGGCAGAATATTTATTTTATAAAAAGGTGAAAACAGGTGCATTTCTAAAAACAACTCCAGAAAGAAGGAAGAAGGATCCTTGCCTCTGTCTGCCTCAGGAGAGAACCGGGGACCCTCTCTGCTCCTTTCAGAAGTCATCAAAGAAAACAAGTAACTTGTCAAGTCTCTGAGTGACCCTCCTACCAGTTACAATAGGAGAAGGTCAGGACAAACCTTCTGCCCCAATCTGCTCTCCAGGCTTGGCTTGGCCTCTCCCTGACTTTATTCCTTTGGGTTTCTGGTGTATTGTTTCTATCTTACAGTTTTCTGAACTCTAAAGCCATAGATTTGGAATCCTCACTCTGTGGCAGTGGTGGCCCGGTCTTCTTGACCCCAGGAGTCTCATGAACCTGTGGGTCTGGTATATCTCAGCTGACTGAACTGGGAATGGCTGGAGCAGGACAGCCGGGCACTGGCATGCCTGTTTGTCCCCACGGCAGCCTTGTTGAATCTGACAGGACCCTCACTCTTTCCAAACGCGACTGCTGCCAGCCCAGTGCTGTGTGATAAGGATTGGCTAAAGACAAGTTTTGTAGAGCCAGTGGCATCTGGTTGTTGTTGTTTTTGTTGTTGTTGTTTTGTTTTTAATGTCCTTATAAAACCTTAAAAGCATTTACTTTGGACTCTGTATCAGGGAATGTGTGATTTGTCACAATCACTTAAAATCTAAGGTGTTTTCATGGAGAGTCTCCAGACAGCATCAACAGGAGCAAAGAGAACAGCTTATTACTCTGATATTTAAGGTTCTAGTCCAGGGCAGACGACTTTTTCTGGGCCAAACCTCTGCCCATCCCCCTCTCCTTTCCCCTGCGCAGCTGGGGTTTGCAAACCCTTGGCAAGTCACAGACTGATGAGTCCAAAAACCCTCGGCTTTTGCTGAGTTCATGAGAAGTATGATCACAGTGTTTGAAGTAGAGTTGTGAAATGTAAATTGATTTTCAGGAATACTGGAAATGTTTCAAAAGGAGGGAGAGTAAAAAGATATAACGGTCACCTCTCCACTCTTGAACTTCAGCTAAATTTAAACAGTCATATTAAAAACGTTGATGCTTATCACATTGCATTAATTTTCTAAGCACGTCCATTGTTTTGCTGAAATACAACCTAAGGTTTTGTTTTATAAGGGCCCAATGAAAACCAGTAGGTGCCAGAGGACCCTCCCCCTTCATTGAAGCTATTTTAAGGAAGTTTTTATAGTTCCTGTAACTTTTACTGTTTTCTGTTTCTCCTAGAAGCGTATTTTTCTAGAGGGAAGGCAGTTCATTAACAAGTCCTAGTGCTGGAGACCTTGCCCTAGGCAAGACAGCAGAAGCTCCCCTGAGGGCAGCCTCTGCATTCTGTTCCCCCTCTCCATCCCAGCACACCTCTCTGCATGTGGGCAAGTGGTCTTCTAGTGGTTAAACATCTGGCTACCCACTGGCTGACCTTCTCACCTCATCCCCACCCCACACCCTTTGCATCCAGGATCTTTGTCTGAGGCCAGGCTTCCCTCACACTCCTCAGCTTCTGCCACAGCCTCCAGAGTGGCAGCATTATAGCTATGCCCTGCTCTGCTTGGCTTTTGTTGACTGCTAGGGATGGGACATGGTGCTGCCTCCTGCCCTTTTATATTATTAGGGATAAGCATCATAATTTTGTAGGAATTGACTTTGCATTAAGGGGACAAATACTTGAAGATTCATTGTGGTGGCAGTCCTGGTTCCTCTCCCAGGTCAGTGCTTGCTCCTCTTTGTTTAAGGCCGCTGTTCTTCTTTTCTTTCCTAAGGTGTTCCTTTACTTGGAAGAATGCCTCCCAAGCTCAGAATCCGAGTGTTATCATTTCAACTCTAAAGGCCAATGCTTTAATCTCTGCATCTCTCTTCTCCATCCCGATCCCCCTCAGCATGAAAATATTTTATAATACCATTTTTACTGTTACTTGCCAATGAGTTTTGAAGAATGGACCCATGTAAGAAAGATGGACTGGCTAAGTCTTAAAATGGCTTTTAAAAACAATGTGACCTCAGGCATATTTTGTGTATGATTTGCCTGTGATTCCAGGGGCTGCAGATTGTGTGTATCATTTATGGACTCCTTGTTAAGTATATGAAATCTAGGAGAAAAATATTCAAAGCAAAACTAGGAATGTGGTCTCCCGAGCTGTAATGGAAAGTGTCCGGGTTACTTGACAAGTTGGGAGTTGATGAGTGAACTCCCATCAAGTGTGTCTGTTAGCAGGGAAGAAAACTGTTTGCAGAGAGGAGTGGAGGGTTGGAGTGAGGAGAGGAAATTAGAGTGCTAAGAGAGGGGGCGGTCAGAGCACAGGAAGACCCACACATGTTTGTGGATGCAGTAGTGGAGGTTTTGAGGGACTGTCTAAGAATATTAGCCCGGTTACCCGTTTTATTTAAACAGCGATCTGTGTTGAGTGAGTCCTGCTGAAGGAGCTTTGAGCTGAATGGCAGCAGAGGCTGAAGATGGGCAAGTCCTGCTGCAGAGAGATCAGTTTTGCAAAACCTAATGTAGCATAGTCCCAGCAGGTTGAAAGGAGTTGGGGTGGGGCAGGGCAGAAAACTAGCAGAAATTAAAACTAGCTGAAATGCTAGGCTAGCTCACTGGAGTCCTTTCCAACTGGAAGACCCTTCCTGAAGTGTAAGAGACCTCCTGACGCCTCAAGAGAGAGAAGCCCCAGGATCCGAGATGGAGAACACATGGAGCCCTGCAGGACCGTGCCTGCGTGTCTGCTGCCACCGGGTTATGTAAGCAGCACATCCGACTTGGGTTGTGTAAGTTCTTACTGTACGTGGAGGTGAGAGGGAACCAGACCTTAGTGTGTTCAGTTGAGCAGTAAGAAGGAAGCAACGGCAACTTCTCCATCCTCATTAGATTCGGGGCTCCTGGCCCTTCTGGATAATGACTGTTTGGCGTTGTAGAGTTCTCTGGCTAAATTAAGCTGCAAGACAATTTTTCATGTATTTGAAGATGTTTTTAATGCAGATATCTTGCCGGCTTTTGTGACTGACTCTGTAGGCCTGTGTGTGGCCAAGTCCAGCTACAGCATGTGAGGTCGTCAGTGAGCTATTTCAGGAACCTCATGTTTCTCTAATTTTTAATAAGCTCTTAAGGCTGCCTGACTCTGGAGATGTATCAGATCCATCACATGCCATCCACTAGAGCACCGAGGAGCGACCAAAATTAGAATTCATACTTGAGATATAAAAAAAATACTTATTTTCCTTTGCTGATACTAAGAAGTTATTTATTAGTCTTTCCCAAAGTCGTCATTGCTAAAGCAAATTTATGAATATTCAGTCTGAAACAAGAAGACTTGAAAAATACCACAACCCCCTATTTCCTGTTACAGTTTGAGGTTCCCTGCTGCTCATTTTGGGGCCCACTCCTCTTCAGGATTCAGTGGTGAGTTTTCCTTCTAGTGTGGGCTGGGGACCTCGTGCTTCTCCCAGTCTTCCTGTCCTAGACAACTGGAGAAGCTTGAGTGACTCAGCCGAGGGCCTAGGTTGGCCAGGTTCTGCTGACTGTTGCTGCCCAGCTCCGCTGATAAGGACCTTTGCAGCATGGGGATGACGGGGATTAACAAGCAGTTGCTAAGTGATAAAGCCAACTGAGGCACAAAAGAAGGACGGGCACACTGGTGAGGGCACCAGCTGTCTGTGCAGAGGGCTGCTGGGAAGTAGGAATGAAAACAAGCTAAGGTTTTCTCCTGAACAAAATTACAGAACGAGTTAGAAGTATAATTCCAGAAAGTTAGGGGCTGTACAGACTGGGGGTGGGACACGATACATATTCTATGGTGATTGACTTACTGGAAATTCACTATGGAAATAGATTCAGGGAAAGAACTCTAAAGTGTGATCTGGGAAGGCTCCCTCCCATTTATGGAATTGGTTCCATTGGTTCCATTTATGGTATGTGGTTTCCAGCAGTGCCAGCTGACGTCTCTGCCTGATAGATACTACAGTTTGGGTGGTGTTTGAAGGCATAGCCTACAGCAGCGCTCTCCCCTTCACTTCTGCCTGCTGGCTGTGCACTCAGCTTGTTACACCCAACAAGAGAGAACTCATTCCCATCCAGGCATGCCTTTCTCTTTTGTGTTGTCCTTCTCTTCTTATGGTGCTTGAAAGCTGATAAGAAACTTGGTCATTCAGCCACCTCTGTATATCATAGCTAAAACTCCATCGATGATTGCTGGCACACAAGCAGTTGAAGTCACTATCACCCACGCAGACAGGTCACTGGCTCAGAGGACATCTTTTTCTGCTTGTCATGATTCTTAACAGCACTGGTTGATGTGAACATTCCAATGTCCAGAACACACTCTCAGAGTTTGGGCCTAGGAAGAAAATAGTATTGCTTATCAAGATGGTCATTCTTGAGTCTGATTTCCAAAACATAACTTTTGACATAAAGAGGATTCAGAGAAGACACTGCTTCAGGGAGAGGGTGCCATCGTGGGAGTTTGAGATAATAGTACCTGTGTGGAATTTCTAATCATTTCCTTCAGCTGATCCTTAAGCCACCCTGAAAGAAGGTGGTACTGAGGACAGTGGTACTGGTTGGTTTTGTCCGCCTAACACAAAACTAGGCATATCTGGAAAAGGGAACCACAAGGAATCCTGACACACAGGGGCACTGGCAGAACAGAATTCAGAAGAAGCGGAAAGCTTTCTTGAAGTTTTACCAGCCTGTCCTACTTTAGGGCTTAGTGGCCAGGTGCAAATAGGAAATTGTGGGATCATGTATTTTAATCACCTACAGCACATGACAGTGGTCTCATCTCATCTGCACTGGCTACTTAACCACTGTTGCCTGTCAGTCTTCGTTCGCGTTGGGGTTGTACAGAGCTGTGGACTGAGGGTGTTGCTCAGTCAGTTAGTAGGCTTGGCAGCGGGCATTAAACCCTAGATTTGAGGCACCATTTTAAATTGGGCATGGTGGCACATACAGGGGAGGTAGAGGCAGAAGGACTAGAGATTCAAGGTCATCCTTGGCGACATAGAGACCAGTCTGGACGTGGGCCCAGAGAGCCACAGGAGGTAAAGAAGTTGGGAGTCTCCATAGAAGACAAAGCTGGTTTAACCAGCAGGTGTCTATGTTGGTTTTTAAAATTTGTTTTGTTAAGCTTAAAAATCGACTGAATTCTGGGACTATCGGAGTTTTTAGAAGCCTGGTATTGTCATTGGTTCTCAGAGTCACAGAACTTAGAATTCATGAAGTTTTAATTATTAACTTCTATGTTTTGTCTTTTGTACCTGACAGGGTTTATGGAAATGAAGGGATGTCTGTTTTTAATTGAATCCTCATGGGGTACTGTCTGCTTTTCTTTTTGAGAACCTTGCCTTTTTGGTATTCTTGTCGAAAGATTACACACCTTGAAATTGGGATTGCAAAATATGCCCGTTTCTAGCTTGATATGACTCTTTTCAGGTGCTTGGATGATTGTGGGTAAATTTTATTCAGTTTGTAAAGTCCATAGGTGTTAGTCTGCTTTTCTGTTATCTGACAATGGTGGTATATAAGCCACACCCTCCCTTTCAGGGCTCATGGGTTAAATACATAAAGCTTCACCCTAGAAGCTAACTAGAAAATGTATTTATTTAGTATCTACTGATGCTTGCCATCTGTCAGGTTCTAAGCACAAAGATTCTATTAGAGAAGAAAAGGTGGCCACCCCACCCCAGTAGACACACCCTCACCTGAGGTCAGGCTCACATGCTCTGTAGCAGCAGATAGAAGTTGTAAGAGTTTCCTTGTATGCATCATCGGTAGACCCTCTCAGTCTATGTAAGACCCATTCCGATTTCTGTTTCACCTTCAACTGTAATCTCAGTACTCCAGTGACTGAGGTAGGGGGATGTCAAACATGGTGAGTTACAGTTTCAGCAGAGGCCAGAGAGTAAGGTCCTGCCTCAGAACCAGGTGGATGGAGCGACATACCTAGTTTCTGTCCCATAGAAAGCTGGTGTTTGGGTAAGCTAAGTGGCATATCACAGTTTAAAAATCATTGAGAATTAGCTCTCAGAACTAGTTTCTGACCTACAAGTAGTTCTGATTAAAGAGCTGGTTTCTGTCTGGGGATTCTCTTTGTCCATATTTCCAAAGGGAAATAGATCACGGACCAGAGTACAGTCGTGAAAGTAGGATGTCAAAGGGATGCTGCAGCCGGACTGTAGTTTCTCCATCAAAATAAAATCCAGGAGCAAAAATAACCTCATAGAAACGGACATTATCCTACAAGCTAGCCAGCATATTGTGTGTAAGCAGAAAACGGTTTACAGACTCTCTGGATTCTTCAGAGGACTTAGCATTTCTAATAGTAAACTCTTTTTGAAGAGAAATCGGATCAGTCCCCCTTCCCTTGTCTGTTGCTTGAGCAGTCTATGTGCAGCAGTATTGAGCATGGCTGTTTGCTAAAACTGAGGTGGCCACGGGTCGGAGAGATGGCTCAGCATTCTGAGAGCATTGTGCTCACAGAGGGCCCTGGTTTGGTTCCCAGCAACCACATGGGAACCCATAACCAGCTATAATCCAGTGCCTCCTTCTAACCTTGGTGGGCACTAGGGATACCTGTGGTGCACATACTCACATATAGACAAAACAGTCACACATATAAAATCTAAAACAGCAAAAGGCTGAGGTATGGGTGGTGTGCTGCTGCTAGCTCCCAGGGCATGCCAGCTAGACTTCAGGCTGCGGAGAATATCTTTGGTTGGTTTCATCGTAATCCAAGTCGACAGCTACGTGACGCAGGAGAGGTTGCTGGAGATTAGTTCTTAACTGTCTTTAAGATCAGCTAGTTGCCATCCACATTCTGGAGAGCTCTGCTTGGTAACTGGTAAGCTGAGTAAATGGATTACCACTAAGCTTTGCTATTTTTAGCCTTACTCCCCACACAAATGAATATGAATCCCCCAAACATTTCTAAAAGCCTGTGTTTTATTTCATTGCCAACCAAGAGACTAACAAGCTCTCAGGAGCTGGTGGTTTCTAGGAGATGCCAGGGGCTATGGATGGTTTTGGTGGCTCCTGGAGTACTGTCCATCTGGATGGTGAGGAACCAAGGACCGACCAGGTCTAGTCCAGTTTTAGCTGGTTTGAGGCTGAGCGTCTTTGGACCTGATTCCAAAGTACTAATTGCTCTAGCTGTGGCTTCTCAGGGTGCCGGGGAGAATGCAGGTGGTGGCAAGAAGGGAGGTGACCAGGCTGTACCAGACGGGCAAGTGAGTTCTTGTCTCTCCTCATCACTGTGTGGTGCTGTGGACCGCCTGCTCAAGGCACTGGTGTTTCAGCACTGGTGTTTCAGGTCAGCTGCGTGGCCACCAGTGGCCCCTCTTAACCTGGAATGCACTTTGACCTTTGCCCTCGCACTGCTTGCTGCTTCAGAGCATGCTTCACTGGTGAGCACCCGTCTCCAGTCCTTTAGCTTTAGGACTTAGGGCTACCAACACACACATGAATATGCTTCCCTATGCTTGTCATATGAGCATTACAGCCTTGGGGAACGCTAAGGAGACATTAGTGTTAGTACAGGGCTCCTTGGATAGGTCAGAGTCCTTTCATTGAATTTAGGAGATTGAAGACTAATCCATCCCCGCTCTGTGTCTGTGTCTCTGTCTCTGTCTGTCTGTCTGTCTGTCTCTCTCTCTCTCTCTCTCTCTCTCTCTCTCTTACACACAGGCACACTTCTAAAAGGAAGTTGAGAAACCTCCCAACTTTCTTGATTGATGAGTTTATTGCAGGCTTGTTTGTGCAATGAGAATTTCTGCTCTTTTTGTGTCCCTCCCTTATAAAGCGGATACTGGGTATTTTAATTGAATTGCTTTAATAGGGCAAGGATTAGATGGGTTTGTGATGTATTGGTTCTTCTATTGGAGAATTAGTAATCTTTACTATCAGTTTATTTATACAGAACACAAACATGCACAGACAGAATTTTACAAAGGGTAAAGAGACCTTGTAAGTGGCTCTCCTTCTTACTGCTATCCAGTCCAGGAATTCAAATAGCCAGGGAAACCTGCCACACAAGAGGCTTAATAGAATGGAAGTATCCTTGAGTGTAAATGAGTCCTGAGACTGGCCCTCTCAGCCTAATGGGTTGAGCCTCCTCACCTTTGTGCTGGAGTTGAGGGAAAGAATGGGGTCTCTGTGTGTGGTCTTTTGTTTTTAAAGAAAGAATGCATTCCCGGGCTTTGCAAGTAGGTTATCAGTTGTCCCATCCTCTGAAGCCTGTAAGTTCAGTTTAGAGAGCTGGGGGAGCAGTCCCCACATGTGTCTAGTGCTTGTATTTGTCATGCCTCTCCCTCCCCCATCTCTTGTACAGGTTAAAGGTGTGTCCTTAACGAGTTGGCTGGTTTTGAGGCTTTGGATAATACTACAGTGAAATAAAATTGCTTTTCTTTTTTAATGAGAACAATATGTTTGGAAGTCTACCAGTGTCAAAAAATTTAATCAGATTTATTAAGGTATAATCTAAAAACAACCAATTCAGGGATACAACTTGAGTTTTATTTGTTTTGTTTTGTTGTTTTCTTTTTTGTTGTTGTTGTTTTTGTTTTTTCGAGACAGGGTTTCTCTGTGTAGCCCTGGCTGTCCTGGAACTCACTCTGTAGACCAGGCTGGCCTCCTACTCATAGAGATCCACCTGTCTCTGCCTCCCAAGTGCTGGGACTACAGGTGTGTGCCACCACTCGGGTTACAGTTTGAGTTCTGAAAAGTACAAAGTGTGTAACTAAGGTTACAGCTATGATATAAACATCACAAACATTTCCAGCTGGCTGGCTGTCCGCTGCAGTGCCCTCCTGCTGCCCAAGTCTGGCAGCTGCTGAGCTGCGTCCTGCCTTTCTAGAATTTCACACAAATGGAGTCATCCTCTGTGTAGCTGTTTGTGGTAACAGTTTTCACTCAGTGTAGAGCATTTGAGATCGCCCGTGCCTTTTATCAGTAGATCCTTCTTAATGGCTAAGAAGTATGCCATTTTAGGATAGTCCATTATGTAACTCACCAGTGAGCCCTGTCCATTCAGTAGATGGGCATTGGGCTAGGTGGGAGCTTTTTATTGCTCTGAGTAGGTTCGTTCCCACAGACACTTGTGGATATGTATTCGTTTGGGGGATACATCTCTAGTTGTGAGATTGCTGAGCCGCAGGCACAGCATGTGTTCTTCAGCTAACAGCACTGCAGACAGCAGTGTGCACTGCAGACAGACAGCAGTGTGCACTAGCCGTGTGCACGCCCTGCGGTCTTTCCACGTTCACCATCGCTGGTGCAGTCCTCTGTTGAGTGTAGTGTTTGGGATGGTAGATATCATTTGCTTAATATCTGCTGAAATTAAATATCCTTAAGCTTTGTTTATTGTGTATGCAGATACGGAAGTCTGAGGACAGTTTGTGAGAGTGAGTCCTCTCCTCCTGTGTGTTCCAGAGGTCAAACTCTTGGGGCTGTGAGCCTTGGCAGCCAGCACCTTTATCCCCTGAGCCATCCTCCTGGCCTGCTTTTCTTATTCTTACTTGTAATTTATGTATCTTCCTTACAATGAAGGCTCTATTGAAGACTTTTACCTTTTGCTGCTGTTGCTGTTGCTATGAGGAAGAGTCTTCCTATGTGACCCAGACTGGCAGTGACCTTGATCCCTTTGGCCTCAGCCCTGCAATTGCTTGGCTTATGTAAATCTGTGCTTGTAATTGTCAAAATGGTTTTGCCTCACACAACTTTAGTCATTAGGAATTCATTATTCCTTATTTTGAACACAAATTATTTTTGTCAAAAGTAAGTTTTTGTCCTGTTGGTCTGAAGATTTGTTTTGTTGCTATTGTTTTGGATTTTGAAGTAGGTTCTCTTGTCATCCAGGTATCCAGAGAGTGGCCTCGAACTCTTCATTCTCCTGCCTCCACTCACAGTGCTGGACTTTAAGGCTCATACATCATGCCTGGTTTGCCTGTTCATTTTTAAAAGGACTTTTTAGAGAACAAATTTTAGGTTCTGTCCAGGTTCGCTTTGCTGTTCTGTTTTAGAAGTGTTGGACTGCTCTGTGGTCACGGCTTTCTTTTTTTCCAAATGCTTTTAGCTCTCAAATGTCTCTGTTCCATTTGGAGCTAATTTTAATATTTAAATAAGGGTCTAGATTTATTTACCAAAAAAACATATATATATATATATATATATATATATATATATATATATATATATATATATATGGAGAGAGAGAGAGAGAGAGTATAGTTCTCACAAATATTTTTAAAGATGTATCCAAAGATTTATAACGTTTGTTTTGTATGCGGTTGTATGGATGTAGGTCTGGGTGCAGTGTTTGCATGCGTGAGTGTGTGTGTCTCAGAGAGCAACTTTCGGAAGTTTGTTCATGTGGAGACTGGAGCTTGGGTTGCTAGGCTTGGCAGCAGTACTGCTGAATCATCTCGCTGGCCCAGAACTTTATTTATATTTTCATGCTGTTGTACATATTATTTGAAAATTGCCATTTCCAGTTACTTAACCAGTCATGCCATGTATTCAGTAGACACAATGCTGCTCTTTACCTAGTTTCTTTTGTAGTGAATTTTGACAGTTCTCATTTTAAAGGGATTATTATGTATCCTCTGTTATCAAATTTATAGGCATAGAGACCCTGGCACGGTAGCGCACACCTTTGCTCTCAGCTCTAGGGAGGCAGAGGCAGGTGGAGCTCTGAGTTCAATGCCAACCTGGTCTACAGAGTGAGTAGAGAGAAAGAACACTGGGATTGGCTTTGGCTTTTGGAACTCCAAAGCCAGCCTCCAGTGACACATTTCCTTCAACAGGGCCACTCCTACCCCAACAAGGCCGCTCTTCCTAATGCCACACTCCCTAAGCATTCAATACATGAGCCTGTGGGGACCATTCCTAGTCAACTACCACAGCCCTCATGTTACTATTACTGTTATCAGACTGGAACTGTGTAGCTCAGGCTGGCCTCAGCCTCCCAGGTGCTCCCTGGTGTTACTAGCCTGCACCACCATACCTACTCTTTGCTG
The DNA here is from genome assembly GCF_011762505.2 of Arvicanthis niloticus. Classification (NCBI taxonomy): domain Eukaryota; kingdom Metazoa; phylum Chordata; class Mammalia; order Rodentia; family Muridae; genus Arvicanthis; species Arvicanthis niloticus. The sequence continues at coordinate 15,740,982 of NC_047677.1, forward strand.
TGGGATTGCCATGCTGGGGGGTGTTAGTCACCTTGTAAGTGCTGAGCAGGTTCTTTGTCACAAAGCCACACCCTTAGCCAGCAAGTTTGTTCCTTTACATCCAGTTCAAAACGAGTTCTAATTTACCTATGATTTCTTCCTTAATCCATGAACTTTCTCAGAAGTGAATAATTTAATTTCTATTTGGAGGGTTTTCCAGATACATTATAGTGTTGTTTCTAGCTTAAGTATTTTATGGTTAAAGAGCTTACTTGTGCCAGGCTGGGGTGGCACATACCTTTGGTGGATCTCTGAGTTCTAGGCCAGCCTGATCTACACAGTGAGTTCCAGAACAGCTAGGGCTTCACAGAGAAGCCCTATCTTGGAAAAAACAGAAAATAAAAAAATAAAAGAACCTATTTGTTTGCCATTTTAGTATTTTTAGATTTACAGAGGTTGGCTTCGTGGCTTAGCATGGTCTGTCATGTCGGTCACATGGGGCTTACATGTGTGGCTTTGACACAGTACTTTGCTTCGATGTCTGGTTTGATAGCTTTAGGGATGTGCTTCTGATGTCCTCCAACTTTACAGTTGCTGCTAGAATTTTGTTTGTTTTTGCTGTTGTTTTTTATGGTGTCTGTAATTTTTCTTATGTTTGTTTTATTTGGGAGTTACTGGATTCCTGGATCTGAGTATGAATAGTTTTAGCAAAAATTTTAAAATTTAGTCATCTTTTAAGATCCATTTTGGGCCCCGAAATAATGGTTCAGCAGTGAATGTTGCTCTTGCAGAGACCTGTGTCCAGTTCCCAGTACCACATGATGGTTAGTTCCAGGGAGATCCCATGCCATATTCTGACCTCTGTGAGTACCAGGCACTCACTCAGTGCATAGGCACGCATCCATAGTGCAGAGGCACGCATCCATAGTGCAGAGGCATGCATCCATAGTGCAGAGGCACGCATCCATAGTGCATAGTGCAGAGGCACACATCCATAGTGCAGAGGCACACATACATAGAGGCACACAAAGTAATTTCTAAAAGTATAGTTTAAAATCCAGCGTATCAGTTGGAGGACATTTGCATTGTTTCCATGTTTTGACTGTTACTAATATTATTATGAACATTGTTGTTAAGAACATTCACTAAAACTTTTATGTGTACATGATTTGGAGTGTGTGACTGAAGGTGGAGCTGCTGGTTGATAACTTGCTTCAGTTGTTACATGTTTTTGTTTTAGGAATCAGGCCCTATGTTGCCTGTTGGACAATGTAGAAACAGTTGTTTCGAGCATTTTCCCCTCACTCTCTATTCTTAATCTATACATGATAGGCAGACTCCATTCTAAGTGTGACGTCAGTGTTAAATTCTGCTGTGATATTGCTGGCTGTGTGACTGGGATGTGAACGGGGCGGTCTGCCTGTACGTTCATCACATTGGTTTGCTTCTGACGAAGGGTATTTGAGGCATGAAGAAGCAACACCTGAGTTTTCAGTATTGATTAATTGCTCCCCGTTTGTTTAATGTTTAATAAACACCCCTGAGTGTTTCGTGTCCTGGCAGACAGCCCTCCTCTCCGTCACTGCTTTTTAGCAGTTGGAATATGACAAACACAATAAAAATAGTTTTGCTTTTCTGGTTACAAAGTTGGATTCTTGGATTCTTCTCTCTGGCCCCACACTCAGACTGAAGGTAGAGAACAGAGTTTTAAACCGGTCCCATTTCCTCCACTAGCCATCTGATTTATTTGTGTTCGAGGATATCAAAACTTTCAGTCATTTGTATTTACAAATTACAATCTGAGATTAGTTTTTGTATGTTTGTGTGTGGTGGTATGTTTCTTTCCTGCCATGTGAGCCCTGGAGGTTGAACCTGGGTCAGCCTGTTCCTCAACAAGCACCTGCACCCAACCGATGAGCCATCTTACCAAGCCAGTTTGGTTTTTTTTTAATTACTAAAAATAATTAATGGGTAGAAACATACTTGCCCCACTTTGGAGACAAATCCCTGTGGTCTGCTGAGTAGGAAGCTGATTCCCCTGATTGAGAGTAAAGAGGAGACCTACGTAAGCATACGCTGGCCTGCTGTATCTGAAGGCATGAGGATGTGATGGACAGTCCGTGAGAGTTTTAATTTGGCATGTCTTACTCTTAAATTTCCCTTCAGCTTGGTTGTAGAGCCTGACAAATACACGTCTTCTGTGTGTACCAAGCTCAGACACTGGCACCACCTTCTCCAGGCTTCATTTCCTAAACTTGCCTGGGATCTTACAGACTGGATTTACCGGGTGGGGCTAGCTTGCCTAGAGTCAAAGGGTGTCTCCATGAGTCTTAGTGCCTAGTTAAATAACGTGTGCTAGCTTAGTGCTAGCTAGGAGTACGTTTCGTTCTGCAAACCATTTTTTAATAGAGACCCCTGTTAGACCTTTAGGTTAATAAAGCCTTTGATTATAATTTCTGGGTTAGAAAAACAGGCCCTTCTTGAATTGAGGAACTCAAAAGTATACTGGGCCATTGACTTCTCCCTGCCTTAGAGACCTTGAGATGGTTTCATGCTGCCTTGTGATTTGTTTTATGTGTGGCATATTTGTCCTTAACATTTTAATAGTAAATGGCAGAAGGTGTTGTCTTTATCCTTTTCCTCATACAGGATTTCTTCAGGAGGAAAACGTATTGGTAATGGCGTCGTTTTATTCTGTGTGGGATACAGAGCTTTTCCCTAAAAGCTGGAGTTACCTACTTTGTGCCAGACAGTTCTGTGTGCTTTCTCCTATGGTTCTTGATTGGTGGGCGGGCCTGGGCACGAAGATTTCCTTGAGAGTCTGGTGCTTTTCTGACAGAGCCGGGTAGTTTGTGGTAGGAGGCACAGGAGCCTTTGACACTGAGAGTGGCAAGGTGTTAGTCATTGCGGAAAGAACTAATGATTTGTTTATAGTAATAACGATTTGTTTCTCAGCCGGTAGCAGCTGCCACAGGCAGCTTATTGCTTAAAGACTTCACGTTGTAATTTTTAATCTGGGGTGGGAGTTGGGAGAGCCACAGTGTTGCAAACATTTCTGCTTGACCCGGTAGTTATTTGATACAGGCCTAATGGATACTCATTGTGTGGTGTTTAGTGTTCACCCTCAGGACGTTGCCTACAGCCTTGAAATGTATTTCTTGGCTTTTCAGATGATGAATGACCAGCAAACAGATGAAAATGCCTATTAACATGTTTTATTCATGTTTTCACTTCCAAAAGGAATTCTGAGGATAAACCAATGTTTGAATTGTTAAGGTTGGATTATTTTGTTTGGATAGAGAATCTATGTTCTTGTGAAATTGGGTTTATGAAATTGGGAAAAATGGAGTATATAATTGGGTACATCCTGTACTGCTTAATCACCAGACTGGTGTAATGGCCATTAGCACTTGGGAAGTCAGGCTGGTGTGCCCTTGCTCTGCCTGAAAAACCAGGAGTTCCTGCATGGGAGAGCAGTTCCTCTGGGCACCCGTCACCCGGGTGCTTTTTGCTCATGAGTTGCCTTGCTGGCTGCTTGCTGTTTTGAGTCACAAAGGCATCAGATGTCATCAGGTCAAGCCAAGGACTTCCTTGATCATTCTTAAGGCCATGGTAGAAGGCACAGTTCAAAATATAATTCACAAGGCAGCACCCAGAAGAAGTTTATTATCCTACAGTGCAGACTGTGCATCAGCCACTGCAGTGAAGAAGAGCTGGCGGGGACCTTCGACCTCACTGATCAGCTTCCTTTGGCCCAGCATTTACCTCTTAGGAGTATATGGTAGAATGGCATGCTGGGACAGTAAAACCCAAACCCAGGGCCAAAGCCTGGGATCATGTGAGCCTGACCTCATCCTCCCTTCCCCAAACAGGGTCTCACTCTGAAGCTCTGGCTGTCCAAGAACTCACTCTGTAGACCAGGCTGGCCTCGCTCATGGAGCTCTGCCTGTCTCTGCCTTCCAAGCGCTGAGATTGGAGGGGAGTGAGCGCCACCACTGTCCGGCTTCACAGAGACACTTGCTCCTTTGTCAGTCCCAATCGGTAGCTTTGGTTTGAGGTCCAGCCTTGGGTCTCAGTCCTTTGCACTGTGTCATCTTTGATGTCTCTTATGTAATGTTGCCCGGTAGCCATTGGCATGGAATTAAAGTGTCACTTATCAGCTTGTGACCTTGGACAAGTCAGTCTCTTTGGCACCTCCCCCCCCCCTTTAATTAGCATGGAGATAGAGCCAGTCTCTCTATATTAGAAGGTGAATGGTTAGATTAAAATACAATCTTGGTTATAAAGTTGGTGGCATAAAGCCTGGCGAATTATAACCTCCCATAGCCATCAGCTGCTGCTATTAGCTGATGACAAGGTGTGCTGGGTGGGTAATTAGTCTTTTCTCCTCCCACTTGCTTGTCAACAACTAGAGGCAGGAGTGTCTTGACCCTTTGTGTATCAATTAGATCTTGAGTAGTTGCTAGGATCTTTTTAGATGTGATGCAGAGTCCTCCCAGGGCTGCCATCGAGTCACTCCCCCTCAGGAGGTACTGTACACTTGCTCTGGCCCACTTTAGCCTTTCTGTGTGGGTACCAGGCTGCTTGGCCCGATGCTCTAAGAGCCTTCCTCAGCAGAAGTGCTAGGATTCTTGGCCTCATCTCCTTTCTGAGGTGCAGTTTGACCCTTTGGCTTCAGTAGTTCTGTGGGTTTGGCATTTCTGAGATCCTGTTAGTTTTGGAGTGTCAAGTCTCTGGTCTGATTCAGACAGATCTTGGATTTTTCTTCATTCTCCTTCCCCATAAATAGGGACAGAGGGAGCATCAGACCTGAATGGGGTCTGCTAAATTTTCTCCTGCCCTGGTTTTCTATAAGAGAGGTTGTTCTCCAATCTCTTCCACCACAACCGTACCGGGGCAGCAAGCCTCTCAGTTTACTCATGTTCTTGAAGACCGTTCTTTTTGGAGCATAGCTAAATTCCCACCAAAGACTTACTAGTTAGAGCTACCGTCCACAATGTCAGAATATGAAACCTTCCCCTCCCCCTTTATTTATTCTTTTGTCACATATTACATCCAAACTGCAGTTTCCTCCTCCACCCCTCCCGAAGTCTCTGCCCCCACCCTCCCTTTCCCCAGCTGTACCCTCTCTCCATCTCCCTTCAGAAGAGAACAGGCCTCCCAGGGACATCAACCAAACACAGCATAACAAGTTTCAATCAGACCAGGCAGGTGTTCTCACAGCAAGGCTGGCTGAGGCAACCCAGTAGGTGGAAAAGAATCTTACCGAGAGGGAATTCAGTGGAATCATAAGCCAGTGACTCTCGGGGGCAGGGGCTGCAGTTTTGTCCTCAGGGGGCATTAGACACTTTGGTGACCACACTGATGAGCGGGAAGAGGTGATGGCACTGAAGTGCATTGTGTAGCATCCAGGGTTCTGCTATGTACAGGACAACCCAACAGCAGTACCCACACAGCAAGTTCCAGACAGCCAAGGTTTCGTAATGAGATTCTGTCTCAAAAATAAGTAAGCGTCAGCAACCTAGAGACTGAGGAGCTTCTATGGCTCTGCAGGTGCTGCAGGTACGGCCTGGGTACCTGCACAGGGAGAAGTTTATAATTCCTAACTGGCCCTTCATGCTTACAGGCTGCAGGGCCCGGGTGCAATGAAAGAGATCTCCAGAGTTTAGACTCGGGCTCCATGCAGGCCTGTCTCTGCGACATACTGAGGGCCTGATATAGTTCAGGAATAAATCACCTGTTCCATGTTAGGGGCAGAAGGAGGTGAGGCCTTGCAAATGCATGTTCTGTTGGAGAGGAAGCTGTCCATCCTTGTGAGGGCTGCTTTGTGTCTGAATCAAGAGGAGGTGACATGTGACCCTCTGCAGTGTCCCTGGGGATGAAATCAGAAGTCCATCCTTGGAGAACCATGTGGGTGTGCTTGGGTGCAGTGTTAACCCCACCATTTTGCTCCCTCTCTCTTTAACAGCTCTGCTCCTTTTGATTTTATATTATTTTCTTGTTCTCCTTGCCTTTCCCACTCCCCACCTGGTCCCCCCATACCAAGGAAAGCCTAGGAGGCAGGGGGATGCTTCCTGGTCCCTCCTGCTGTTGCTGAGAGAATCTTAGACAGCCACTTGCCACAGATCTCATGTGTGTCTTTCTTGTTTTCTCTGAGTAAGGGTGGCAACAGCAGCAGGTTAAATTTCCCATATTGCCTGATGTTTGTGAGTGTGGGTCACCTGTGAGCTGATGTCTGTGAGTCCTGGGACACCTGTGAGCTGGTGTCTGTCAGCTCAGGGACACCTGTGAGCTGTTGTCTGTGAGCACTGGGACACCTGTGAGCTACTGCTCTCATTTGGGCCTTCTTTAGAAGATTGAACATAAGAACAAGATTGGAAGTATTCCCCTTCTTAAGTGGCAGCTGAATCAGCAGGAGGGAGAAGGCACAGAAAGCAGGCTGAATTGAGGGTATGTAGTGTGTCTACCCCAGTTCTGTGGCTGTCTTGGATATCCTGGAGGGCTGGAGCATGCTCAGAAACCTCCCAGAATATGTTTCACAATTTTGTGTGAGCACATGTGTGTGTCCATGTGTGTGCATGCTGACAGAGGTCAGAAGACAATTTGGCAGTTGTTTCTTTCCAACCTTGTGGGTCCCAGGGATCTACTTGTCAGGCCTGGCAGCCAGTGCCTTTCCCCATTGAGCTATCTAGCCGGCACTAGAGTCTGTCTTTAGCATCTGAGGTTGGGAAGGGGCCTGACTGAAGTCCCAGGCCAGCTCTTGGGTAGTGGCAGGGCAGCCATAAAGAGCCCCACATGTTTTTGGTGCCTTCTCTGGTGAAGTATGAGCTAGCCTCCTCTCTTGATTTCTGTGTCAGTGGTGATTGGGTAGGAGTTACAGGATGCTTCCTGAGAAAGTAGAAATACTTGGGCAGGTTGGTTTTAGGGGGAGCCATCTGCACAAGCAAGCTTTTCCTTCTTTGTTTTCCACCTTCTCCATCTGTGCCCCCACATTGTCCCAGGCTTAACACTGACAGGCCTTGGCATGGCTCCTCTAGGGCCATTGACTTGGCTCCTCCAGCATTGGAAAAGCTTGCTTTTTCCCTGCAGTGGGCTTTGTCACACTTTCTGTTCTTAGGTATTTGTTTTTGTGGTGCTTCTACTGTACTGAAATCATACTCTTTCTTTCAGGGAGCTAAAAAACAAAACAAAACATGCCCATGATCTTTGTGGGAAATGACATTAAAGTTGTATCAAAGTGCATGCCATGCATGTCTGTTCCCCTAAGGTGTAAATAGTCACAACTATTGGATGGATAAGGGTGTGGCAGGGGCGGAGCAATCAACCACTGTGCACAGCTGGGCGCTACAGAGTCTTTCTCCTTTGCACGATGCTGGTTCTCTTCCTCTATGAGTTGACACTGGAAGTTCTTTCCCCAGTCTAAAGAATAAAGAACCTGGAAGGTTTTGTCTAAAGAATAAAGAACCTGGAAGGTTTTGTTCTCTGTGAAAATAGCCAAAGTTGTTGGGCAGGTTGCAGTGATCGCTGCCACCGAGATTCTGCCATCTGGATTATATTCAGACTGATGGAAACTTCATAATGCAGTGTGAACATTGGCATTCCATGTTCTCCATGAACCCAACAGTGAAGATCTGTTCCCTGTGAGGCTAGCAGTGAAAACCCATGTTCCCTGTGAGGCTAGCAGGGGAGTTCCATGTTCTCCAGGAACCCAGTGATGGAGTTCACATTCTCTCTCTCTGGATCTGCTAATGCTCTGAGGTGCTTTAGGGGAGAAGTTGTTTTACTGACTTGGTGAGTAATGCCCAAGTCTGTATCCCCCAAGTCACGGAGAGCAAGCCAGTCAGCAGCACCCTTCATAGCTTCTGCATCAGCTCCTGCCTCCAGGCTTCTGTCCTGACTTCCTTCTACGATGAACAGTGATGTGGAAGTGTAGGCCACATAAACCCTTTCCTCTCTGGGTTGCCTTCGGTCATGTGTCCATCACAGCAAGAGTCACCCTGACTAGGACAGGACCTTTAGGTGAAGAAGGTGGATGAACTTCATGGGGTTGGGGCTTATGTCTTCACATTCCCCTGTATTTCCAGTCCCTATCAAAAAGCCTAGACTCCAGAGGGTATTCAGATAGTTGTCACATGACAGGATAGGGACGTGCAGGTGAGAGTCAGTGCTGGAAGGCAGAAGAGCCTGACTGAGAAGGTAGTAGACCGTCCATGAGAGTCAGCAAGAGTTTGTTCCTTGTTTTGCAGGGCAGGGGTGGTTGCAGATGCTCATGCCAACTGACGAGGGCTTCTCAGGTGACTCCTGAGCCAAGAGCAGGGAGGTCTTCTACCTGTGGACACTGGGCACGGGAGAGAGTAAGGTGTGTTTTAGTCTCATTGCTTTGAGTGCCGTCTGATGGTTTGGAACTGAAGAGCAAAGGATCTGGAGCTTCCTGGTAGAGCGTTTTCGGTCTAAGCCTGTCTTCACACCCCCACACTGGCATGCCCACACTGGTCAGGATGTTCTTGTGTCTTAGCTGCAGTATGGGCTGGTGGACTGAGCGGAAGCAGCAAGGGCAGATACTGGGTAGTTCGTGGATGTCAGGTCACTAGAGGTGTGAGGGAGGGACCGGGAACAGACAGTAGTATCTTGCCATTGAGTTTGGCCTTACCTCTCCTTCAAGTCTGTTTGTCGAATTCAGCATTTGAGGTGAAACCTGTAAGAGGTGACATCAACCTCCAAGCAGACAACTCACACTGTGGCAGGGAGGAACGGACAGTACCTCCCAGGGGTGGTGGGAAGGACACCTTTCCCTCCCTCTCTAGGCATTGACAGTGGAAGATACATGGGAGAACCTTGGGTTCCAGCACCCCAGTGGCAGCTACTGGCCTTTGGACCAGGAAGGTCCTTTTGCTTCAGGTCAGGTGGTGTTGAAGAGTTGGGGTTCTGGACTTTGACTCAGAGTGCGGTGTGAGCTTGGCGTCCTTACCAGGACCTTGAATGTGTCCTGTAACCTTCTATCTGCCTCCGTCTCTCACTGGTAAAAGCCGAGTTAAGGACTGAGTGGAGGTTGTGCACATTTAAGGAAAAGGCTGTGTGGTTAGTTCTCTGGTCCCCTCTTCCTGTGGGTCTAAAGCCAGCCAGGGGAGCTTTGTTAGGTGATAGTTTGGGGCGTGTCGGTTTCGGGAGATTTCTTGGTTTCTTTTGTAGCTGTCACAGGCAGGCAGCTGGTGTACTTCATTGGATTCTTAAGTCAAAGACGACAGAGGCAAACACTGTCTTTTGGAAGGGTTGGGAGGAAGCGGAAGCTGTAGTTAGCTAATATTCTTTCAGAGCAGAACTTCTCTTTTAGGATCATTGCTTCACAGTCTTTAAATGCCCTTCTTTCTGGCAGGAGGCATTAAAAGAGTGAGGCCTTCACTTTTTAGTGGGGTTTGCTCAGCTTCTTATTTTCCTTCATGACTAAAGTAGCATTTGTCTTTCAGTACCCCTGATAGGAACTTAGTTAATACACCAGTGAAAAGACTTCCTTACCCATAAAGCTCTGTGAGATTATGGATTCGGATATATTTGTTTAGCTATACAAATTGTTCCTCACCAACACTGATGCATCAGAGGCCCCTCTGAGACTGCTGGGAGGCCTTATGGTCCTTCCAGGGTACCCTAGAAGATCTTAAATTTTACCAACATGATCCACTGTTTTATATCCTGTCATTCTAAACCCTTGCTTCCTTTTTTTCTCCCCTTGCTGCCAAAATTATCATATTCTTGCTCAAGGAGTCATTACCCCAAACCACTGCTAACTTAGAATACAGAAAGCAATCTTGATTTGTGCGATCTTTTATGTTTCCATTGGTGAGGGGTTTTTGTTGCTTTTAAACATACATGCACATGCTCCCACTGACTGGTTGGTTGCTTGCCTGGTTGATTACGGGATCTCATCAAGTAGACCCTCAAACTTTGCATCTTCCTGTCTCCTTCTCCTGCATGCTAGAATTGCAGGTATGCACTGCCATGTTTGGCTTAGACATTTTAATGACATTCTTACTAAAATTATAAAATAGTGCAACTTCCTTGAAGTAATTCTGGATTCTAGCTTCTTGTCATGAGCCTTCAATAGTTTCTAAATATCTGCTTTTTAGAAGGCGGGGGGGGGGGGTGTGTACAGCTACTCCATCCATTCTAGCTGTAGAAAGTAGCCCTGTCCTGTTCTGGCTGGCTAGGGTAGATTGGGACCTTAAAGGGTTTTTCACTTCTGGCCCCACAAACTGTGAGCAGTTTTAGGGTTTGTTTTCTCAGTAGTCTGCAGGGGAGGAAGAGGTGGAGAAAGGCACACATTGATCAGCATGAGATAGGATGGTCTTAGTCTGGGATTTTTCTACATTTGTAATGCTTATCCTGTAATCCTTTAAAGAAAACATGTCCGAGGCCGCCCCCCTCCCCCCAAGCAGAAAGCATAATATGTGAGAAGCCTGTCCTTTTATGTGGTTTCCTAGAGCTTTTAAAGAATAGAGTAGCACTTGTCTTTAAGCACCTTTAAGAGGAATTCAGATAATGACCAGGAAGTGAAGTAGGGTGATTGTCTGAAGAGCCTCCAGACCCCTTTGTCCTGCAGTCTCTTCTTTGCTGTACTTGTCGTATTTTTCTTCTGCCTTGCCTGTGGGGCCTGGGTCTGGCTGCTGTCCTCCCTGCCAGATTTCTGCAGAAGAAACAGCACAGGGTTCTTTAAAAGTGGGTCTGATGGAGTCACTGCTTACTGCCCATCTGACATTAGGTAAAAGGCTTTGTCCTTATGAAAATGCGTAGTAGAGACAGAAAAGAGCTTGATTTTATCATTTGTTCAGTGAGCTGTTCAGAGGCAAATGTTGTGTCATTGAAAATGACTGGTTTTTTTAAGCAGCGCCCCTGTCTCCCAGCATCAACTCAACTTTTGACTGGCTGTGGCTGTCTGAGCGCCTGCTTCCGCTCTCCCAGGTCTCGGAAGCTCTCTGACAGCTTCAGTCTACTCCACTGTGGTGGGCTTTGAAAGAGTGTGCTTACGTCATGTATAAGTATATGTTGAGCGCCCTTAGAAACACTCAAGGGTAATGCAAAGCTATTGGGTAGATATTAAAAGGCTATCAAGATTTTGCCCCATGTGCTTAAATCCCCACCTCTTGTTGGTTTTCCTTTATTTTGGATTTTAAAGTAAATGTTAGGCCTGAGTTATTTCATCTGAGTTATGTACACCTTGAAAAAAATGGCTATATTTTTCAGTGGCCGCGTTCCATAGACCCATGTTACTTTTAATGGGTATAATGTAATATCTAATGTATAATTTTTTAAGTCAAATTTGGGCCAGGAATGGTGGGTGACATGTGCCTTTAATCCAGCACTCAGTGGCGGGTGGAGCTCCCTGAGTTTGAGGCCACCCTGGTCTTTAGAGTACATAGTGAGTTCTAAGCCATCCAGAACTAGTGAGGCCAAGCCTCAAGAGACAATATAATTTTTTGTTTGTGTTTTCAAGACAGAACCTCCCCATGTTCTGGCTGTCCTACAAGTCACTCATCCAGGCTGGCCTCAAACTCACAGAGGCCAACCTTCATCTGCCTCCCAAATGCTGGGATTAAAGGCATGCACCATTATACCTGGCCAAGAAATACTCTAAAGTTTGTTTGTTAATCACAACCATTTAAAGGAAAAGGATTAAGGACCATTTTTGGTACAGAGGCTGTATCTCCTAACGAAGAGCAGTTCCCAGCACACACCGTCCTTACCTCTTTGCCACACCCTTGATGGGTTTCAGAAACCCGGTGAGTTGTCTGCAGAGCGCCCCACATTCTGCATGGATCTGTTTCCTTGTGGGGCTTATGTTTCTCTCTCACCTGAATTTCCTGAAACTGGAAATGAACTCTGGAAGCTTGATTACATTCAAGTTCATCCTTTTTAAGTACAGTGTGTGTGTCCCATTGTATCCCAATAGGAAAAACCTCCTTATTAAATAGAAGTAACAAATATCCCTGGGCTACCAGCACTACAGAGATTTGAATAAAACTCTGGTCTTATCTGCCTTGAGTTGCTTTTTGGAAGTAAATCCTGATGGGCAGCCAGACAGAGGGACAGTAAATATAGGGGCAGTGTCTCACAAGTTAACTATCAGAAGTGATTGCCTGAGAAGCCTTGGGAGGTTAGCAGTCCAAAAGTCAGCACAGAAATGTACTTTCCCAGAATGCAACATGCGGCTTCTTTCTGCATAGTGTTTTATCACAGTCTGTTGAAAAATCCTCTCTTAACCTGATGGGCATCTTCCAACCCAGGTACCTGCCAGTGCTCTCAGTCAGAACAGGCCCTCAGAGCTCTGTAACTTCCCATGTCTGCATGAGGCTACCCATTCACATCCATCAGCCCTCTTGCTCCTGGGGGACAGGACACCCAACACTTTTCTTTTGGAGTAATGGCCTGGAGAGGGGTTCCGCATTCCACCAGGAATGGAGCTAGACCTTTAAAGTGCCCTATGAGCTGAGAACACCTCTGAAGAAGTGGGGCGTTAGCATGTAAATGTCTCTGAGTCATTAGCTGGGGATTTAAACATGGGGGGGGGGGGAGTTCCTACTATGAGCATGATCAGTGCTACAATCCAAGTTTACTACTTACTACGTGCTGTGTGCTCTGTGCACAAATACTGACTGAAGGGATCGGGTAGTTACAGTGCGGTTTGTTATTGTTGGAAACAGAAGTAAACAAAGTATCACAGTGAGTGATCCCGAGCCCAGCCAACTTTGCAAGAAACTGATTCAAGTAAAAAGATAGAGAGAGAGAAGAGGAATTTGTTCCATTAGCTGACTTTTTTTTTTTTTTTTTTTAAAGATTGTGTTTACTGTAGACAAGATAGTATTTAAGTTATATAGAGCCTGGGAGATACTAAGCAAACGGGTTTTTTGTTGTTGGTTTTTTTTTTTTTTTTTTTTAAAAGGCAAAAATCCATTTTTTCCTCCAAAACTCAATTCTGCTATAAATACTAGAATGTATTAGGGCAGCAGACAATGTGCTTGCTGCCTGAAGGTCACACACTTGCGTCATTACAAGTCTGCCCCCGTTGTGTGTGCAGTACAGTGAGCTCTTTGATATCCAGTGCCACACTCCCATGTGGAGGACAGTCACGTGTGGCACTTTCTTTTTTCAGACATTAAGAACATGATCCTTTCTCTGTTTCCAGTTTTAGCTGGCTGTTGAGGGGAGAGAGTAGGCTAATGAATGGCTTTTGTCTATACCTTTGTGCTGTTTTTTGCTTTTCTTACTACAGAGGAGTCAATTTAGTTGCAACCTCTTAAAAGGAAAATTGAATGTCATAGATCTGGGAACCAGCTGCCCAGAGCAGACTGCAGACAGCCTTCCATCTGACTAGCCACTCACATTTTTATCACACAGGAATTTTTGGCTACCAGGACGGGAGCCTGTGACTTTTTTCCGTACCACTGGGGTAGGTAGAGTGCTAGGTTGTTCACATTGCTCTATGAACATTTGACCTGGGGAAATAATGTCACTCCTGTGTTTGAGTTTCTTCCTCAATAAAATTAGCTAGTTAATAGTGTAAAATGAGACATGGAAAAATGAAATAGTAGCAACTAATAATGTAAGTCCGTTGAGAGGCACAGTTGAAGTTATGAGGGTGGATGGATGATGGGGTAAGAGGATATTGCCCCAGGTGACTCAGGATCCCAGAGATAAGACTGAGCTGAGGGGTAAGGAAGTGGTGATCTCATGCCAGTCAAAGTCCCTGAGAAAGGAGGAACTTTTCTGTTGATCTCGGGCAGGACCTGTCCGCTCTTCCTGAACTGTTCTGAGGGTGCCTGAGGTCAAGGACCAGGCTTTGCTTCCTTTCTGTTTTGGCTTCTCTTTAGAGAAATGGTCAGCTCCAGTGGAAACTCAGCTTTGAAAAGCTCTGTGGGGCTGGAGAGATGGCTCAGCAGTTAGGAGCACTGACTGCTCTTTCAGAGGTCCTGATTTCAAATCCCAGCAACCACATGGTAGCTCACAACCATCCGTAATGAGATTGGATGCCCTCTTCTGGTGTGTCTGAAGACAGCTGCAGTGTACTCAGAAAAAATAAATAATAAATAAATAAACAGACAAAGCTTTTTTTAAAAAAAAGAAAAAGAAAAAAAGAAAAGCTCTGTGTGTGGAGAATTTTTTCCAGAGTACTGAGTGGGTTGGGAATGGGCGTGGAAGCCTATGTAGGTTAGAGCGCTGGAGGGGAGGCTGGACAGGAGCCTGCAGGCTATTCTGATGTTCTTTCCAGCTTTGCCAATGTCAGAATTTTTCATGAGAAAACAATTTTAAAAATTGAATAAACATTTAAATTACAAGATACTAATGATAGTGTGGTATGTTTACATAAAAGTTTTAAAATATGCAAATAGTATTAGTTTTTATGAATTATATACTCAGTAAATATTTAACACTTCAGGATGGTGACAACTTACAGTTGTAAGGAAGTTAGAAGTTGAGTGAACAGAGACTAGATTGGGTGTTTCACCTGAATCTATAATATTTTGATTCTTTAAATATTTGAAGCAAAGATGGCAAAATACTAAGACTTGTTAAAAGTTGAGAGGTGAATACTTGGTATGTATACTGTGTAATTATTTTTGTTTGTTTAAAATGTATCACAACAAAGGTTGGATACAGCACTTGTTTTTCTAGAACATACTGACCTAGCACCTTTAGGAGAGATTGAGCTAGGTCAGGGGGTGAGTTGGTTCTAACAACTCAAGTCTTTAGAGCAGAGTTTCTATGTATGATACCTGGTTCCCTTGATGAGACTTTCTAGGAAGAAGAAGTCTGTTTCCACTCCTGTTTGGCTGGCTGCGTCATATGCTAACTGTGCTGGCTTTCCTGCAGGTCTCTGCCTTCATTTAAGGGGCAGCCCTCAGCTTAGTGCTCAGAAAGATTGTTCTGACTCTGAGTTCATAGTTCATGATGGGTACCTTCTTCCCTCCACTGGTTTCTGACAAGGAATACCCAGGGATTGAAACATTCCGTATGCCCATGTATCATTCTCTGTGTGACTTAATGCACTTACTGGTACTGGCGGTGTCAAGCACCACCACACACGTGTCGAGCTTCATCCTTCATACTCACATGTAGATATCACATGTACATAGTGCGTGTGAATGAGTGCAGGTGCCTATGGAAGCCTCAGGCAACATACCCCTTGGAGCTTGGGTTACTGGCAGTTACGAGGAGCTGCTCAGTGTGGGTACTTCCAACCGAACGCAAGGTCCTTTATAGCTTGGATTCTGAGAAAGGAGTGGACTGACCCAGCCCAGCCTTTTATCACTGCATGGTGGGAGGTGGCGTCCTTGGTTTAACAAGTATGGACATTTCTGGAGTGTCTAAGAAGGAGGGCAAGAGTAAGTGTATGGTGGTACCAGGAAGCAGAATCTACTCAGCCTCACTCCCCTCCCTCCTCCCCCCTCCCCCCATTGAGCCACACTTCAAACTATTTCCTCCAGCCTTGTGCTCCCTGGAAGAGTTTGAGAGTTTACAGAGCCTAGGCAGCCTAATAGTTCTTCAGTGTCCTGGACACTTGGAGGGAACCCCTGGGTGTGAGTCACATGCTGAGAATGAGCAGAGTCTGGGTCTGAGTGTTTCGTAGGCTCTGTCACATGCCTTTGTCCTTCATCTTAGTTTATAGGGTTCCGTCTTCCCTTAGTAAGGCTGCCAGCCGAAGTGTTGTGCCATATTACATGTTTACATGTATAACTGAGCTTACTCTTCTGTTACCTATTTTTAAATTTATTTCATGTGTGTGAGTGTTTGTCTGCATGTGTGTATCTATACCATGTGTGTGCCTGGTGTTCACCACAGGCCAGAAGAAGCCCTTAGAAGGCCTTAGATCCCCTGGAAGTGGACTTGCAGATAGTTGTGAGCTGCCACACAGCTTCTGGGAACTGAACACAGGTCCTCTGCTAGAGCAGCCAGTGCTTGCTCTTAACCACTCCACTGAGCCATTCATCAACCCCTCTGTTACCTGTTTTTATGTCTTTTATTGTTGAATTTTACATTTAGGTTTGATGTGTGCCCTGGGGACATGAAGCATGATTCTCTTCCCCAGAATAAGAGGTAGGCTAAGCTAGTTAATAGTCAAATGTGTGACTGGCCTCTGAACATTATCATGCATGCACACATAAAAATCACAACTTGGTGGGGAAAGCCTGTGTAGGTTTATCACACATAATCAAGACTCCTGATGTCATGCATAGAAGTGAGACTTTGCCTCTGCCTGAGGGTTTGTTCTTGCTGTCTTGCTTATACACACCCCGCCCCTGCCCTGTCACTGCTCCCCCACCACCACCACCACTGATAGAAGATCTTCTATCTTCTTCCCCTAGGTCTAATATTGTCTTTATTTTTTTCTCACTTCAATTGATTATAATGTTAAAAATTGTTATGTTACCAGAAAGAATATTCTGACATTTTTATAATGTTATTTTCTAAGTAAATATACATTCAATGTAAAGGCAATGAAACAGGGCAGAATATTATGGTTTAAATGTATGAGGTTAATACACTGAAGAGACAAAAGTGATAAAATGGTTACTTTGGGGAGCTGGGGGGTGGGGGGGAAGACAGGTCTTCCAGGTCCCAGGATCCCAGTCCAGTTCAGCTGTAACTGGGTGTTGGGGAAGTGGAGACAGGCAGGTCCCTAGAGCTCTCTGGCCAGCCAGTCTAGCCTAATTGGTGTGTGCACTCCAGGCCAACAGTAGACTCTGACTTCAAAAAGAAATAGAACTCGTGCCTGAGGATGACATCCAAGGCTGTCCTCTGACTTCCATATGCATATGCACACAAAAGTGGCCAATATGAATGAATACATTTTACCTGTTCCACATTCTTGGCTATGTCAGTCTGCACATGCTTCTGTTCATGCTTTGTACACATCCACATGGCATCTGTAGATATGTATGAAGGGTGGGAGTGGAGAAGAATGTGGGATGGGCAGGTAATTCAGATACAGTCCTTCTGAGAAACTCCACAGGCCCTCAGAGGGGCTTTGAGACCTGTGACAAGACTGGGATTTGGGGACCCTGGACCCTGCGGTTTCTGCTTGATTGAGCCAAAACATTTCCACTTTCTTTGCTCTGTGTTTTAAAGTCTTGCTGAAGACTGAGAAAAAGATTATGGTGCTGAATATAAAGTTGGAATATTAGTGGTGCAGAGAGAATACTCCTTGGGGCACAGGTAGGACTGTGGGTCTATGGCTGTCCAAGCCACTTTGATAGTGAGAATTCCCAGTGCCCTCCATCTGAAATGACAAATTTGAGTTAGGGACAGTCAAAAGATACTTAAGGCTCCCTTAGTTTAGGATTCTTATTCAGGTTGTGTCAAAACTAAGTGGCTACATAAGAGAATTGTGACCTGGAGGCTGGTCAGGCCCTGCTTCTCCAAATTCTGTTCCTTTCATGTGTAGTACATCTCTTACCACTCCATCTGGGGAGGGAAGCAGGAACTCCCATTGGCTATCATACGGCATTAGCTTTTTGACTTTTGGAATAAGCTTTCATCTCTAGATATATAAAGTCTGTGGTAGTAATATGAAGAAAGCCAGCATTTTGTTGGTCATAAGTGTGTTGGAATGAAACGGGTGAATACCTGCCAGGTAAGACGTTCTCACTGTAGTCAGAGCTCAGACTCCCCCTTTGGTTAATGGCTCAGCTCAAGGTGGGTACACTAGATGACTTCAGGTGGCAAGAGGCAGTCAGCCAGACCCTCTGCTTCAGACATATGTGGATTTGTTCTCTGGTTAATCTGAAGATGAACAGTCCCTTCTCCTATCCACCCCGACTCCCAAGACCCCATCTAGTTACTGAATGGCAACCTAGGGACACTTTCCTTTATATTAACTTGAATAGCTGAGGTGGGCTAGCTCTCCCAGAAAGGTGAATGTCACTTGTAAGAGGACACACTTGGGACAATGAGACAGTCCATCATGGTCTTGGTTGGCTCCATGGCATAAAGCCATGTATTTCAGGTTCTCTAAGTACTATTTTGAGTTAAATTCTATCAAGTCATTCTGAAGTACAGAAATGATAGCAACTTACTCCATGGTCTCTGAGTGAACAGATTACTGGGAGAGCAACAGCAAACAGAAAACCATGCATGCACCTGTGACCTACTTCAGAGCAGAAGCCTCTACCATAGCCACCTGCTTCCATCTGATGGCACTGCAGGGGTCTTAAGGCTGCAGCAGCATGGGAGTCAGTGCAGACCATCTCTCATTAGAGGAGAAAGGCGGGGTCATCCGCTGAGACAAGAGAACTGCAGCACTGTCGGGCAGGAGAATTTTTCAGGTGCCATACCTAGGATGGAAGTATATGTGGGCTGAATTGAATGGGAATTGCTCTGCTGTAACAGCCGTGTGCTTCCTCATGCGGGTGCCTGTGTTAGGGTATGTAGTGCTGAAACAGCCATGTGCCTCCCCATGCGGGTCCCTGTGTTAGGGTATGCAGTGCTGAAACAGCCATGTGCCTCCCCATGCGGGTCCCTGTGTTAGGGTATGTAGTGCTGTAACAGCAGCATTCAATTTGTGTCACACATGCTGAGCCATATGCTTCTATGAATACTAAGTGCATACAAAATAAATACTTCACTAGCAATAACTATCAGCTTCTCATATGAATGTATTTTCCATTTATTCGGATACTAGAAAAGTATCCATTGCTTTCGGTTAGATGACCTTTTTATTATCTTTAGGTCGCATATTGAGGACATGTAATCAATTTGGGTTTTTGATCGTTCACAGTTTCATACACAGTCAGTGTATATCAGGCTCGCCTGACTCTCACATGGCTCGTTATAGTAGTGGCTTGTGGGCGTTCTCTTGCCCACCACTCTTTGCCCTTCTAGGGATCTCATTTGGCCGTAGGTTCTTCCAACAAGTAAGTGCTTCACAGTTCCGCGGTTGCACCCTTTGTAGGTATCGCTACTGATGTCACTGACCTAGAAGCTGGGCATTCCAGTGAGGAGAGCTTGTTTTAGTTAAGTTTGATTTCTTCATAGTTAATTTGAAGCATCCCATCGGTAACAGCCTGGACATCCTTATTAACATTATTCAAATGCTTTGGAAAGAAACCAGTTTGGCAAATCTTATGCGTTAAATTTTAGAAAGTTGGTCTGCTTCTCCCAAGAGTCCAAATCTCTAGAAAACCGCTGGGTTGGGTGAGCTTTGAGACTTCTGTCCAAAAGCATGGCCCATTTCCTGTGCCATCTTCTTCCCGTGTCAGTCAGGATACTAGCATTGCGTTTTCAGTCAGGTAGAGAGATGGTGATTATTTCGTCCATAAGTATAGTTTGCCCCACTGAATTCCAGCATTTTCTTCCCTTATGACCTGGTTGCTCCCATTACAAACACTTTGGTATGTGTACACTGGTGAGTCCTTCGGCAGCCACTTAGAATATCTGAGTGATGTCCTCAAGTACATATGATATGTATGTGTGATGTGTGTCATAGGCTATAGCCATCACCACACAACAAACAGAATAAGGAACATTCAACAGTCAAAATCTCTGAAGTGTTTTCTTGTAAAAGAAAAAGTGTTCGTACCGCAGATTCATATATTATTCATTATATTAAGGCTTTGTGGCAAAGCCTGTAGTTTCAGCCAATCCAGAGGCAGAAGCAGAAACACCACAAGTTGAAGGGCCAGCCTGGACAACTTAATGAGACCCCGTCTAAACAGTAGATAGAGGACCAGACGTGCAGATGTTTACCTAGCATGCACAGAGCCCTAGGTCCAATCTTCTGTACCAATCAGAAACCAGAAAGACCTAAGGACTCACATAGTTGGGCTGACAGGGAGAGCACTCTGAATACTTTAAGGAGGAAGAATGAAAGAACATGCAGAGCTTGAAGTCTAAATCCTTCCTAAGTTAGGGCTTGGGAGCAGCATCTGCCAGCAGCAGCAGCACAGTTCACTGATGTTTCAGAAGGAAGGCAGAACTGGTTAGAATATTAATTAGAACTTGGGGGACATGACTGAGGTCAGCACAAAGGGTATCCTTGATTATAAACAAGAATTAGAGGAAATCAGCAGACCCACTGTGCACAGGGGTGAATGAGATATCATTTCTCTGCTTCTCAACAAGAATTACAGGAAATCAGCAGACCTACTATGTGCAGGGGTGAATGACACTATCTCTTCTGCTTCTCCTGATGAAGACAGACAAATCTCCAGTGTCTCTTCTCAGTGCAAAGCTTGCAAGTGGCAGTCTTGAGAAACTAGAAATGTTTGTGTGTGGCAATGAATAAAACTATAGATTTAACTTTGGATGGTGGTGGGACAAGCCGTAGGGCGTGTCTCTAACACTCCCTGTCAGCTGAGTCTTCGGTGACCTCTGAAGTCCGTCCATGTTTCCACAGAGCTGATCCATGCCTAGCTAATGCAGTGTCAGTTATTATTAAATGTTGACAGCTTGCTGGGTCTCGGTCTCTGCATGCAGTTTGAATTCATCTGCAAGAATAAGAACACAATGTGAATTTTAAAGTGCCTAACAAGTGAATCTGTTTCCTAGCTTTAAGAGCGCAGGTGTATGGGCTAGGCTAAAGAGATCTGTGGTTAGAAGTACTGACTGTTCTTGCAGCAGATCAGGGTTTAGTTTCTAACTTTTACGTGGTGCCTCACAATTGTTTGCAACTCCAGTTCTAGGAGATCTGACACCCTCTTCTGGCTTCTGCAGGCACCTGGCATGGGCAAGTAGTGCACAGACACAATACAGGCAAAACACCCAGACACCAAAAATAAAATACATTAATAATAAAAACAAATCTTTAAAAAACCAAACCAAACAAACAAAAACCCCTTACATGCCCTTTACTTCTGAATCCAAAGACACCAAGTCATAGCAGTGTTCAACTTCAGGGCCTCTTTTCATGCTGAGCATGGTTGTGTATGCCTTTAAACTTCATGAGTTCAAGACCAGCTTGGTCTACATATTGGGTTCCAGTAAGACTCTGTCTCAAGACAAATTCTCGTTTCCCCCAGTTTTTGGCAGTCTGTCTTTAATGAAAACCTTACCCTAGGGATCCTGCTACACTTAATTTTTTTCAAGGCACAGAGTGTGACTTGACTTTCAGCTCTTCCTTACAGTGCTGTTGTGTGAACAGTAAGGTCTTCATCTGTAGCCTTCTTGGCCTTTCCATATTTAATGGAAATTCAGCCAGCTGGAGGCAGAAGGGACTGGACCAGTCCCATGGTTGATGGCTGTCACTCGCTTCAGACTCTTGAGATCCCTCAAAGCTAGTGCCCACTGTCTACATGAGTGTTGGCTGGCATGAAGCCGGGGAGCTTGCTGGACATTGAAGATATGATGAGAACCGATAGGAGAGCAGTCAGTCGTGTGCTTTGTTCTTGTTTGCCTTTCAGTTGCATCTCTGCCCTCGATTTCCAGATATTCTGAGTGGCCTCTCTGTCAGAACTCAGGAGGCTTTCGGGGCACCTCTAAGATTACAGCGTACCACCAGAGGATAACAGTGGTCAGCACTTACACAAGTATTCCTTAAAAACCACTTTTTGTTTAATTTTAAAATTTGTTTTTAGGAGTATGAGTGTTTTGCCTCTGTGTGTGTGTGTGTGTGTGTGTGTGTGTGTGTGTGTGTGTGTACACCAACACGTGTGCCTGGCTGGCTCCCCTAGAACTGGAGTTTTAAGGACCCAAGTGAGCCACTACCGTGCATGCTGTGTGGGTGTTCAGCACATGAAGGCTGTCTCTGCTCGCTGTTCCTATTGTGTCATCTTCATGTGAACAAAACCTCTAATCACTGTTACAAACACTTGGCTTTTATAATTAGCTTGTTAGAAATTGAATGTATTTGTGAGAGAATATGCACAGAGAAGTTGGATGCCTCTGTGTCATGTGCAGAAGCATGTCACTGTGGTAAGCTTCTAACCACGGTGCTGCCTGGCCTGTCAAGTAGGGTGAGCTTTCAGCGTGTACCTTCATCTTTCACTTTATTCTGTATGCATTTGTGCATGTGTATCCAGAATGTATTAGATGACATTCTTCAGGAATTCTCCATTTTGTTTTTGAGGCAAGGTCTCATCTAAGATCTGGGGCTTACCAGTTAGATCAGGCAGACTGGTCTTAGGGCTTAGGCAGCCCGTCTCTGCTCCCAGCGCTGGTTATAGGTGGATGTTACAACACCTGTTTTGTTACACAGTGCCGAGGCTCAAAGTCAGGACAGGCACAAGCCGCCACAACACACTCACGGACTGTCCTCAGCCGCAGATGCCCAGCGCAGTAGTGGATCACTCTCGTAGGAAGGTTGCTTCAGACTGGGTGTGCTAGAGCAGAGCCTGAGTTCCAGCCACTCCACCGGCCTAGGCAAAAGGCTCGCTTGAGCTAGGAGTTCAACACAATGAAAATCGATCTGAAAACCAGGAAGTGATTGGAAACGCCTTATGTGGTGCCCTTCTGTCTCAGCAAGTGGCTTTCATCCTATGGCCATCCCAATATCGGTCAAAGGGACTTTACTCTTAGAAATTATCTGCCTTATCCTCCCTATTTGACAAGTTCTGCAAATTCCTTCATGTCTCAGAACTCAAAGTAGATGGTTGCACCTCTTAGGAAAGCTGGACAGTGCAGTCTTCTTCTGGGTCCGGCACAGGGTCAGCATTCTGTCATTAAAAAACGAACAGGAGGATGGGGTGGTCTTTTCCATCAAAAGCTATTTTTTCCAGTATCCACATTAGTGATAAAATAGTGCCTCCCTCCCCGCAAAGTGTTTGCATCCCAGTAACACTCTCACCATCAAATCCAGTGCTTTTATCAGCTGTCAAAAAACTCTCAGTCTTAATTACCTTTTCTATTGTATTCAAATTGTGTGTTTGACTTGAAGCACAAGAATGAGTTGTTTGAGAATTGATGTGTCTATGTCGAGTGTCTAACCGCTTCTGGAGTAAACCATGTAATCTGAGGATTTGTTACTGAGTCCATTGCAAAAGGTAGGTTCATTGGCAATGGGAATCTGGGACAGGGGTGCTTTCCTCATTGATGGCAGCCTTTCTACATGTCTTCCGCTGGCACGGCTTAGTCCAAGGGGAAGGAGGAGTTCATTGACCCTGAAAGAAGGTGTGTGACAAGCCTTGAATGTGCCAGGCAGACTGGGTGTGTGTGTGTGTGTGGATAGTTGTGGTTCTTATTTAGCTGTTTATGTTGTTCCATGGGCTTATGGTTTCTCCATGTTTATAGTGTATGTGTGTGCAGCAAGGGGTTGGAGGCCGAAGGACTCTATCAGGTGTTTCTCTCCTGTGTTCCCCAGCTAGTATTTGAGGCAGAGTCTGCGTGGACCTGGAGCTTGCACTGAGCTTCCGGGGTTCCTGTGTCTGTCCAAATGGTATCTAAATCTTAACAACTCCCTTCCCCCAATTTTTAGACCTCATATATACGTAGAAATAAACAGAAATCTACCTTACTGTGGTTTAAGTCAGTGTTTTTGCCAAATTCTTTTGGCAGTTAACCTAGGCTGGAAGCACTAAAAATTGACAAGTTGCACATAGTTGGTGACTCTTCTCAGTCTCTGCAGCCTTTATCACTTACCATAGGCTGGGGTCTGACTGCTGCTTTGTCTGGAGCTTTGCTCTGACGACCAGTGGCCTTACCCGAGTTTCTCCTAGGTAACTCTTTTCTTTTCCATGCATGTCCACAAATAGCATCCTAGCAAATTAATTTTCTGATTGATGTAAGGAGTAACCAAAGAAAGCTTGAGTTTGGTGCCAGGATATCTCACAGCACAAGCAGAGTGCAAATGCTGGCCCATTCTATGGCATTTTAGCTGATAATTATTTCTCCAAGAGCACATTATTTGGCTATGTGGCAGCAATCCAGTGTCATTCCAGAGGCATTGGACAAGCAGATGCGTGCGGTCACTGTAGTAAATGTACTCTTCCTTTTGCCAAGTGCAAGTTGGCTATTGAGGAGGAAAGGGAAGAATAGAAAAATACCAATTTTCTCTGAGCCAGAACACTTAAGTCAGTAGTTTAAAACTGGTGTGTAAAATCATGAGGTTTTTTTTTTTTCTTTTGTAGCAAAGGCTCCTGGTTCATACTTATTATGTTAGAAAATTTATCTTTTAGAAACCTGCAGTGAGTATGTAATGTATATTATATGTATTATGTGTTTGTTATTACTTTATGGAAACTTCCTGTGCATTTTTCTTTAGAACCCCAATTGCTGAATTCTATTAGAAGAATGAAAAGGAATTTTACTGGAAGTCTATAATTATGTGGAAGAAGAAGGAAATCCTGGGTTTCCACATTCATGACTGTCTTAGGGACATGGTCACTATGCCTGAGGGAAAGTTGGATGTTAACCCTAACCAGGCCATGGATAAATCAAGAAAGTGTGGTTTTTGGAGGAAGTGTGCATTGTGGGTAGCATTAAGGTTTCAAAAGCCCCCAGCTCCCCAGATTCTACCTCTCTTGCCTGTCAATCAGGATGTAGCTCTCAGCTGCTGCTCCAGCTCCACATGTGCCCCCATGCTCCCGCCATGATGATGATGGACTAAGCCTCTGAACCTGTAAGCCAGCTCACAGTTAAATGCTTTCCTTTATAAGAGCTGCCTTGGTCATGGTGTCTCTTCACAGCAGTAGAACAGTGGCTGTGACAGGTGAGAGTTGCTCTAATATGCAGTGCCCAGTGTTGAAGGTCATGGGAGGGTTTCTCTTTATCCTCTAGCAGAGGAAGGCAAGCTGTAAACTGCTGATGTGTCCACTCTTCACGAGAGGACTGCAACATGGAGCAGCAGCTGAATGAGACGGTGAGCAGTACAGCTCAGCTGCACCAACAGGACAGCATCTGTGAGCTCTTCTCTCTCTCCTGCCCTTTATTCTCATAACTCACTATCACAGAGCCCAAAGTATCCTCAGGAGCCAGATTAGAGCATCACCAAGTGCTCGAGCCACACCCATCTGCTTCTGCATCTGATCACTGAGACTCTGCTCATGAGAAGGTGGAGAAGAGAACTGGCTGGAAAGGCTCTGCTCAGCTCATCTCCTGCAGTTAGGGGCTTGCAAGTGGTTTATCAGCTGAAACTTGAGAACCTCAGGTGGGGCTTTCTCATCCAGTAAGACTAGGGGACCAGAGGCACGGGAACTTCCTGTTTCTCTTTCAGCTCCCTCCTACCCACCCACCCCCACCCCTCCCAATGGATGGCACTTAAAGCCCTGGTTGGTCTAGAATTCACCGAATATCTCAGCCAGGCTTTGAACTCCTGTTCTTCTGCTTCAGCCCCTCCCCACCCCCCAGTGTTGTGATTACCAGCTGACAACAGTGTGGTTTTCACCAGTTCCCTCCAGTACAGGCAGGGAGGAGTGGAAGGTGCGCGGCTAAGCAAACCGACTCAAGTTGATGACTACACATTTGCTATGTGTGCAGAAACCTGAGCTTGGGCTCCAGAGTCTTCTGTAATAGACAATGAACATATCTCCCTGCTCTGGAAGGAGACAGCCTCAAGCTGTTAACTATACAGATGCACTTTTCCTTGAATGGTGGTCCAGATCAGAGTTGCTGTTAGTTGTTTGCAAGACTCATACAGACAAGGCTTCTGGGGGTGGTGGGGTGACCTTAGGTGATACCCTTGCCTCTGTCGACAAATCACCAGCAGGGCTTGGCCATCTTTCTTTCTTGGGAAGACATATACATACTCTGAGGACTTGTTTCTGCAGAAATAGCTAATAATGTGGAATGGGGTAATGTTGAAACTACATCGCTTGAAGATACCATTGAACCTGCAACTCCCTCCGAGGTCTCTATTCCTGTGCATTTACTTTTCTTTTGTCTTGATGGGAAGGGATTAAGGGTTAATACCAGACCTTTCCTACATGTGGTGATTTGTTAAACCCATTAATTTGGTCGTGCTGTGAGTTTAATACATTTCCCAGTAGCAGGTGCACATCCTAAACAGAAAGACCTGGGAATGTCAGGCGATCCGAGCGATGGGTTTCTTTGATGAAGAAAAGAGTGTGGCCTAAGCCTGCCACGTCAGACTCTGCTGAGGCAGTTCTTATATGCCAGGGGCCTGTAAATGGCCTAGAACTGACAGCCACATGTGCAAACCATGAACTCTGCTGAACTGTCAAACCTGTTGGCCGAGATGTGGACTCACTCCCAGCTCTCATGGGCTTTTTTTCTTACACTCTTCTTTCACCTGCAGTAACAAACAGGGTCTGAACAAACAGATTCCTAAGTCTCTTTAGCTTGTGAAGTACACATTTATGAAATTTTCCATTCATGCTACGTGCTTACCTTTCTTTCATTCATATGTATATGCTGTTTATGTATATATGCACACACATATACAGGTACATATACATATATACATACATACATGTGTGTATGTATGTATATATATTAATGTATAATTTTTATCTTTTGAGATTATAGTTACATCATATTCTTTCCTTTAAACCCTCCCATGTGTCCCCCAATTCATAGCCTCTTTTTCTTTGTTACTGCGTGTGTGCACATGCATGTGCATGCCTCTGTGTGTGTGTGTGTACGCGCACGCTTGTGTATGCTTGTGTATCTATGTCTGTGTTATATTCCTAAATGCATAGATACAGCTTGCTCTGTATAAAGCTGCTTGCACATATGTTTTCAGGGCTGACCATTTGGTATTGGATAACCAGGTGGTCTGCTCTTTCCTAGGAAGACTATTTCTGCTCTCATATCCCTTGGTTACCTGTAGTTCTTTGTGTGTGTCTGAGGCCTGGTGGGCTTTCTCCCTTCCAGATCAGCTTGTCTATTCTGTCCATGTTCAGCTCATGTTTAGGCAGCCATCTTGATGAGACTTCATGGGTGTAGCTTCTGACATTTCTAGGAGACAGTTTCACAGCAAGCTCTCTGTTCTGACTCACAATCTTTTTGCTCCCTCTTCTGTAATGACCCCTGACCCTGAGTGAACGAGCTGTGTCGTTATTGTAGATGTATCAGTTGGGTCTAGGCTTCACAACTCTGCATTTTGATTGGTTGTGGTTTTCTGTAGAGGACTTCATCTGTCCCAAAGAGACGTTTATTTACTTGGTGAGAGATGAGAACTGTACTTACCCAGGTAGATTCTAGAGACGGATGTTCAGGATTGTGTTCCGCTTTGACAGGTTCTCTTACAACTCTCCCTGTCCTCGTCAGGCAATAGATACTACACCACTACTAATAGATAGGAGACCACTACTGGTGTTCTTGTTGGAGGAACTTCACGTTTCCTCTGTAATACATGAAATAGATGAACACCTAGTCTGTATCAACACTAAACCACGCCCTCCTGTTGGATGTAGTCTTTAGAGAAGCTGATTTATCCCGTGCACATTCAGCCTCCTTAGCTCATCATAGCCCAGGGAGTATCTGATACTATACCTTCTAGATTTGAAGTTTAAGTGAGTGACCCAGTGGAAACTCTTTCAGAAGATGAAATGCCAGTGTGTAGTTGGTTAGTCTATTCATTGGAGATGTTTTTATGTAGATTTTGGAGCTGTCTGGTGCTCATCTGTCTGTGATTGGTACCCAGCAGTGTCCTGGACTCCTTCCTTGGTTGATGCATCTGAATGTTCAGCAATATCATTATGTTGGTCATCAGCTGCTTTTGCATCCTGTGGTTTTGAATGAGAAAAAACAAATCCTGTAAAACCAGTATAGTGAAGCACTGTACATACAGGTGAGGCTATAGTGTATGGGGGTGCACACACTGTTGAGGTTACAGTTGGGGTGGGGCAGCTGCACATGCACGTAAGGCTATAGTGTGGAAAGTGACTCCCCAGAGGCTCCACGTTAGCCGAGATTCAGTGGGGAGTGGGGAGACTGGGACGATGATGGCCTGAGTCACTGAAGAGCTGACAGTGTTGGACTCTTGAAGGAAAATTCCTCAGTTGCTTTGCTTGTAGTTGACAGCATTGGGTATGTGCTGTGTGGTATTGGTCTCCGTCCACAGCTTCTATCTCCTTGACTCATGGTGTTGGAATAATTAATACAGAAAGCTGCCTTCTTCGTTCCCTGCCTTTCCTTTTGTGTAACTGTTTGGTTGTACCCAACGTTGGCGTATATTTCAGCACTCCCCAAAAGCACATTACTTCTGAAGTAACAAGATACCAGAGGACAGGTTTTCTGAGTTGTGACATCTTAGAGAGCTGGAAACAGTTGTATTTGTGTGGTGCTGAAGCTGGCAGATTTCACGAAGGGAGTGATTGTAACTGGAGCAGGAACAGTCTTCCCGGATTTGAGCTATGGGCTGTCAGGTTGAACCCATTACCCAACACTCCCGCATCCGTCCCTTTGGTCTGCTTGTACTTCAGTGGTTTCTGCTGCTTTGAGCTTTGATGCAGTCACATTTGCAACACTAATGCAGTTTCTCCTGGAGTTTTCGATTGAGGTTAAACAGAGCACCCTGCCTGTTCTCACTTGCAGGCAGAAAACATCATAGTTGAAGATTCACGTAATTTTGAAGCAGGCTAATCTTTCTCTGGCTTAATAATAGGCTAATTAGATGTTTTAAATAGTATAAAGTGGGGTCCCTGTTTCAGATTAACCCTCATCCTAGCAGTCCAGGGTACTTGCAGACATCTGCCTGACATGTCTGGCATGAGGATCTGTGGCATCGTGACATCTTTAAGGACCTGATTTTAGACCTCCCAAGGACACCCAGGTAATACTGCCTGGACTCAGTCAGTGGCTAGTTTCCCTCGGCACAGAAGCCACCAGACAGGAAGTGTTTGTAGTTCAAACCCTTTGGTTCCTGTTATCGTGGCCTTTCTTCAGTGGGCTTGGTAATTGGGAACATACATGGTGGAAAAGCTTTGGAGTTAGCCAACAGGCTGGATTCGTGGCACCAGTGCTCACCAACCACTGCTTTCTTACCTCTCAGCTTCCTGCTTGTGGAGAAGAGAAAATGAGATGAGATTTGTCATTGGCCCTGGCAGGCAGCAAGTACGTGCACCTCCTTCAGATTCAGGTGAAATACACACTGTAGTGAGTTTGTTACTTGTGATTCTGAGGGAGGCTCTGAGTAGTGGAGACCCCAGAGCCTTGAAGATGAACTAAGACCGAGCTCTGTCCCAGCTAGTCAGTAGCTGCATCTGCCACGGCCCTGCGCCTCCACAGTCTATGCCCTGTCAATTTGTTGGTCTTCCCATCTCTCTACTAGACCCAGCCTTACGTCTGTGTCAGTATGTGTCATCACCTCCTAATGCCCTGGGTGAGACCGAGAACTCAGGCAACTTTAGAGTTGCTTCAGACTTACCCAGTGGGCGTGGCCCCTACTGCACTGTACAGCTCTTGGGAGGCCCTCGCCCTACTCATTTTAAAGTGCAGCTGAGGCCTGTCTGTACCTCCTGCCCCTCCCAGCGAGCCAGTGATTGAATGAGAGCAGTCTGAGTTCACTGTAAACCAGATTCCATGCGGGCTGGGGTGGGGGTGGGGGGATGAGATGGATGGATGTTGTCTCTGTTCTGTGCACCCTGTGCGCGGTTCCTTCCGTATTCCACCACACTGATGTTGTGTTTCTGGGTGACATTACCTTTATGCCTCAAGGCCAGGAGGTCTGAGTCCCCAGCTCCGTTACTGCTCCCTAACTGATTGGATTCCTCGTTTCCTTGCACTGTAGAGTTATGGCTGCCGTTCCCAGTGCCATATTCCCCTACAATATACCAAGTCCTCCCCTGAGCCCTTGCCTGGTGTTACTAAAGTGATTCTGGACTTTCTGGTATGTTCCTGAGTTCTGGATATAAATTTCTAATGTCCGTTTTTCATCCATTTCTATACATAGTGTTTTCAAACTGGAAAAAGACATAGCTTTTTTTTTTTTTTTTTTTTTTTATCTCAGATAAAGTAGTTTGGGTCACTAAAATTATTTTGTTAAACTCTGTAAAATAAATTTCAAGAATGTTCTGTGATCACTTGACTTTGAGATCTCTGATACATTGATTTTTATATGGCCAGCTAAGCATGGTTTTAAAGGGAATTTCAGCAGCATGTGTTTATCTCATGTGAGAGGGAAACACTTTGAAAACCTCAGGGGAGAATACACTGAAGAGAAGAGGTGGCCAAAAGCTGCCGTCTGACCTGCTCTGTGGAGACTGTGGACTGAATACCTGTGGCCGCTTCCTCTTCTGGGGCCTGGACTGTGCAGGGGTGAGAAGTCCGAGGCCTGGAGGGGGGCAGGAGGGAGGAAGAGGCTGGGCTTTGAGCACTGGGTGTGGGCAGAGTTTGCGAGGCTGCCAGGGTTCTGTGTGTGCCGGAAGTGCAAATTTGGCTGGGAGGAATGGAATGTTCCCTCTTGCCCTCCAAGAGCAGAAGCAGCTGTGGAATAGCTTGAAAAGACGATTGCTTGGTGAAAAACTAATGTATATTATTATTACTGTATTAAAATAAAGTCCACACTAGAAACCCCAACAACAACACTGTGTGCGGCAGCATGCTGGCTCGCTCCACACTGAGGAGAATTTGCTTCCCAGGCTAGGATTTTCTTTGCAGCCACTTCTCCAGCTAGCTGTTACCTAAGAAAGGCAAGGGGCGTCAAGAGCATACATGGACTGATGTTGTGCTCAGCTGATGACTGTTCTAATCCAGCTGTCACTGGCTGTCTGCATGAAAACTTAAAAACTGTTTCCAGAGGACATCTGTGGGTAGAGAATTACTGTCAGCAGATTTAGCGGAAGTCTTGTTTCTAGCTGGAAATGCAAGCCCTCAGCCAAGTTCCCAACAGCATTTACTTTAGAACATGGTTGTTTTTTAAAGGCCCTTTAATGGTTTAAACTTTTAAGACTTTAGACAAGAGTAAGACTAGAAACAGACGAACTTGTCTTACACATTGAAGTTGATTGTGCAATCCTTTTAATGAAGGATCTACATTCTTATCCAGCTGAAAGGCTTATTTTTTGGCCTCTATAGATAGCACCTATTAAAAAATGTTTTTCAATTTTCAGGCCTGCTGTCACACGTCAGGGTTATGCTCTGACACGAGTGTTTGCTTTTACTCATCATGGTAGTTGGTCCCGAGGAGATAAGAGTCTGGAGATGAATGCAGGCAAGCGCAGAGCCAGCTAAAGGCTGGTTTCCTGCAGCATGGGGCAGTGACAGGGCAAGTCTCTGGCTTCTCTCTTGCTGCTGGCTACAGGGCAGAAGGGAAGCTGTCCGTGCATAATGATGTGAGGATTCTTCCCCATACCCAGGCATTTTTAATAAAGGCATAATCTGGGCCTCAGTTTTCAAACAATTACCTTAACTCCCCACTGTACCGTACCCTCTGACCCCACTTCTCACCCTTAGCTTCTAAGGGTGGACTCAAAGGATGTCACTGCACTGTTACCAGACCAGAGGCACTGGGAATCAAGTCAGTGGAATGTTATGGGGGGAGGGGAACTTCAGGATAACTTGGGGGGGGGGGCGGTTAGAATACCCAGGTCTCAACTGGGCCATGGTGGCACACACCTTTAATTTTAGCACCCTGGAAGCAGAAGCAGGTATCTCTGAGTTTGAGGCCAACCTGATCCACACAGTGAATTCTAGAACAGCCAGGGATACACAGAGAAACCCTGTCTTGAAAAAACAAATTTTTAAAAAGTAAAATACCACAAGTATTGAACCAGATCTCTGGAAAGGGACAAGGGTGAGGAAAGTCTCCCTGGGAGACTCAAACAGGCAGCCAGTCTGCAGAATTGCTACTGAGTAGAAACCTAAAGTCTCAACTGAAACCTTTGAGAGGCCCTGTCAGCCCAACCAGCTCATCCTGTAGCTGCCTCTGCATGCGGCGTGCCAACCTCTGTGGCCCCAGAGACTCACCGTTTACACAGAGCTGCCCATGCGCCCACTGCCACTCTGGGTTCACCGAGAGCAAATATTGGAATCCAGGCGTCGAACAGCTTAGTTCTAGATTGTCAGTGCCCTCTAGTCAAACACGAGATGGATTTAGAACATGGGTTCTGCATGTGAGGCCAAAGAGCACGGTGCTGGAAACCAGCCATTTGCAGTGACTCCAGAGTCTGGTGGGCAGTGATGGGCTCGTATGCTGACAGCCATTACACATTCTTTTACTCTCTAGGCAACCCAGAAAACAAAAATAAATAAAAATTTTAAAATGGGAGGAGAACGGGGAAAGGAGGAGGAGGAATTGGAATTGTCTTCTTTGGAAAAAAAAAAAGCAGGGCTTTTAAGAGTTAAATTGCACAACGTTTTATTTTTAAAGTGAGTAGATTTCTCTTTGCTGTTCTGGGAAGGATAAATTGATAGCACATGTTGCTTCCAGACAAACCCTCTCTGTGTCCAGGGAGAGCACATGCAGCTGCTGTCTGGGTTAGTAGAGTCTCCACAAGGTAAACATGGCTTGGAGCTGAAGCAGACGCAGTGTAGTAGCAGTTAAGAAGGGTTCAGTTACTGGCACTGCACCCTGAAAACTTTGACAAGTTTGTAATCCTTTCTTGGAAGGCACCACCCTCTCACCTTTTGACTTAAAGTACATGATGCTCGGAAAACAGTAAGCTAAGGCCCGAGGTGTCTGCTTCCGTATGTGGGACCTGTTGTTGAGAGCTGTGCTTGGCACTCAGCTATGTAGTGTTGTGGGCTGAGCATCATAGAATCCTCCCAGGAATCCTAGACATAGAGAGAGCATTTGATTCTGCCTTCTCCGGAGGGCCAGACCACAGTGCTGGACCTGACTGAGCATGGCTGTCTCCTCCATGGCTACCTTCCCTCGCTCGCTCGCTGTCTTACCCACCCGTTCTATAAATGAGAGGTGGAGTTCTCTGCAGCGCTTGGCAGCCTCTCGCTGACTCCCATCCCATTTGGAATCCACCTGTCTTCATAATGATCTGGCATAGTTAAGGGTCGTGGTACACCTCAGCAGTAAGTGTATTTTGCAACAGAAAACTCTTCATTGCATGAAAGTAATTATCAAATTCTAATCGGAGCAGTCATCTTTATGTTAATGTCTTCTAGGTGGGCCAGGCAAAGAGATCTTTAGGTGGTGGCCCACACAGTGCAGTCAGCATGCCTGAAACGTCAACGTCAATCCCAACAGGCTGCTGCCTCCTCACACCTATTGCACGTCTCCTGGAAGGGTTGCCACTAATTGTGGCCACAGTCGCGTTTGCCAGCCTGGTTACTAATTAACCACATCACAGAAGAGGAGTAACACAAAAAGACAGGGATTGTTCTTAGCTTTGCCCCTTTGGACAAACTGTGGGGGTTTCTTAAGGTTTTATGAATCTGTGTTGGAGCTGAGGAGAATCGGTGTGCTTGCGTGGGAAACAGCAGTTTCTAACAGGCTCCTGGCTTAGATAACTGGGGCTGTTACCTAAGGTCACATGGTCTGTATGGGTGGCTTCACAGTGGGCTTCAAGGGTATGTGTTATAGAAGTATAGGGTTAGAAAAACCTGTACTTGACAGAACTAGAGTTTTATCAAACCATTGTTTCATTACCTTAACATTCTCCACATAAAGTAAAACCTTAGAAATTCAGATTATTTCTTATGGTAACATCATAAATTAGTGTAAAACCACAGTTTTGGGAAGGTTTTATTTGTTTGTTTTGTTTTCCAATATAGGATTTCTCTGTTGTGTGGTCCTGGCTGTCTCAGAACTCGATCTGTAGACCAGGCTAGCCTTGAGAGCCTCCCAACTCTGCCTCCCAAGTGCTAGGATTAAAGACCTGGGCCACCACCACTGCCCAGCACAATAGGATATTTTGAATAATGGTTTTCCTGAGATTGAAGTTGGGGAGGACACTGCCGAGTCTTAGGACCTCACTTTTCATTTGTTAGGGAGGGAAGGTGTAGAGAGAAGTATCTCAGTGCTGATGCTTTGCCCAGCCCTTCTCCTTTCCTTTTCTTTTCCTTCCTTCCTTCCTTCCTTCCTTCCTTCCTTCCTTCCTTCCTTCCTTCCTCTTTTCTATTTTCAATAAAATTGAGGTGGAAGAGCCAATTGTTGAACTTCTGAACCCATAAATACATTTGTGGCTGGCATCTGCCCTGCAGGGCATTTGAACAGTAATGGACAGCTGAGCTGTATTTATTGGTCTTTGTCAGTGTCCCGCCTTCAGATCATGGATTTTATGGTGGCCAGTCTGCACGAAGAGGGCCTGCTGGGACCAGAGCCAGTCAGGAAGATGGTGGCCCAGTTTTCAAGTTGTCTTAGTAAAGTAGCTGGAAAGACCTGTCTGAGCACCATAAATAATAGCCCAGGGACTAAAATGAGAGGCCACAGAAGGCATGCTCTCCTTCCATGGAAGGTGGGTTCTGTAAGAGCCCGTGGTGGCCCCATTGTCAGTGTGGACATGATCTCTCCTCAGGAAGAAGAGCAACAAAATACTTTTCTACAAAAGTTGGGGAAAGGCCTTTACATTTCCAAGTATTTCATAAATGAAGTCACAATAAGATTATCAGTGTACATTTCTCAGGGTATTGTTCTTGGAACTGCTGCACGAGGACATTAAATGGTGACTTCTCACGAACCTGCTGCCAGGCCATAGAACAAGCATTTCATGAAACTTGGAAATGCTACTTCCAGTTGTCAGAGCGGTGCTCCAGCTGCTGGGCTGGGCTGTCCCATATCTCCCACCCTGAGACATCACGTGCAAAATCAGGACACTGATGGACTGCCTCACCACGTTACAGGAAATAGAGGCAGTGAATTTAAAGCCCAAGGTTCAGTAGCCAGCACTGCCATGATCTGACAGACCTTCAGATGTTCTCTTTGCAGTTAGGGACCTGGACAGGAGGCCTCATGACCCATTGTTCCTGCCCTGATTCCCTGTGGTACTTACTGGCCTTTCATGCTACATGTTTCAGCCCTTGCAGAATTGTATTTGTCTCTAGTTTAGCCACTTGGAATTGCATAAAATTATACATATACATTGTTGGGAGTGGGTAGAGTCATGGTAATTACATGACTATCATAAAATTCATAAAAGGTTTCATTGGTCTTTTAGTAGGTTTGGAATTAGGAACAGTGAAATACATTTTAAAAATATCATTCCCTAAAAGATACAGGATCACTGAATATGTAAGATTGCTCATTTTTGTAAACGTTTGGTGTTTGTGTGAACACTTGGGTGGGAATAATTAGGGGGTATCTGCATTGTACCCCTAAAGCATGGGGACCAGCTTACTTTTTACCCTGAAGCTTGCGTTTACAGTTTTTACTAAATACATTGAATTCCCTGTGTACTCACAGTGGGCCTTGCTCTTCTCTGCCAAGTGCATGTTAGGAATGTGCCTCTTATCACATCATAGAGAAAGCATCCTGCTTCAAAGAAATACAGTTTCTGAACCATCAGTACACTAGCCATTATTCCAAACAAACAAAAATAAATGAGAGAGGGAAATGCTGTGTCATCTCCTGGGCAACACCTCCATGGGTCCTTGCGTGCCATGTCTTCCCCGTCTTGGTGGCAGCTGTAGAAAATGGCAGCTGTGACCAGAACTGCTGGTGTTCGTTGCCCGGCCTGAACTGCAGTCCCTTCTTGACTAGGGATGTATATCAGGAATACTTTGTATTTTGAGTTATTTACTTATGACAAAATTCTGTTGACTTTCTGTGTTTTAAAAACAATCTGGTAGAACACATGTATTTGTATCTTCTACATAAATACAGTTGATGATTGCCAATTCTTTTTAAATGTGACTTTTAGAATTGTTCATACCTAATAAGCAGTATTAGTCAATGTCTTTCATCTGTAACTTGCCAATAAAAACTCATCTGGCCTGCAGGTGCTACTCCAGATGTGGGGAGCACCGTCAGCTCTCTTCCTGCTGCACGCCAGGCACTTTACAGATTAGAAGGAGCCTTCCCGACTCTGAGCACTTCTCACTGTGAACCTGCACTTCATAAGGAAGAAAACCCTGACTGATGGCGTGACTGGCTTCTGAAGTGCATTATCCTCTGTCATTGTTATGTCATCCTGGCAGGGAGGGGTGGGTGGATTTCATCATAACCATAATGAAGATGGGAGCCTGCTGTTGTTGCAGACAGATGAAACGATTTGCATGGGGTCACGTGATTGGCCAGTGGCAGAGATAGGTCTGATCCTGGTTATCCTTGACAGCTAGATGTATCTGCTAAGCCAGGAGGAAGATTCTTGCAGTGGGTGCAGATCATTAGGATTTTACAGAGATGTGCCCTACTTTATCAGAGGATTGTTTTAGATATATAGGAAACCTGTGAAATCAGTGAGAATCCACATGGATCCACTACCAAGTGTCCCCTCGTAACACCCTACAGTCAGTCCTCTTTTTACGTGTCAGCATGGATGAGCCATATTTATCTTTATTATGAACTAAGATCTATAGTGCTAATCAACTTCCCAGGTTTTTTCTGATTTGTTTGTTGTTTGTTTATTTGTTTTCTGTGATGGGATCTCATCCAGGGTGGACTAGCTCCAGTCATTATTTTTTCTGGTCACTCCCTGGCTGTGGCAGTTCTGGGGAGCACTAAACAGGCTTCTGTAAATGCCCTTTAAGTGGAGTTCGTATATTTATTTATTTATTTATTTATTTCTTCCTTCCTTTCTTTCTTTCTGTTTTTGTTTTTGTTTTTGTTTTTCGAGACAGGGTTTCTCTGTGTAGCCCTGGCTGTCCTGGAACTCACTCTGTAGACCAGGCTTGCCTCGAACTCAGAAATCCGCCTGCCTCTGCCTCCCAAGTGCTGGGATTAAAGGCGAGCGCCACCACCGCCCTGCCATATATTTATTTCTTATGGTTCATCTGGGATTTGGGTTTTGGAAAAAGACTGATGGAAAAGTTACCATTTTCCATGCATTTTATCTAGGATACACACTAGCAATGTGCTGGTTGCTGTTAACACCGGCCAGGTCACCCGGCCGACACAGTCTCTGAGGTTTCTCCACTGCAAGTTACTCTTTCTCCCCTTATCCTTCCGTACTCTTTGGAAGGAAGTCACTCAGCTCACACTCCCTGAGGTTGCAGAATGTGTAAACTATGCAGTTTCTTCTAAATGAGGTTTTCTTGCTCCTTCATCGTCCCTGACAATCTGCCCTGCCCGTCTCCTGTCTGCCAAAGTGACATGGTGAGTCCTGAAACTGTGGTCGGGTTCCCTGGAGGGAACAGGTGAAACGTCACACTTTCTGATAGAAGCACTGAAGGGCTACTGCTGGCTCTGTACTTACAGGGGGCCGTAGGAGGACAAACAGCCACCCAGGTGACTGGTTTCTCAGAGAGCTGGGAAGTTTGCAGCAAAGTATGGAGAGGGAGTTGCCTGGTCATAAATTATCAGTGTGAAGTACAGAATAAGAAATATAATTACAGAAAACACGCTGTAACCTGGAAACATGGGCAGTGTCTGTGAGCATCCCGTGTTTCCGGCATCTCCTTCATAGGACAGTCTCCGCCGTCCCCACATGAAGTTTTCCATTCAACCTGGTGCTTTGTGCCAAGTCAAAGATGGTTGTCATTTTTTAAAAAAAAAAAAAAATGCTAGCCTATAAGACTGAAGCTGGGCTGGCAAGAGGGTTCAGTGGATAAAAGCCCTCGCCGCCAAACCTGAGGGCCTGAGAAAAAGCAGCTCCCACCAGCTGTCCTGATACCTATGTGCTGAGTGGTGCCTTCCTTTTCCTCTCAAAAGCTCTAAGAGATGTTTGACTTGGTTCTTAGGCAGGTTGGTTATTTTTTGGAAATAACTGGAGAGGTCTTTAAAACGGAAGAATCTGAATGTCTGGTCTGGACTGGACCTTCCTGCTCATGGCTTCCCTTTCCCTTTCTCTGCAGAACTCCATCAGACACAACCTGTCCCTGCACAGCCGATTCATGCGAGTTCAGAATGAAGGGACTGGCAAGAGCTCTTGGTGGATCATCAACCCCGATGGGGGGAAGAGTGGGAAGGCCCCCCGGCGGCGGGCTGTCTCCATGGACAACAGCAACAAGTACACCAAGAGCCGAGGCCGAGCAGCCAAGAAGAAGGCAGCCCTGCAGGCTGCCCCAGAGTCAGCAGACGACAGTCCTTCCCAGCTCTCCAAGTGGCCTGGCAGCCCCACATCCCGCAGCAGCGACGAGCTGGATG
This sequence comes from Arvicanthis niloticus, assembly GCF_011762505.2. NCBI lineage: Eukaryota > Metazoa > Chordata > Mammalia > Rodentia > Muridae > Arvicanthis > Arvicanthis niloticus. The sequence goes on from NC_047677.1 coordinate 15,778,975, forward strand.
CATGGACCGACTTCCGCTCACGCACCAATTCCAATGCCAGCACAGTGAGCGGCCGCCTGTCACCCATCCTGGCAAGCGCGGAGCTGGATGACGTCCAGGATGATGATGGACCCCTCTCCCCCATGCTCTACAGCAGCTCTGCCAGCCTGTCGCCTTCTGTAAACAAGCCATGTACTGTGGAGCTTCCACGGCTGACCGACATGGCAGGCACCATGAATCTGAATGATGGGCTGGCCGAGAACCTCATGGATGACCTGCTGGATAACATCACGCTCCCGTCATCCCAGCCGTCACCTCCTGGGGGCCTCATGCAGCGCAGCTCCAGCTTCTCCTATACTGCTAAGAGCTCCGGCCTGGGCTCCCCAACCAGCTCCTTCAACAGTACCGTGTTTGGACCTTCGTCTCTGACCTCCTTGCGCCAGTCGCCCATGCAGACCATTCAGGAGAACAGACCAGCCACCTTTTCTTCCGTGTCACACTATGGCAACCAGACACTCCAAGACCTGCTCACATCAGACGCACTCAGCCACAGCGATGTCATGATGACCCAGTCAGACCCTTTGATGTCTCAGGCTAGCACCGCTGTGTCTGTCCAGAATGCCCGCCGCAACGTGATGCTTCGCAACGACCCGATGATGTCCTTTGCTGCCCAGCCTACCCAGGGGAGTTTGGTCAATCAGAACTTGCTCCACCACCAGCACCAAACCCAGGGTGCTCTTGGTGGCAGCCGTGCCTTGTCAAATTCCGTCAGCAACATGGGCTTGAGTGACTCCAGCAGCCTTGGCTCAGCCAAACACCAGCAGCGGTCCCCCGTCAGCCAGTCTATGCAAACCCTCTCGGACTCCCTCTCAGGCTCCTCACTGTATTCAGCTAGTGCAAACCTTCCCGTCATGGGCCACGACAAGTTCCCCAGTGACTTGGACCTGGACATGTTCAATGGGAGCTTGGAATGCGACATGGAGTCCATCATTCGTAGCGAACTCATGGATGCTGACGGGTTGGACTTTAACTTTGACTCGCTCATCTCCACACAGAACGTTGTTGGTTTGAACGTGGGGAACTTCACTGGTGCTAAGCAGGCCTCATCTCAAAGCTGGGTGCCAGGCTGAAGGATCACTGAGGAAAGGGGAAATGGGCAAAGCAGGTCAGTGCCCAGTGCAACTTGAAAGTATCACAGTGGGGGTGGGGCGGGGCGGGGCGGGGAGGAGCGGGGAGGAGAGGAGCTGTCTGCCTGTCCTGACAGCCCACGGAGCAGTCGGGACTCCCAGCGGTTCATCAGAGTTTTAACTGTAAATGGACAGGGCTCACAGCTGTCAGTAATTAAAAAAAAAAACAAAAAAAAACAAAAAAAAAACCACCCAAATATTTAAATAGCTCACTCTTTATATCCCCTGTCCTCACAGAACTGTGACGCAGCTTCTCCTACCTTTGTGTGGGGGTTGATGATAAGAAAAGGAAAGGGGAGGAAGGGGGATGCTTGGGTCATAAGTCAAAGGTCACGTGGAAGCATGGCAGCCCGAGGAGTTCCTTATAAAGACTCACATCTAACGCTGGTTTAACCTCTTGTGTGATGATGGTTCTTCACCCCGAGGACAGTGTTAATGGCGTGTTCTTAGATCACCACCTCACTGATAGCAGAGGCCCTTCTTGCCACCCTTTGCAGAAAGAACCCAAGGGATTGTGGGAAGGGCATGGCCATTTTAGAACCAGCAGGTGCTGTGATGTCATGAGAAAAAGCAGTGGACTTGGACAGGTGGGACACACCTATAACCCTGGCACCTGGAGGCCCTGAAGGTCCAACCCCAGCTGCAGCGAGAGGCTGGTTGTTTGGCCCTCAGTTTATACAGTGGGATTAATGGTCCTGCTGTACCATAGAGCTACCGCAAGAATCAAACTCACAAAGGAGTACAAAGGGCCTTTGTAAAACTGCACCAGGTTGAGCATACCAAGGGCAGTTGAGTATACTGACCGACAAATGAGCAAGCCGGAACCGCAGAGGTTAAGTGCTTTGTTCCAGAGACTACACGTCTTAAGTGGCTTGATTCATATTTTCTGTAAATGGTTTTTTAAAAGGCACTCTGGACTGAGCCAGAGTGTGACTAGTAGACAAAGTTTCCCAGGAACTCCTCTTCTGCGTTGGGGAGGAGAGTCTGGCCATTTCTGCCAGCTGCTTTGTTTCAGTGCCCGCCTCACAGGCCTGGGGTTGATAGGCCCTGCACCCTCAGCTCCCTTTTCCTCTGTTCTTATTTTCAACCTCACAAGGTGCTTAGCTCCTCCTTCAAGTGGCACAAAAGAGAAAAGGAACCCAGCCCTAAACCCTACCCTGCCTCGTTACCCCTCCTCCCTGGTGCAGGCATCCCAAGGTTCTTCTACTGCAAGCTCACTGAAGCCCTCCTGGGGAGCTGTTCTGGGGAATGTCTGGCATCCCTGGTCTAAGCATCTCAGTTTTCCCAGGCACAAGCAGACCCCTGATGGGTGGACATGCAGACCTCACTCTGTCCCTTAATAGCCTGGAGCCTGGAGAAGACTGTAATGGAAGCTAAGGAGAGTGACACTGCTAGCCGGTTACTCCCAGACCTGTTGGGCTGTGGGAGATTGACTCTAGAAATGTAGATCTGTACTCAGGTCTGTCTTCAGTGAGGAAGACTGTGGTTGTGGTTTCTGACACAAGAAAGCTTAACTTGTCTGTCATTGTGTAAAGACCACTTCCCCGTTCACTAAACCTTAGGAGAACAGGTGCTATCAGCTTTTGTCTGTTTCAGTTGGATGTTCTTCTAGTCCAATAGAAGTATGTGTGTGTGTGGTTATAAAAATTGTATGAAAATCTATTATGGGAGATTTAAATATATGACAGCCTTTAATTTTATTAGTGATACATTTCTGTTTTGAAGACAGTGCATTCCATCACCCCAGGGAACTTCAGGTTGTTATTTAGCTTTTGGAGGCATTTTAAGGGAGGTGGATTCAAGAAGATTTTTTTTTTTTCCTGTTAAAATAAGTCAGAGCTGGTAGGATGGCTTACCAGTGCCTGTCAGACAAGAAGGAGGAATCTGAGCTGGAGCCCTAGAGCCCATGACAGAGGAGAACCAACCCCCGAAAGTTGTCCTGAGTTCCACACTCACAGCAGATGCTCACACCCACACTTGCACACAGTAGACACTTAATAGTAAAATAAATAAGTTACAGAATAAGAATAAAACATAATAAAGGTTATAAAATAAATAAAAATGACAGCACACAGGTAGTCCCAGCACTTGAGATGCTAAGGCAGGGACGTCAAGAGTTTAAAGTCAGTGTGGGTAGACATAGTGGACCTTTCTACAAAACAGAGTAGACTGTAGATAAACTTACTAAATTTTCCTGAGAGCAGTGCATCTTGGGTTGGTCACAGGACAAGAGAAGAAACATCAGGGTGGGGTTGGGGAGGGGATACTTTCTGGAACCCTGACTCCCGATAGAGAATTTTCATCTTGCTTTAGAATGAATTCTTTCAACCGTCATGAGCACAGTCTGACCACAGAAGTACTAGGAGCTGGGTTTTGTTTTTTAACTTTGAAGCTTTAGCTTGTCTCCACGTCATTAAAGGTTTCTCTTAAATTTGGGATACAGGCCTATAGGCAGACTCTCGGCCTCAGCTGCCCTGACTAGTCACCCCAGCTCCTGACCCCGTCCTTCTGGTTTGCCTCTGCCTTGTTATTTCTCCAGACTGGTTTCCATTGTGCCACCCCAAGGTCATGTGATCCCACTGAAGCTAATGGAGCGGCTCTGGCCAGGTGACATCTTACTAGAGAACCTCTGTGACAGGCTTCTCTGGAGAGCTGGGAGTCTCACATGTAGTGTTCATTTTAGGTCCTGGGCGGTTAGAGCCCCGTCCTCCACCCATGCTTGGGGACTTGGCCATGTACAGAAGTGGGAGACGTGGCATGGTGACTGTAGTCTGCGCTTCCAGTGAGCCCTCTTGAGTTTGACAGGACCCATGCCGGCTGACTGACTGCCTTAGCATGCAGGAGTTCCTTGGTCATCCCTGAGGACAGTCTCATTGTTACATATTTCCCACTTATTTTTACTATGAGCATAAAAAATAAAGGCCCCACTACTTCAGGAGCTCCAAAGGTCAAAGGTCAGGCTGAACCCAGATGACAGCTTCTTGTTAAAAATCCAGCAAGACCTCTCCTTTAGTTCATGCTTGTCTTCAAGGGTCAGTTTCTCATTGTTCCTTTTGTTCCATTGTTCCTGGGCTCCACTCTGAGGGGACCTATAGATGAGAGCACCTCTGCAGCTCACCCAGAGTTACATAGGGTCCCTGATACGGCAGAAAGACTGCCCTTCGCAGACGGCTGGTGTTTTCGTGACTCCGTGGCATGGCATCATGGTGTTTGTCTCTGGGTCTCACCAGGCTTACTTACACAGTATGGCAGCATTTAGACCTCCCCAGCAGAGCCAGCTTTTGTAAGGGCCGTGATGGGGGATACGATGTTTTCTCCCTTGATCCTGTCATTTCATGCAGACCGTAGGAAGCACTGAGTCAGCCTTACTGCTGTTTGCAGTAGACAGCTGCCTCCCTGACAACCAAAGCAAAGTTTCTTTTCATGCCTGTTTGTTTCACCCTGATGTTTGGCCTTCTGGGGCTTTGCCCTCAAAGTCCTGCTTGCCATTTAGAGAGGCTGGTATTTTCCACTTGCAAAGAGAAATTCTGCCACAGGTGGACTGGTGAGGTTTGGGCCTTACCAAAGTGTTCCTTTAACATCTCTGAGGGAGGGCCCAAGAGGCCCCACCACTCCCTAGGCCACTGTTGGCCTGCACTGTGGGAGAAGCTCTGCCATCCTTTGCTGGGAAGCCAGAGCCTTCCTGAGGTATTCCACTGCCTGTAGGATTTCCCATCTTCACCATCATGACAGGCACCCCAGACCACTCAGAGATACTCCCAGCCTCCTGGGGCTTTTATGGAAACAGAAAGAAATATTCAGGTGAGCAGATACTCACAGGGGTTCTGGCCTCTAAAGGTTGGTGGTTACTTGTTAGGTATAACATGACAACAGGACACCCAGTCACTGTGCTGTGGCTCTGGCAAGTCTCAGTTGGGGAACATCTGAGATGTAAGGCTGTCTTCAAGGTGTTGTCCTAGTGCTAAGCAGTGGGCCAAGGCCCGGAGCATCACTGAGGACTGAGGGACTGGGCTGCAAGGGTCTGGTCGTCTCCCCTCCCAGCGAGATGTGGCCCTTACTATAACCCCAGATCTTCTATTTGTTTAGTGACCTCTTAAGCCCATGGTATTCATTTGTTGAAGGGCAAGAGTCTTTGGTCATGATGTCTCCGGGTAATTCCAGTGTTTGCAGAGAACAGGCTCTAATTGTCAGTCTCATTTGATTGAAGGTTTCTGTGGCACTGTGATCCCTTTCCCTCTCCCCCCCCCCCCCCCCCATTCTTTCACCCTCGTTCTGGTGAAAGCAGTCCAGGCCATACATACATTTATTTATTTATTTATTTATTTATTTATTTATTTATTTATTTTCTTCCCTCCCTCCCTCCTTTCTTTCTTTCTTTCTTTCTTTCTTTCTTTCTTTCTTTCTTTCTTTCTTTCTTTCTTTCTCCAGCTAAATAGTTATCTCAGTGGAGTATTTGATTTGGTTTCTCAGGGAAGTTAGCCAAGGAGACCCCAGTCAGAGGCACTCTTTGACTTAGGTTCAAAGTCAAAATCCTGTCTCTATGGGGCTTCCAGTAGTAAAGTGGCCCAGTGCTCACTGGAGCATCCGTTGATCCTTTGTATGTTTGGAAGTGATCAGAAAGCCATGTAGACCAACAGTCATAAGTAGTCAAAAAAAATTGTGCTCATAGACCTGTTAGGTGTTGGAACTGGAATGCTGGCTGGTGCTGAGAGCCTCGCCAAAGCATGCTCGCCACAGCCACAGCAGCCAGCTCCCTTCAGGCTGCTGTGAGGGCAGGGGACGCAGAGATCAGATACACGGGAAGGCAAACCGTGCCTCCCTGCTGGTCTTGTCTCCTGCAGTCTGGGCAGCAGGGCACCTTCCTTCTCACTCTGGTTTCCCTCCTTGTTGGTTTTTGGCCACCGTCTGTGTCACCTTTGAGTCTTGATCCTACCTTAAAGGTGGATATGTAGTTTGGACTCTGGAATCTGAAGAACTTAGTTTTGTTTTGTTGGAAAATTAGTCTCCCAAGACCCAACACTTTGGTGAACCGTCTTTTGTGTGTGGAACCTGGCCCCTTAGTGAGGTGGTACTCCACCCACCTTCAGAAGGTCCAGAGCATCTCAACCTGCATGCTGTCATAATTCACCCCGCCGCACCCCAAGGTCACCCCCGGGGACAGTGAGCAGGACTATACAGGTCACAGCTTGGGTCTGTAAACGTTTCTTCAAGGCTCCTGATCTCTTCCTTGTGACAGCAGCCTGAGACTGAGTATCAAGGCTTTCAGTGTAGACATTGTAGGGCTTTGTATGGTGGGTGTGCAGAAACGAAGGGAGAGTAATCACGTGGGTGAGAATCCACTGAATGTTAATATGTGTCTTGTATTCAATTTCATCTTTCAAGAAACAGGAGTTTTAGAAACTTATCTGAAGATCCTCCTCCCCAGGAAGCATGACAAATGTGCGATTCTGTCCCACAAACAGTAGGTTCTGCCTGGGTGCCAGTCAGCCTCACTCCTGTGTGAGTGTGATGAGGTTCTAGAACCAGCAGCAGCAGGAAGACCCTGGGGACTGGAATGGGTGGGGAGGGAGTAGGGGCCACTCCAGGAGGATAGCTCATTCACTTAGCTACGGCTTAGTGCGAACCTTTCTTGTTTTATTTTGGTTTTTTACTTTAAGCTCTCCAGTCTACTTGGGAGTACTTCGTTTCCCTCACAGGAATGCATGCTGCTTGAGAGCAGATACTGCATCTCGGGTGATGCCCCTAAAACAGCGAGTGTTCCTGGTGCTGCATCATTGTAAGACTGCCCTGCTCTCAAGGAACTCAGTGCTGGGAGCTGTAGGGAGGGCTTCTGGGCACTAGACGTTGCGTGCCAGATGGAAGGCAGAGCAGTGAGATGGAGAACATCTGGGGAGGCAGGGTGAAGGGCTGTGTGATGGCTCACCTGGCTAGGAGGCGAGCAGGCTGGGCAGAGTGTCCCTGAGGTGACCCTCAGGTGAGTGTGTAGTAGGGAGTGTGGAAGATCCTTTGCCAGTTCAACTTTTGGGAGTAATAGTTGAGGATAATTAACTCCTATAACCCCCACTTCCCCTCAAAAAGTGGTTCTTTTGGATTGGTTGGCTTGGGTTTTGTTGGTGGTGTTTGTTTTTGAGACAGGACCTCACTGTGTAGGTGGCCTGAAACTTGCAGTGTAGACCAGGCTGTCCTTGAACTCACGTGATCTGCCCTCCACTGTTCCCTAGTGTTCCCTAGTACTGGGATTAAAGGCATGTGTCACCACACTTGGCAAAAGTGGTTCTTTTAAAAGACGATAATCCCAAACTTTGCATGTTACTCAATGAGTCGGAAGCGGATAAGAAATATATGCAGTTACAGCTTTGTCCCGTCTGCACAGAGAGGCTCTTGCTGTCCCTCCAGGCAGAGACAGGCTGTTCTCTGCCCTCTGTAGCCTCAGTGATTCCTGCCTCAGCTCTGTCCTCAGCTGCGAAGTCCCTGCATTTTGTCAGCTCAGCACACAGGCTGGACAACGGGACAGGCAGACAAGTCTAGGCGTCAAAGTGTCCTGGAAGCCAGAGGCTCCTGAGGTTGCTGTCTCTGGCCTTCTCAGCCAGGCCTGGAAGCTTTCCCTGACACCTGAAAAGCTTCAGCATGCTGAGGAGGTAGAGCACATCCCAGTCTGGCCCAGCATGCCACAAGTCTCGATTGTTTCTCGGCAAGCAGTGCTTTCTGTCTTTTCGTGTGTCTTTGGTGTGTGTAGATTGGTGTCTTTTCCCGATTAACCACACTCACCTGTCTCTGTCCTGTTTACTTGCCTGGGTCAGCCACCTGTCCTCAATAAACCAACTATCGGAGACAAAGAGTAAAGAGCGGAAAGAGGTGGTTTACTCATGGGGGCCATGTCGGGAAGAGGGACAAAGGATCCAGAGACCTCCCTCCGTCTTAGCTGACAGTGGAGCTAGGGTTCAAACAGAAAGTACGAGGTGCTTTGCTCAGTAGCCCGGCCAGGGTTGGACCCTACCCAGCATTGTCTCATTGCTAAGTCTCCCCCTCAAGGTCTCTGGCCAGTTGTAAACGTTCCTCCCTTGACTGACTTCAAGGGCTTCCGGCATTTCCTTTCCTGGGGATCCTGGGGAGATTCTAATTTATTGGGGTCCAGTCTCTCAATAGTCAGCCACAGAGACTGCATGGACCTCTCTTAGGACACACGCATTCCTCCAGAAAGATGGGTTTCACAAGGTCCAAGTTTCCTTCTGGAGAGATTTGTCACCAGACAGAAACCTGCCCTCCCCTGCAATTGGAATCTCCTTGCCTGCCTCTCCCTCAGAGTCCTCACTGCCTGTCCCGGCTCTTTGGCAGCAATTGCCAAGATGGAGTTTTATACAGATGGCACCTCCTAAGTCTCCTCTCTGGCTAACAATTGTACAGCAGTCATAGGCCCAGGATGGGATGTGATAAGCAAAGCCCGAGATGCCACCTCCCTCCAGACTTCCCTAGCTTTTTCCAGGGATGTATTATGTTTACCTTTGGAGTTTAACTCCACAGGAATGTTTCAAAGTACACTGTAGCATTTGGGTGTGGTGACAGGTTGTGAGGCAGGCCCTGCAGGATAAGACGTTCAAGGCCAGCCTTGGCTACTTGAAAACCTATCTCAAAAGAAAAAAAAAAAAAAAATTAGATGTGACTGCCTCTGTGCTCCAGCAAAAAACATTAAGTCTGCAGCCCACCACCCTGTCAGTCAGGATCTCTTTCTCGTCTCTCCTGAATGTTCCATGCTTGGTCCCAGCTTGACCTTGGAGTTACAGGTTGTCCTGAAATTATCTGTTTCAAAGCATGAAGATCACAATGTCTCAGTTTAACCTTGCAGTTCAGACTGAAATTAAAATTCCAGCCAAAAAATAGTTGTTAACTATGCCTTATGGATTTGTGGACATAAGAATTCCATCCAAGTCTCCTTCCCAGATCTCATATCGTATTAGTATCGGGGTCTTCATTCCTTCTGCCAAGAAGATTAAAAAAAACCACTGCTGACACATACGTGCTCTGCGTGGTGGGGTTAGTTAGGTTGTGGGAAGCCAGCAGTAGGAGATGTCACCACTCCGAATCCAAATTCAAGTTGATTGGGTTTGGTGTCATTTTGGAGGCATCTCCCTTTCTGAGAACATCATGTGACCTGATCATGATAATTAGGCAGCAAGCTGCCTTCCCCATAGATGCCAGAGTTACCAGATGACGGCATCCACCGATGTTTTTTAGACTGTTTCTCCTGACTTCTGTGGTCTCCCGCCTCATGTCCCTTGACTCAGTAAGGAATTTTTAAAACTTATATAGGAGAGAGGAGGCCTCTTCTTCCTCCCCTTGGACGCCATCGTGAAACAGGACGGTGTGTCTGGTTAATTGGTACATTGCTTAGTAACTGCAGAGGTGCAGTGGTGAAGGTTGTCAGCTGGCTGCTTCCTTCTCATTCTGAAGTCTGGCTGGGGGAAGGGGGGGGATTGCTGCTGTGGTTTTGGTTTTAAGCTACAGGAGTATCAACCCATACAGAAGCCTCTCAGCTAACTAAATCAATGTGAACACCCATAAAACCCATGAAACTCACACTAACCCGTCCACTAATGCAGTCTGTGGCTGCTTCTGTCCCTTTGCTCACCTACTTTGTCAGTCCTTGTATGACAGACAGGTAGGAGCGGGTGATGAGCTGCAGAAGCTGCCAAGGCATCAAAGGGACTCCGTCCTCTGCTTGCCTGAGTCCTCCATACCTGCCTTTTCAGGATGATTGTGTGTCTCTGTAGTCTTTGTCTGGTTCCCTTACGTTCTTTTCAAAGTTAAGCAAAGCAGTGGCCTTCCCAAGGGTGAGGGGTCACGTGAGGGTTTCCTGTGAAATATGTCCTCTGTAGGAGCTGTATCTGGCCCTGCTGGCTCAACCCATAGGCACAGAGGCAGCTTCCTGCCCAGGCCTCCCTAGGAGGCCTTGCCTGAGACCCTGAGGGAACTCCAGCACATAGTGTCACAGGTGGCCCTACCCCATCCTACAGAAAGGGAAGAGCAATGATTAGTGCCTCTTCTTTTTAATGATGACAGTCCCAAAAGATGCTTAGGCTTTGCTGGGGGAAGGGGGTGTGGCAGCCTGGGGTTGTTGCTGGTGTGGATTACTATGGTGGGGCTTCTGTCCCAATTTCGAGGCCATGGCCAGTCCTAACTAGATGATGACGTGTTGGGTGCCTCACTACACCCTGGATGCTTCCCTCCCAGACCATACCAGGCCCAGGATCAAAGTGGACCATATTCAACCTCTCTTCTTGGGGAATGAAGTGTGTCATCTTCCCATCATGCACTGGTTTTCACAGCAGAATAATTAGCACCAAAGGGAGTCAGGGAGGGTCTGAATTAGGTAATACCTTACCAGTTCTCCCTGGGCACTCACAGAAAGTCAGGACTGGGACTTAGGGACCTTAGTCCCTGAAGATTAATGGCATGGTGATGTTAGACTATGATTTATTAGCTCTTATTGGGGTGGGGGGGGAACTTAATCCCTTTGAAAGGACTTCATCTGTGAGGCCATGTTGGGTCATGCTTTCAGGGACCCATACAGAAGACTTAGAGCAGTTACCCTCTCTACAAGGCCAGGATTATTTTAGTTTTTTGGCCTGGGGGTTATTTTAGTTTTTTCTTCCTCAAAGTTATAGGCCAAAATAAAATTGTCTAGTGGCTTTACAAAACAGAATGCTCCCTGCAGGGAAAATTCTCAGCCAAACCAGGGTTCTACAGAAGGAGACCGGCCACCTTTTCTGGATTTATAATTTTTGCCTCCAATAAAAAACAACCTTCCTTCTGCTCTCTAGTGCTGTAACCAAAGTAAGACAGGATACTCAGCCCTGTGAGGTCACAGGAGGCGTCTTAGAATCCAGGAGGTGGTGGATGCGCCATACCGTGCAACCAGAACTTAGAGTTTTCTGTTACTCAGTCACATGTCCCTTGGGAAGGCGACCTTATGGTGTTGCTTCTAATGCCTGGCCCTGCTTTGCTCACCAGGACAACCAACAGGGTCTCCACAGACAACAGACTTTACGTCCCAAGCCTTGATTCCTTTAGCTTCATCTTTGAGTATACTTTTTTTCTTTTTTAAAAAAATGTATTTTTATTTTGTATGTTAGGAGTGTTACATATATGTATGTAAGTGGACCGCGTGGGTGGTACCTGTAGGGGTCAGAAGAGGGTATCAGATCCCCTGCAGTGGCAGTTACAGACAGTAGTGTGCTGCTATGTGG